>NW_021703775.1:87635026-87639947 GCF_005190385.1 Monodon monoceros
GGGATTCGTTGATTCAGGGGCACATCCAAGTGACTGTCCCAGCAGCCAGCCACGCGCCAGGCCCGTGTCAGGCCCAGAAATGAAAGCCCCGTGGTCGCCCCCGTAAGGAGCTCACCGGCAGACGGAACAGGCTGGGGAGGAAAACGGTTCCCGCGTTGAACAAGGAGCCCAAGAGGTGCCAGCCCAGGTCGGGGGAGGGTCTCCCTGTCACGTGACCAGGCGCGGGGGCAGCAGGGGCGGGGCGCGCCGGGCCGGACTTCACCGCCACCCTCCACGGACCCCCTAAATCCCGGGCCTCCTGGGATCAGCCCTGGGCCTCCCCTGTGACCAGTCTCGAAGCGGCCGAGACTCACCTCGAAGGCTTAAGCTAACACCGTAGGACGGTCACCGCGTCCCCAAGGTCTCACTCGGGAGCCCAGTCTGGGATACCGGATGCCCCTTCCAAACCTGGAAAACAAGCCTGTTAAAATGTGCAGGGAGCCCTGTGGTGCGGGTACCCCCAGCCCTGTAGCTGCTGCTCCTGGGAAAGCGGACCCGCGCCCCCCCGCCATCACTCTTGCAGGAACCGGGGGTCAAGCCTGACCCTGTGCAAACACCAGAGCAGCACGGGCCCCCGCGGGCCAGCCCCCAAGCCACCGCCCTCCCCGGTGAGTCTTCGGGCGGCTTGCAGGGGCTTTGCGAGGGGCTGGCGTGGGAGAGTCTCCCAGCCTTAATCCCAACCACAGCCACCCGGAGGACGTCGCAGACACTGTCACACGCAGAGTGAAGTGTGATGTGAGTGGCGCCTGCCTGGGGATCCAGTGCTGTGGTGAGTCCGCCACCACGGCCCGGGAAGGGGAGTGCTCTGCCCTCCAGAAAAGGCACCTTTTCCAGGAAAATAAGGTCTGTTTTAGGGCCTTTCACCTGCGTCCATCTTAATAGGGATTTACTGATTCTATTACAGGCGTGTGATACAGTAAGACAGCAACAAAAACATAAAAGACCAAAAATACATTTGAATGGGATTACATTTAAATAATTGGGTTAGGGAAGTGTTATTCAGCAGAGATTTTTTTTCTGTTTTTAAAAACTTGTCTGACACTATGATTCACAATTTTAAAACATAAAAAAAAATCATTTTATAATGGCCATTATGACCGGCGTGAGGTGATACCTCATTGTAGTTGTGATTTGCATTTCTCTGATAATTAGTGATGTTGAGCATCTCTTGATGTGCCTCTTGGCCATCTGTATGTCTTCCTTGGTGAAATGTCTATTTAGGTTTTCTGGGGCTAGTGAGAGTAGCATCGACATATATACGCTCCGAATGTAAAATAGATAGCAGTGGGAAGCGGCCGCATAGCACAGGGAGATCACCTCTGTGCTTTGTGACCGGGTGGGATAGGGAGGGTGGGAGGGAGACGCAAGAGGGAGGGGAGATGGAGACACATGCACGCATATGGCTGATTCGCTTTGCTGCACAACAGAAACTAACGCAGTATTGTGAAGCAATTATACTCCAATAAAATCTATTAAAAAATCCTTTTAAAGGCATAAACTATATAAATCCTTGAAAAAATGCCTACTTAAAAATAGTACTTGAAAAACCTATTAAAGACATTATTCTGCTTTAATTTTTATATACTTCTAATTGTATATATATATGTATCTAATGTATATATATACATGTATATATATACATATATATGTATATATATGTATGTATATATTTAAAATGTATATGTATATATATTTTAAAATTATATATTATATATTTATAATTATATAATTATAATATATAATTATATTATATATAATTATAATATATAATATAATTATATATTATAATTATATTTATAATATTTATAATATTTTATATATTAATATATTATATATTTATAATTATATAATTATATATATATAATTATATAATATAATTATATATTATACATCTATTTCTCAATGCCTCTTTTTTGGTGAATACCCCACCCAGCTACTCACTGAACTTTCTTCAGCATGTCAGTCTCTTTGGGCTTGTGTGGACAGCATGGAAACCCTTTGGGATTGTGAACACAATTACCATGAGGAAGAAAAAATGGTGGAATTTAAAAGAAAGCTTGAAAAGAAGAAGGGTTCATTTATATTATAATTATTTTTCCATCTTCTCATTCCTTCACTTTTTTTTGCCACCATAACTTTATCTGTTTCTCTCTCAGTAAATTCTTTCCTCTTTTCTTGATCTCTACCAAGAATTTTCTTTTTTTTAACTAAAAAAAGGTAGGACTACTCAGGATTTCTTTTCAAAAGAAGTACAATTTCAACTTTTGAACATGAACAGGTTAGAAAGAAAGACCTTCCACCAAAGGGCTGTCAGAGGACAGAGCCAGAATCATGGAGTTTGTGTTCCCCTGGGACCCCGACTCGAAACAAGCCGGAAGTGTGCATCAGAATCTGCTCTAGAAAGTATCAGTTGACCTGCTCACACTGTCCTTTAATTATCTCTAAGTTATTTCTGTGTATTTTTAATGTCATTGCCTTAGCGACCACTCTTAACAGCAGCTTGGAGCTCGGTGGGGTGGGAGAGCTGAAGTACCAGGCTCACTCCCCCTGTTTCCCACCAGCCAAACCCTGAAGACGACGAGGCCACAATGAACCCATTCCCGGGGTTGGGACACTTGCTCTGTTCACCCTAACCGGCCGTCCTCAAGAGTCAGAGGTGCTGGGCTCTCTGGGGCCCTCTCTCAGAGGGCTCCTCCATGAGCTTCCATTGCTAGTGGAGCCTTTAATTCACTCACTCATTCATTTGCTTACTCACTCATTCAATCACTCACTCATTCGTCACTCATTCACGCACTCATTCAATCACTAACTCACTCATTCATCATTCATTCATCACTCACGCACTCACTTATTCACACACTCACTCATTTGCTCATTCACTCATTCATTCATTCATTCTGTTCATGTGTCAAACCCTACTTTGTTTGAGCTGCTGTGAATGAGTGAATTTTTCTTGCCCTCCTAAGAGCCTAAATTCATTCAATAACTCTTAAGAGGAGAATTTTTTTTTTCTGAGGTGAGAATAAAACATGTCACAGCACCAAGAAGAACATGTTGTTTTAACGATTCAGTTTTTCTCTTACTGTTGCTTTGTGGTCTGTCCACATTGATACATGTAACTCTAGTTCATTCACTAACAACTGGATATTACAGATTTAGCACCATTTAGATTATTTCCCTTATCCCACTGCAATACACATGTAATTATTAAATAACTGGGAGGTGCATGAAAAGTGCATTGTTAATAAAAGCGTTCACCTTCTCCTAAGTTAGAACCAACCCATGAGAAAAGTATCAGGAAGTTGTGTAATGGCAAGAACGTTGTAGGAGAAGTGAGAAGACAGCAGTGGGTCCCGGCCCTGCAGGCCCCAGGCAGCATGAGAGGCAGGAGGGCCCTCTGGGTCTGGAACACCCTCCGCGGCAGGTCCGTTTTCTCCACCACAGGAGGCCAGGGGCAATGTTGTTGGTCCACGGGGGGCCCGCAGCACAGACCCCTTAGAGTGCGGGGTGACGTCGGCTCAGGAAGGAGGGAGGGTGCCCAGGTGTGCAGAGCCCCGCAACACTGCACGTAGGACATGGATCTGGCCCCAGGTGTCACAGGCTTTCTTGGGGGAAAGGGTCCCAGGTAATATGCACATCAAGGTACTTAATCTTTAAAGCAACTTATTGAGGTGTTTCTATTGTTATTCTATACACAGAGACACTATCACTCAGAGAATTCAGGTAACTTAACCAAATCACGTAGATCCACGCATGGGTGACACCGGTCCCCTGTGCTGGGATAGGGTGGCCATTGGTAACCAGCCACGAGACAAAGGGCTTCGTCAGACAGTCACGTGCAAGTAAGCTGGACAGGTGTCAGATGTCCTGGCTGTGGGTTGGGGTGGATGTCTGAGAGGAAATAACAGAGCTTCAACCCTGGTTATGCACCCCTGTTCCTCCCGGTTAGTGATCACACGGCTGGGCCCGAGTGTGGCAGCAGGAGAACCTGACTGGCCTGTGGCAGACGACCCAGGCTGAAATCATCTCACGGAGGCTGCAAAGCCAAGTGTGCTTTATGCCCGGAGAGTTGATTAATGGGATTCTCATGAGAGTGGCTGTTTCTTCTTAAGAATTTGGCAGCCGATGCAAAGTCTTTCTTACAATCAATTTCCCTCTCTGTGTAGATCTGTAGGGTGAGGCCTATTTGAATTGCCAATTTGGGGTCCAGTTTGATAACTAAGCAGGCGACATGAAGGAATACCCCTAATTTACAAGCCCTTGGCTTTCATCCAAATTCTGAACGTCATCTGCTGTGTAATAAGGATTTCATTCCCTGTTACTTCTTCCCACTGAAAAATAACTCAGATTATTACATTAACTCATTGTGACAATTTTTTTTATGATAAAAAAACCTTTAGTAGAAAATAAAATTGTTCATTATAAACAAAGCTGGTATGTTCTGGGAAAATAAGCTAAAGAATTAGCAAGACAGATGCTTTCCAAAATCTCACGAACTTTCCCTGAGGGTGAGCCTTCTGCTGGAAATGCAACAGACATGGACACAAGTGGGCGAGGTGGCCTCCTGCCTGTCCTGGGGCTCGTGGAGGGGTGACCCACAGAGACACCCGCAATTCACGGGGTAAACGCTGCGCTAGGCAGGAGAGCAGGGAGCTCCCGGGCACACGGGGGCCACACAACCCAAGCTGCAGGCAGGGACGTCTCAGGAGGTGACTTTTAAACTTGATTGTGAGGAATCCCTCTGAGTAATTTCAGTGCAAAGTGGTGTCGACTGTTATGTTCTCAAAGACCCCTCCAGGTGGGAGAGAGAGTGGCAGGTGTGGGTCGACTGTTATGTTCTCAAAGACCCCTCCAGGTGGGAGAGAGAGTGGCAGGTGTGGGT
>NW_021703775.1:87639957-87653008 GCF_005190385.1 Monodon monoceros
GTTCTCAAAGACCCCTCCAGGTGGGAGAGAGAGTGGCAGGTGTGGGTTGACTGTTATGTTCTCAAAGACCCCTCCAGGTGGGAGAGAGTGGCAGGTGTGGGCAAACAACCCTGTTTGCACCCCAGCATTATTGCTTTAAGAAAATCAGAATAAACGTTAACACATGCTGAGGACGGAGTGTGTTAAAGCAAAGTGGAGGTGTGGTCAAAATGAACTGCTGTGATTGGCTGAAAAGAGGGTGTCAAATAATTAATGTAAACTGTTCAAATAAGGAAATGCGAATGTGAGTGAGGCCATATTAGAAGGACCAATATAGTCCATATTAGAGTTTGGGAAAAACAGGAACAAGGCAGTAATGTAGAAAATTACCATGAACAGGTTTTTGCTAAGAAATAAGCCACAATGTGTACTCAAGGAAGTGTCCCCGCCCCTGCTCTGTCCCCAGCCCCCCAAATCCATCCCGAGCTCTGCTGTCCAACCCCCAGGTTATCCCCACTCTATGTGTGTTTTACACGATCACACAGACATGTGTCTTCTTTTCCATTTTTGTACACATTTTGGCCCACTTAATGACACATCCCTTTCTATCTCACAGCTCAGAGTACAGTATTCCACTGTATGGACCCAACAGTTTCTTCAGCTTCTCTCCATTGTATGGAGAGAAATATTTAGGTTACTGTCAATATTTTGCAGTTCCATTAAGGCAATCAGTAACCCTGTGCATTTGTGTCCTGTGCTGTTGAGATGTATCTTCAGGGGAAGGTCCTGGGAGAGGGATCGCTGTATCAGGACGCAGTCGCACATGGAGTGTTGGTAAATGTTCCCACATGTTCCTTCAAAAGGGTAGCAGCAGCCTTCTTTCCATGGGTCGTGCAGGACGGTGTTTTCCCCACTGCTTCACCAGCCCAATGTGTCATCTTGTTTTTTGCCCAATTAATTAGGAGAGAAATGGTAGCTCACTCTAATTTGCATTTCTCAGGTGCTGAGTGAGCTTCACATCCTTTTGTATCTTCAGGTGCTGCATTCCCCCTTTTAATAACAGCTTTATTGAGATACGATCCACATACCACAAAATCCACCCTTTCAAAATACACAATTTGGGTGTGGGTTTTTGTTTGTTCTGGGTGTATTCACGGTTGTGCTGCCCCACCGGTAAGGATGTTTTCATCACCCTGTCAGCACGCACTCCTTACCCCTCTCTCCTCCAGGATCCCGGCCACACCGACGCACCTCTGTCTCTACAGAGTTACCTCTTCTGGACATTTAACATCAATGGGCTCATGCAATCTTTCGTGACCGGCCTCTTACGCTCAGTGTAACATTTTAAGGTTTATCCATGCTGTAGCTGTCATAAGCACTCCACGCTTTTTTATTGTAGAATAATATCCCCTTGGACAGATATAACACATTTTATTTGTCCATTCATCATTTGATGAACATTTGGGTTGTTTTCCCATTTTACAATAGATATTATGAATAATGCTTGTGTGTTTTTGTGGACCTATCATTTTAATTCTTCTGAACATATACCTAGGAGTGGAATTATTGAATCATATGGTAACTTCATGTTTACCATTTATAGAAAATGCCAAAGCTGAACTGTTTTCCAAACTGGCTGCACCGTTTTACATTCCCACAAGCAAGGATGAGGTTCCAGTTTCTCTGCATCTTTGCCAATGTGTGCTTTTGTCTTTCTGTTTTAGCCTCCTAGTGTTTTGATGTGAATTCCGCCAAGTAGCTTTTCATACGTTCACTGGATGTTTGTACATCATCTTCGGAGCAATGTCCACTCAAATCATTTGCCCATTTTTTAAAAAGTGGGACTTGACTTTTCATTGTTATTTGCAGCTGTTATTCATGTAACCTGGATACAAATCCCTTATCACATATGTACTTTGCAAATATGTTGTCTCATTCTGTAAATTTTTACTTTCTTTGGATGAAGAACAGATTTTTAAAATTTTGATGAAATTCTGTTTAAGGGGCACAAAAGCCAATCAGCCTTCTTTTATCTTATCTTTGTGTTATGTATGATATATTATATATATTGTACGTAAGTTCTGAATTTTCAGTTGGGTCAAATTGCAGACCTCTATCTTTTCCTCTTCCTCCTGTATTCCCAGGTTTCACATCCTTCCTTCCTTCCATTCTTCCTTCCGTCCATCCTTCCTTCCTTCCTTCCCTCCTTTCTTGTTACTAGGTGTATTCTGGGGATACGATCTCCAGCCTGCTCACGTTTCTAAGACTCTTCCTCTCGGAGATCAGCATGTTCAGGGTTAGGGGCTTCCCCATTGGCAATAGTTATTTCTCTGGGCTTCAGTAAAATGCATTTAAATAGGCTTGAAGTAGCCTGTTTGCTGTGCCCCAGAAGTGCCATGGCTGTTTCCCCTGCAGCCTGAGGCTCCCCACCCTCTTTGGTGGCCGAGGCAGGAGAGGCAGCAGAAACGTCAGTGGGTCCCAGTGGGCATTGCTTTTAGTGTGGAAGTCAGCTTGGGCATGGGTGGCACCTGCTCTTCCTGAATGAGTAGTGCCTGACGAGCCCACGTGCTGCAGAGGCTGCCAGCCTTGCCCCTGGAAGCTCCAGAACTGGGCCCAACACCTGTGGAGACAAACAGCCAATGGTCACAGCATGAGAGTTGTTCCTGTGAGTCCGGTTTTAGTCACCACCCATCTTATATTCTTCTCCAAGAGAGGAGATTCAACCTGAGGCCCACGGACATGGCCCAAGGCCCAAGGAGACTCCAATCCCGTACTCCTGCCCATACATGCAGTTACTGAGATTTGTGACACAGGCACAGCTACGTCTATAGCAGAGGCTCAGTGAGACTCAGCAAATGCAGCACAAACTGGAGCAGGAGCAAAGCTGGAAGAGCTTCGTTTTTATATACATAGAAATGATCATGTTTTCTGTGCTGCATTTCATTCCTACAGTATATTATGCTGATTGAGTTTGGGTGTTAAACCAACCTTACATTCTAGGACTAAATCCCACTTAGACATTGCATTTAATTGTTTTTTTATATAACTTACTAAATTGCAATAAAAATTTTAATATTTTTAATTGTAAGAAATTGTCAGAGAGATGAACAGACACTTCATCAAAGAAGAAATACAAATAACCAGTAAATGTGAAAAAACTGTGCAATATCATAACTTATCCCAGATATCAGATCAAAACAATGATAAACCATTATACATATTTGTAAAGTCACTGGAGAATACATAAATCAGTGTTGGCCACGGGCTGTTGATAAAGGCGGTCTTAAGCATACTGCCGAAAGTTTCAGTATTTATTACAAACGCTAAAATAGTCTCACTTTTCATTAATAAATTATATAATTATAAAATATTGAATAATGACAATGACTGAGTAATAAAAGATAAACACAAAGATTTATCTATAACAGTGTTCTGAAATATTGTGTTTATTTGCAAAACATTGTTGGAAACAATAAGAGTTAGTTAAATACATTATGTTTCATACAAGGTAACACCAGGTGGCCACTACAAATGGTATTGTAAAAGAGTATTTCATGACCTGGAATGTTATTCACAGTATATTGCTAATAAATCATTTATAAAACAGTATGTATAGTGTTATAGACTAGATGTGTTGCCCCAAAACTCGTATGTTGAAGCCGCAAATCCCACAGTAACTGTATTTGGAGACGGGGCCTGTGAGCAGGTGATAGAGGTTAAATGAGGTCATAAAGGCAGGAAGAGACCCCAGAGTTCTCTCTCCTCTGTGTGAGGACAGAAGACAGCTGTCTGCACGCCAGCTCTGACCAGGGACCAAATTGGCCAGCACCTTGATCTTGGACGTCCACCTCCAGAACCATGAGAAATAAATGTCACCCAGTCTGTGGTGTTTTGTTACGGCAGCCCAAGCTGACTAATCCTACAGTATCTTCCATTTTCCATTTTTCTAAAATAAAATCTGTGTGTGTGTGTGTGTGTGTGTGTGTGTGTGCGTGCACGCGTGAGTGTGTATAGAAGAAGGAAACAAAGTATTACCTGTAATTTTCTCGTAATTGTGGGATTACTGCTAAATTTTGTTCCATTTTCTCTCTTTATTTCAAACTGGGTATACAAATTTTTTGTTTGTTTGTTTTTTGTTTTTTGCGGTACGTGGGCCTCTCACTGCTGTGGCCTCTCCTGCCGCGGAGCACAGGCTCCAGACTCGCAGGCTCAGCAGCCATGGCTCACGGGCCCAGCCGCTCCGCGGGATGCGGGATCCTCCCAGACCGGGACACGAACCCGTGTCCCCTGCATCGGCAGGCGGACTCTCAACCACTGCGCCACCAGGGAAGCCCCCGAGTATACAAATTTTTTAATGAAAACACAAGAACTTTTAAATCAGAAGCAGTGAATAAAAAAAAAATCAAAAGTTGCCGAAGTCACGAGTTCTGACCAAAAGAATCAAATAATTCTGCCTTAACAGTGCTCCTAGTTGGCACTACATATCAGCCTCTGGGCCTCTGCAACCTACCACCAAAAGTGAGCATCACGTTTATGTATTGGTGCCAGAATAAATGTCAGAACATGAAAATTTTAAAATATTTATTATGTTTAAAAGATATACACATATATAAACATAATTATTGATAGAGAAGGATTTTGAGGAAGTGTTTTGTGAAGAACAACAAAGAAATAAGCAAAACACGATTAGCATCAAATTCTTAAAATATCTGATAAATAACTTTCACGAAAACTTCATCTGGTAAATTTAGAATGCCGATAACTGAAAGAAAACATAAGAATACTGGGTTACAACCAAGAAAAATCCATTGCTGTAAAATTACATTCTTTGATTTAATATAACTACAGATATCTATTTACACATATACGTGTATTTAAAACATACACATACGTTTATATTCAACGTTAATACACAGCGTTAACTCTGCCTTCAGAAACAGCTGGACCTGTGCCTGCCGGCAGCCCCAGGCCACCCTCCGGGGCAGCGCAGCCCAAACCCCGGGCTGAAGGGCTGGGGGCTCCTTCTCGATAGGGAGACACAGGCCATCAGCCAGGAGTGAGACGCCCACGGCTACGAAAAAGTCACGTGTGTCCTTCAGGCTGCGCCGATTTTCAATATACAGTCGTGTTTCAATTTAAATAGCATTCTGATGGGCTCTTCCATGTTTACAGCAGGAGGACGCAAATAATACCTGAGCTTTCACTTTTGTATTCTTAGCCAGATGGTCCATTCAGCAATCCCACAGCATTAAGAACAAATTTCAGCGCACTTCTGTAAAACAGAAGGTAGCCGTAAAGCAAGCGATGTCTGCAGTCTGTCAGCTGTTTTATGAGGATTTCTGTGTCATTTTAGTCATAACATTTGTGCAAAAGTCACTTAAGCTGCACAAGCCACATGCTTCTGATGGATAAAGTCACATTTGCCAAAATGCAAGGGAACTAATTAAAAATTCTTTACGTTGTGCTTTTCAAACCCTGAAAAGCCTACGCATCACCTGTGGATCTTTATGAAATGCTTCCCTTGTCCTGCGCTCCTGAGGGCCTCGTGGGCGTGGCTTATGCTCTTCTCTTCACTTGCTGTTACTGGGGCCACCTCACTGTCTCTGCTGAAGGGAGCCACCCAGTAGCTGCCGAGCTGAGGGCTGACTCCGTCTTCTCGCACCTGCTCTGGCCTCACGGGGGTCTGCAGCGGCGTTTTCTGTCATGGGGGCCGGGACGGCCCCACCTGGGTAACTGGTGCACCATGGGGAATTCCAGCCGCCTCCCACTCTGCTCTCGAATCTGGGACTGACTTGCTGCGTCCTGCTAACTCTGGGGCTGAGCCACAGGCTTCCAGTCCTAACCGCCCCGCCTCCTCCCGCCTTCCCTTCTAAATCCCCACAGCGTGCCCACCCCCTGTTCCAGAAGTCTCAGCAGGAAGCTCTGGGGACTGTTTACTGATCTGTGTTCATATCAGCCCCAGCAGCCATCCTGTTTGCCTAGGACTTTCCCACTTCCATCCGGTCTCCTGAGTCAGCTGTTAAACGCACACACCTGTGCACTGACAAGCACCCCCCCCCCCAAACACACACGTGTGAGTGCACACACTGGGCAATTACGGGGTCCCCACCAAGCACTTCACAGTGCACAGAGGAACAGGTGGCCCGTCTTACCCGTCTCTGGACGTCTGCTTACGGTCTCAGTTCCCTTCCGCTTCCTTGTGAGATGGCAGATGAGCTAATGGCCCGTTAGCAGTAGGAGTGAGGTACGTGCAAATACAAAATAAAATCAAACATATCAATTAGAAAGGTGTAGAATTATGAGAAGAAAATAGAAGATTCTTTTAAATGTTGAACACTGTAAATTTAAATATGTTTTCTCTATTTAGGAGTTTGTTACTACTCCAAAGAGTACAGGGAATAAGTTAATATTCAAATGTTACTTACTTAGAAAAAATAAGTTGCAAGTATGAAAAATTAACATGTTTTCTCGGATGCAACAAGGAGCAACCCAGAGTGCCGGCTACACCATGGATGTGGCCGATGGTGGGTCACAACCTCGGTTCGCCTGTGGTCAGTAGTGTCCTTTGTAGGTTTTCTTTCACCTTAACTATGTCTCAGTTCCCTCACCTGCAAAATAATAATAATAGTATCTACCTCATTGGAATCTTGAGAAGATTCAGTTAATTCATTTTCTTATGCCTAAAGCAGAGACTGTGCTGAACACTTGCCAACTGTGGTCATCCGTCACTGTCTCTGCTCATCTTTGTCCCCACCCCTCAGGCACCTACCCCCACCGCTCCCCGAATCCCCCAACAACTTACTAAAAGCCCGCCTTTCTCTGTGACGGCCTGTCACCTCACCCGCAGAGTCTAATCAACCTGGTCCCCCCGGTGACTCGCTCCAAATCCTCTAACCACGTTCATGCCTTTGCCCACACAGAACCCCACCCCCTTTCCAGGGAGATCCACTTGGTCCAGGTAATGGTGACTTCTTCAAGCTGAGCCAGGGCTGCGTCTCCTCTGATTTGTCTACAGGTCCACTCCACCAGGGTCCCATGTCTGTGCTTTCTCCATGCCCCACCCGACCAGACTGATGCTTCTCCATAAGCTATACATCTGACCAAATCTACCCAACTTAGAAACAACGCAATTTCACTGAACCCTGGGTCCTTCTGCTGCTGTTTCTTAGAATATCCCAAAAGTGAAACAGCACAAACTTTTACTAACTACCCTTGAGGGTCCCATTATATTAAGGTATTAAAATTTCCAGAGGACCCTAACTCTTCTCTGGGGTACACAGAATAAATAAAAATTAAAATATCCAAAACAGCTGAACTCATCCCAACAGAGTGGACATTGGTGGTTACCATGTGCTGGAGGTGGGGAAACGAGGAGCTGTCAGTCAAAGGTACGAACTTCCATGTAAAATATGAATAAGTCCTGGGGATGTAGTGTACATGTACAGTACAGGGATTACAGTTAACAATGCTGTACTGTATACTTGAAAGTTACGAAGTACTCAATTAAGATCTTAAATGTTCTCACCACCACCACCACAGCAAAAAATTGTAATTATGTGAGATGATGAAAGTGTTAACTAACCTTATTTTGGTAATCGTTTCACAATGTAGATGTGTATCATATCATAATATTGTATACCTTAAACTATTACACAATGTCATATGTCAATTTTATCTTAACACAACTGGAACAAAAAGAATTTCCAATTTTAAATGCGTGGATGCACTTTTAGCATGTATGCATAGATATGTTGACCAATCAGATCTTCTGAATGACTCCTGAAATCTATGAACTTATGCTGTAACAAAAATAAGGTAGATTGCTAAATAGCTATAAGCGGGGTTGAAAAGATAAATGTCAATAGAAATGGACAGTGGTCAGATAAGAAAGGTAGCATATGAAATTTTGCTGGGGGAAGGAGAAAGAGAAGGGGGTGCTTTGTGGGGAAAAAAAGGCATCTGAGATAGAAAATGAAAGCAAAGAGAAATCAGAGTCAGGAAAGAATAGATGAACTCAGAAAGGGCCAAGGAATCCAGTGTAGCTGACTGGGTAGAACGTATGTAACAGTGTAAAGAAGGAGATGCTTAAGAATCTCAGTAGGATTCGTTAAATGTCTCAGAAATGTTGATGGGACCCAGAGTCTAAGGATGCAGGGTCTGAGAACCTTGGGCTACAGAGTTTGGACTGTGTTCTGCCTTAAGACCCGAGAACACTGTGATTCGGAAGCAGTTTGGCTGTCAATCAATGTAGCTTTCCACTGGGGGATGAAACTGGAAACTACCTGTTTTCCATATTTCTCTCCTCTGGATACGGCACAGCTCCCTGAGTGTGTGGTGACCCCGTGCGTCTCCCTCTCAGCCTCGCAGGAGGTTGAATTGCAGGTTCTTTGTGGGGCATCCCAGGTCTCTTCAGAGTGCGCTTGACACTTACACCTGCAACACTTTTGTAGTCCTAACACCCAAAAGTCACGATCCTAACTTAGTGAAAATCTACCCAGCTGTTTCCATGTGTCTGTAGAGGTTAACAGATAGAGATTCCATTTTATTTACCTATGCATAGCAGATAGCAAAACTGATAAAGGAAAAATAAGAATAGACTGCATTTAAACTAGCGATGCGATGGAGGACAGCTCCAGACCTGGGCCAGAGAGAACCTTCCAGCCCTTGCCTGTAACAATGGGACACACGCTTGCTTATTCGTGCTCCAGCCTTTCATTCTGTGGCCTGTTTGTACGGGGGTCAACCGGTGGGCAATCTTGAGACATTTAGTCTAGGATCTTCCTTTCAGGGGAGTATTTGCTTGAAAATATCCTTCATTTATTTTGGTAGCTTCAATTCAGGCAATGCCAGTTTTTTGGAATAAAGTATTAATTTTAAAGTTGGTTTAAAAAGTACAGTGACCGTCTTTATGAGGCAGTAATAAATTAGTAAGATCCAATTAGCAATTTAATAGGTTTTATTTACCTTAATTTTCCTAAACAGCAGTGGGTGGTGGGGAGCAGAAGGGGGCTACACTTCCTGGGAGAGGATAGGCGTCGGCAGCAGTGGGGGACAGAGGTCCCATGGGAACAGGACACACCCCAGGGTTATGGTCCGTGATTGAAACAGCACTAAAATTACTCAGAAGCCTTTCAATCTTGATCAAAACTGTCTTTTCCTAAGGTAAGAAAACAAACCCAATAATGTAAGATAATTTTGTATTAAAGAAATGCTTAATTTGAAGATTTTGCTCACCAGAGACGCCTTATCACAGATGATGCCAGGTCAGGGACCCTGCTGTCCTCACGGCATGCTCTCAGGGGTGGGAGGCGGGCAAGCGTGTTCTATTCCAGGCGAATCTTTCTCTGCCCGTAAGGTGGATCGTCCCTTCAAGTGCGCCCGGTGACCGTCATGGCTTTTCACAAAGAAACACAAAAGTCTCTGAAAACTGGAAGATTTTGCATCTATTCACAGCCACATGCCCACAGAACCCAAAATACCCACAGTGTCAACTTAAGAAGGCAGAGCAGAAGCAAAACAACTTTAAACAAAATTGTCTGACGCAGGAAGTCCCAGCTCGCGAGGCCTCTATTTAGAAGCTTCAGATTGAGCTTCTGAACTCCGGCTCCGGCTCTGAGGAAAAACGCAGGCAAAGTTAGACGTAACAGCCGCTCCCAGCTACGCTCCATTCATGGGAAACCACACTTGGGCTGATTGTCTCTCTTAATAGCTATGAGATCACTGTGGAACTGGCTTGAAAAAAATAGCTAAGGGAAACTTAGAAAAACTGTGCTGTAGTTATGTTTTGCATTTTGGAGAAATTTTATATTATAACTAGAAATTTCACTATGCTCATTAACAAGCCAAATGCTAGAAATGCAAGCGTAGCTTTAACAGATGTTTAAATCCCAAAAGATGAATTACCACTTTATTTTCTATTCTCTTAACTTTTTGAAAGTTTTTTGGAATCTATTCATACTTCATATGTAAAGAAAAGAAAATTAGAGTTTTTAGAAACCAAGTTTGGAACAGGACAAGTGGGGTATTTAAAAACAGAGAAGAGAGTAGGTTTCAGGTGGACATATCACACAGAAAAATGATAACTACGTGAGGAGATGTGTGACACGTTTATTAGCTTGACAGTCGTAATCATCTCACCACGTGCATCAAATCGTCATCTTGTACACCTTTAAAAACATGCAAATACCTTTTTAAAGGTTTTTAAAAACAATTTTTATTTAAAAACATGCAAATACCTTTTTAAAGGTTAACAAGAGAGAGAAGTCAGGGAAGAAATGGGATTCATATCAGTCTACTTTAAATGATTCATTTATCTTAGTAGTCAGATTCATTTCCTAAATGAGAAAATTTTCATTCAATAAACATATTAGCCATAGAGTAAACATAGAGTAAAATCATCTATTTCTTACAGGGAATTCAGTAAAACAATTTGTGAATGTTCTGTCCATTGATTATTAGTAGAGTATCATACTAATATAAAACTGATATAGTGTTGTTAGTATCAGGCAGGGTTCTCCAGAGAAACGGAATCAATCAGATATATATACAGACACCTATGTGTACATATGTGTGAGCACATATATGTAAACACGTGTGTAGGACTGGCAAGTGTGATATGGAGGCGGCTGGGTCCCCAGGTCTGCAGTCTGAAGGCCTGAGAGCCAGGAGAGGTGATGATGTTTGGTCCTGTCCAAGTGTGTGGCAAGAGAAGGCCCAGGTCCCCACTTGAAGAGCATTCGGGTCAGGCAGAGACGGACAGAGCAAGCCCTCTCCTGCCCCCTTTTGTTCATGCCTCCACGAGACTGGCCCATGCGCCTCTCACCGCGGAGGGCGATCTTCTTTACTCAGTCTACTGACTTAATCATTAACCTTACCCAGAAACACCCTCACAAAACACCCATGATAATGCTGACCAAGTATCCTGGTGCCCTGGTGCCCAGTCAAGTTGACACATAACAATTAACCATCATAATCAACATGTAGGTGAGTAACTGTGCCCCAAATCGGTAATAAGTATATACTTGCCTGAAGCTTCCCAGGACTGCCCCACTCCGCTCCGTCACCCAGACCTCTGTCCACTGCCTGCCCCCATCCTCTGGCAGCACAAGCAGAAGGCAGCTCACAGCTCCAGAGGCACGGCCGGGTCAGACCCCGAGACCCTGCACGGGGAGCACACTTCCAGGAGGCAGAGACAAAGTGGGCTGCAAAGAGGAGCTGGGTCAGCCGCTGAGGACTCTCCCTGCCCCCCCCCCCCCCCCCCGGAGCTGGTCACCCTTTCTGGGCACAGCTTCCTCATCGTACATGGGGGACGGGAACAAGACGACTCCTAGATTCCGTAAAATTAGACTATTTTGGTTTATTGTCTTTCTCATTACAGCTGGAATTGGAATCTTTTGTTACCAACATGGAAGGTCCTTTCCTCTCAGAGGGGACTTGATTGACAAAGCCGCTCTTCCTTATACTAGGTACTCAGAACCCTCAATCTCCAGATGTCAGAAAACGTGCCCTACCTACACTATTCCGACAGGGACGGAGGTCCTCGACGGCCATAGATGGGTTCCACTCATCTTCGCGTGTCCAGCACTTACACGGGTTCCCGGAACATAGTACATGCTTATTACATTTGTATTGAATTAATAGGTACTCCTTTGTCATTGAAGCATTTTATATATTTCAGTGTTTTCTAAATAGATACCTAGTTTTTATTAAATGCAAACTAAATGTCACTGTTTTCTTAGAAGGTACATATTTTTGCCTTTCTTTGTGAGTGTCTCTAAGAGAGTCATGAAGAAGTATATTTGAAAGGGATAATCTGGCTTGTAGAGACATGGGAAGAATTGCACAGAAGAGAATGAATCCACATGGCCTTTACCCTTTTTATGATTATTAGACTCAAAAATCAGATTCCTGAGTTTAAAGATGCTTCTATATGTTTGGCAATATTAAGATTGACATATGTTTAGGGAAAAAACTCTAAAATTTAGTAAATATACATGAAAATGGTTAAGATCTTATACTCTAGTATCATTCTGCCTACTAATACCCATCATACCTCTGTGTGTGTCTGTGTCTGTGTTTGCATGTAGACATGCAAATGTGTGTGTTTGATGCAGGCTTAGGATCTTGGGGAAAAGTGAATTGTGTGATATCTTAGAGTGATCTTTCTGGAGGATAAAGGAAGAATGGAGAGGTCTGATTTTTATGATAGTATGAAAACCTTCATCTCTCTCAGATGAATTACATTTGCATGTCTCTGCTATAAGGGCACTAGCCAAGAGGGTCTGGTTGAACATTTGGAGATTATTAGACTTTAGAAACTAAATTATAAATCTGGCCTCATCACTTATTGAGATGACAGATGGGGCTCAGATACACACATCATTCTCCCTGCATTGTACTGCTACTACTCTTTTTCATTTTATAAACATCAGAAATGCTTTTAAGAGCATAAAGCCTGCATACACTCACAAAAGGCTCCAAGCCTCTTCATCTTCAACTTTGAGCCAAGCGCAAGTAAGGATAGATAATCTCTCTGTATTGGAATATGAGAGGAATCTGGATGGGGGTCTTTTGAGACTATAAGGTGAACCCTCAAAATGAAGGAAAGAAGAACTTGAAGCCCAATGACTCTTCCACATCATTCCCTCCATTCATGCAAACAACTCATAGGCATTTCAAGAACATGCCCAGAAGTACCACACCCTATAGCAAAAAAAAAATAGCATGGGGGCGTCTAGCCCAAAGAAAGATCATGGACTCACTCATCATAGTTGAGCTTTTCAGATTAAATTGGAAGAAAGGCAGCAGTAGTCTCTGACCTCAGACCCACCTTCCTTTATTGCCACAGCATCAAGCTCTATTACAGAACTACATGGACTACAGGGTTATAGGACCACAGGACCACATGAATCATGGGGCCACATGGACTACAGGACCACATGGACCACAGGGTTACAAGACCACAGACCACGTAGAGCACAGGACCACATGGACCACAGGACCAGAGGATCACATGGACCATATGAACCACAGGACCACATGGATCACAGGGTTATAGGACAAAAGGACCACA
>NW_021703775.1:87653018-87758017 GCF_005190385.1 Monodon monoceros
ATAGAACCAGAGGACCACATGGACCA
The DNA here is from genome assembly GCF_005190385.1 of Monodon monoceros. NCBI lineage: Eukaryota > Metazoa > Chordata > Mammalia > Artiodactyla > Monodontidae > Monodon > Monodon monoceros. Next base: position 87,653,045 of record NW_021703775.1, read on the forward strand.
CAGGACCACATGGACCACAGGACCAGAGGATCACATGGACCACATGAACCACAGGACCACATGGATCACAGCGTTATAGGACAAAAGGACCACATGGACCACAGACCACATGGACCACAGGACCATACGGATCATAGAACCAGAGGACCACATGGACCACAGGACCACATGGACCACAGGGTTATAAGACCACAGACCACATGGACCACAGGACCACATGGACCATAGAACCAGAGGATCATATGGACCACAGGACCACATGGATCACAGGGTTATAGAACAAAAGGACCACATGGACCACAGGACCATACGGATCATAGAACCAGAGGACCACATGGACCACAGGACCACAGGACCACATGGGCCACAGGGTTATAAGACCACAGACCACATAGAGCACAGGACCACATGGACCACAGAACCAGAGGACCACATGGACCACAGGACCACAGCTCTTTGCCTTGTGACCAGGAATGAGGGAGTAAGATTCAGCTATTCTGATTTTTCTTTTTCTGTTCCTGCTGTTCTTTAATTTTTGAGAGTAACTTTCCAATATCTTTCTAATAACGAGTTTCCCATGATGAAATGGACTGTCCTGTGCTACTGTTCCCTTAACTCTAGGTTGAATAGGACTCTCCTGATTAAAGGCAATTGATCAAGCATCCAGGTCAGTGGAACTGGGGTACAGACATAGAATGTGCATTTTGACAAGATCACAGGTGATCCTCAAGCAGGTGGATCAAGGGTCCTATTTTGAGAAAATCTCGACTGGAAGCATCCAGACACTTCATTTAAGTGCCCAACTGCAGGGTGAGGAAGGCCATCCATAACATCCCTCCTAACTGTGAGATTCTAGGGTCAAATTATTGAAGCTCTTCTTTGGGAAGATGAATCTATAATATACGTGCAAAATAGATAAGAGTCAGAACTCACAGGAAATGGAAAGACCACCTAGAAAGATTTGAGCTCTTCCAAGTGAGAAATCATACATCCCTGCACTGAACCAGTGGGAATAAAACAATGCTTCTCGACTGCTTTCCCTCTGCTTCTGCACTAATGGAACCAATGTTAAGTTACTTGACACTATTGTTAGGTCTTGTCCAGACTTCCCCAAATGACTAGATTGTCACTTGGTATTCTTTGCTGTAATTACCTAGAAAAAATGTAAATCGAATTGACAAAATAAATGATTAGTTGGTTATTTTTCCTTAGAAATTGACCATAGCTCAATGATAAAATAACGGAACACAGGATTATAGGACTTAGATTAATTCAGTAATGTAGGGAAAATTAACAGTTCATTCTTGAGTGCTTAGATGACCAACAACATACGAATTGTACCCCCTTCAGATGGAACACTATTAAAATTATAAAATATATTAAGGAAGACGAGTAGATTCCATGCTATTTGGGAAGAGACTGGAAGGTGGTCCCAGGGCCCAGGGCTGCTCTGGTAGAGGAAGCCTAGCTGCACGGTCACACTGTTGACCTGGAGGGGACGTCATTTCCTGTTGCTGTTTTCTGTGAAAGTAACACAGCCAAACTGGAAGCATCCTTTCCTCACCCACCATCTCTCCACCCCTCCAAAACCAGGTTGTTTTGACATATAAAGACAATAATATTGATAACATTAAGTAGTCAACCTTTTCTTCGTGTGTCCAAATATGCTTACTTGCTGCCTCGGTCTCCCAGGAAAGCTTTAGAGCTCCTCACTTTGAACTTGGACTACGGACAGTATCACCTGTCAGCACACCCGGATGCCTGTCTGCCCTTACGCACACCACCCAGGTCTCCAACAGAGACCGTGCTTCTAGGCTTCAGTTTTGAAACACCGTGCAGTTCTGTGCTGGCCCCAGGGGAATTCCTGCTGAGAAACTCCTTTAACTTGTTAGGGTTAGTCTTGTCCTCTGGACACTGGCCACAGGTCATCTCAGCTATTCCAAAGTGACTCCAAATTGGAGGGTTCTTGAGAGAGTCAAGACCTTTAAACCATATTCTGACTCTAACTGTGCTGGAAACGTTCCCATTTCCCTGCAAATACAGCGTGTGGAATGTGGATGAGTTGCCATCCTTAGAGCAAAACCAGACTTAAACGGCAGATTTATCTTTGCCAGTTTTTAAAGTATTACATTAAGCTTATGAAAATCGACACTGAAAAATGAGACTAACGTTCAGTAAAACACGTGAAGAGCAGAGACAGAAATGTGGGTGCGCGATGGAGTGACAGATGGTGAGCCGCAGGCCTGGGCGCTGACCTTTCCGGCCAAAGTGAGGTAATGGTTGCAGAAAATCGTTTTGACCTTCCGGCCATTAAAAGAAAACACAACCAAACTTCTCCCTAACCTTTCTTTCTTCCACTCATACTGGTGACCTGACCTACTAACGTAATTACTGCTCGGAGTGGTTGAGACAGCACTCGTGTTGCAGTTGTTTTTGGGGGGCCTGCTGTGTGTCAGGCATTGAGCTAAATTCTGGAGAAATACGAAATGTTGTTAACCTCAAAGCTCTTACATTCCTTTTGAGGAGACTGAAAGTTAGGCCGGGACTGAGAGTACCTGTGGGTGATGCCATGAAAATGATTCACACTGTTTATCATAATGACATGACAGAGGAGGTCTATTTATAGATTTTTCCTAATTTATTTATTTTCATAAGTACACAGTGTGCTTCTCATCCTACATAATAAGTAATTACAAAGATTTAATTTCAGAAGTTGTTTCGAGTTATTGAATATGACTCAATCCAATGTTCCATTAATCTTAACCTCTGTGTGTTTTCTTATACAGAAATTGTGGGAAAGCACACAGCTATCTTTAGAACGATGTACAAAACAGCATCATTATGACAGTGGCCTGTTCTACTGAAATCTCCTGAGAAGATTCCACACGAGATAAAGCTACATTAAAGAATACACAGTGTATAAATAAAATACGGTTGGGTTTAAAACTGTCTTATGTAGCCCATATCAGATGATCATTTTTCTCAAATTTACTAGGAGAACGTCATTGCCGTGAGGGAAGGCAGGGAGAAAATTCCTTATCTCCAGACCGGGGCCTTTACCTGGTGACCATGTGCTTAGTGGTCACGCCCTTTGCTCATGTAAGTGGGTGGCTGGGTGTCGGGTGTCTCACTGTATCACAGGAAACCAGGCTGACCGAGGCGTAACCACTGTGTTTTACTGAGGTCCCATCTCTTTAGTGAGGTCCAGAGTGTCCTGACACTTCAGATCAAGTGGACATAATTTTCAGTTGGTGATATTTTAAGTCATTTCACGGAAAACGTGGCATTTTGAACTGAAAACAAATCGAGAGGTTCAGAGATGAAAAGGTAGAGAGATTAGAATTCTAGGTTAACATTGTTTTGTGTGGATCTTGGCCTGTCTCTAACCCGTGCTGTGGCGGGACCAGCCCTTGTGGCTCTTATTATGGTCGTACGATGCCTTCAGCAGTAGCCATGAGGCGACTGAAAAAATAAAGGTTCGTTGCTGACAGGACCTGGAAATCACACAGCACCCCTGGGTCACACGGCAAGATGGAGGCTGCCAGCAGAGAGCGCGAGGCCCAGGGTCCTGCTTTCACTGGGGTCGAGGCCGGGGTCTGGGGTTTCCCGGGATCACTCTTTATTGGTGAATTTAAACATAAAGGTGGGAATTTAAAGCACAGGAAGAGGAAAAACAAGGGGCCAAATGGTCAGTTACTGAAATCAACCAAGGTCTCTAAAGCGCAGGGGCCTCATTGTGGCGCAGGGGCCGGGGCCCTGGCTCTGTCTGGTGTGTGGCTGGCAGACTCGTCGAGGGGAGCAGAGCTGAAGTCGGGCACTTGCGTAACAAAAGAGAAAAACAGCTGTCAGGGTTTACACTGCAAACATGAATCGAATAATTATGATAAGAGTATAAATTGATTGTGGTAATAGTCTATGCATTATGACATTGGATCTGTATAAGAACTCTATGAGTAGAAGTTTTTGAAAATATTTAATAGAAGAAGTTGGCTTGGAAAGCTGAGACTTTCCCAGAGTCAGCAGTTATAAACCTAGATCTTTGCCCCTAAAGGCAAGAGTCTTCTGTACAGGACAGTCTCCTTTGGAACAAAGGATGAAAACAGCGTTTGTCAGAAGAGAAGCACAGTATTTCTGAGAAACTAATGAGAGGCCCACGAGTGGAGAAGAGGTGGGCAGAGGGAGAGGCTGAAAGTCCTAAGGAGAAAATCTGACCGTTGTGCTTTAGCTGCTGGCAAGGGCGCGTGAGTCACGCGGCCACGGAGGGTCCCCAAGGGCAAGTGAGGGTGCCGGGCAGGACGCCCTGAGAGTCACCGGTTTGGTCTTCTCACCTCACACCCAGAAGTCAGGGTGGCAAGTTGAATAATTCAATGAAGCTGTAAATTAATCTACTTGACGAGTTAATAACGGCAAATTATTAGTGTCACAGACGCAGGGCGTTGGCATTTCAGTAATACACTTGTACTGCCATTGTGTCTCATCACAGTTACCAAAATACCTTGAAAAGCCTATTAAATGTACTCAGATGAGCGGGAAAGAAGAGAGGGAGGAGGGGTTAGGTGGGGGAGGGTGAGAAGCGGGGGAGGGGAGAGAGATTTGAGCTCAGTAATGCCAGGCAGCTCTGTCTCCCATTCCAATCAGTCAACTTGTTTCCTGCAGTGAGTGTACGATGGGGGATAACAGCTGTAGCACACATACAGGAAGAGGCATGACTAAGAGACTACGGAGTATGAGACAAGTTCTAGAGAATTACGAAGCACGCTCTATTAAGTAAGAACTGGCCAAAGGTGGTTCGGGCCACGTTTGGTAAGAATTTTGTAGGCTGTCAGATTTCTTTCACATTTTGTTTTTGTTTGGTTGTTAGTTTATTTCGGTTAGTAATTGGCCCCAGAAGTTTAGGAGAGCCACCATCCCTAATTCATGAATTCTTTATTTGCTGTTTTTAAATTACTTTTTAAAAATTGAAGTATAGTTGATTTACAATGTTGTGTTAATTTCAGGTGTACAGCAAAGTGATTCAGTTATACTTAAACGTATCTCTTTTTTCAGACTCTTTTCCCTTATAGGTTATTACAAAATATTGAGTATATATAGTTCTCTGTGCTATACAGTAGGTCCTTGCTGTTTATCTGTTTACATATAGTAGTGTGTATATATTAATCCCAAACTCCTAATTTACTTGCTTTACAAGGGAGCAAAGAAGACACCACCAGCCAAAGCTGTGTCTGCAAGGCTCCAACGAGGTGACAGTACTCAGTCACAGACCTTGAACCCAGAGCTCTTGGGAGCTGCTGGGTCCTGGCAGGTTCCTGAGGCTGCAGTTACGGGGCAGACAAGCAAGGCTGTGTCTTTCTCCTGTTGTTGACTAAAGAAGACCAGACAGGTCACGGGCCCAGCATGTGGGCGGCCATACGCTTATAATCTGGCAACGATGTCCTCATCCCTGTGCTTGGCAGGAAGCAGCTTTCCCTTTCCTGTGGGAGGACCATGGCCGGCAGAGCTCAGGGCTGGGAATCTCACACACACCCACACCCAGCAACTCAAGGAGCCCCTCAGATGCAGGTGGAACGCCTTCAAAGCTGCCCCAGAAGCCCCAGCATCATTTGTATCCCAGCCTGTCCGCGGGCTAGGATCCTGAGGGAGGATGTACATAATCAGACAATATTTACTGAAAATCCCAGACACTGTGATCTGTCATTGAATTAAACATAGAATTCAGAGAAGTTATCTGAACTCTCCCCAAAGTGCAAGTGGTTTTTGGAAGAATCAGGTATGATTCCATTCCGACGTCTTCGGTTCTTGTCAGAATTGGCATTTAACCAAGGTGCTCAGGATGGTCTGTGCCTCAGCGTCTGGGCTCATGGATGGGAGTTTTGGCCGAATGTCCACAGGAGCCACCGCGCTTAGGATCCCTGTGCCTGCTGCCCCGCCCTCCTGCTCCGTGTGTCATCGGTCTCTCCGCAGCAAGATCTACTCCAGAAAGGCTTGTGCAGCTGGGAACAGCGTCGTAAGAAGAAAATAAGCAGAACAGCCGCCGGGAAGGTCTCCTCCTACTGGCCTAACCGCCGGAAGACATAATAAAAACAAAAATAAAACAAAGCTTGTTTCTTAGCATAGTTTTCCCTTTTTCAAGCTGAACATTATTATAGACATCCAAACATCTGGTTTTAACTTTTGTCATTTTTTTCCAACTCATTTTCTGTTGAAAGCATAGTAAACTGAATACTTTGAAAGAAGAAAAACTTAAGCCTGACCAGTGGAAATTATATGAAAACGAACTGGCTATGTAGACTATTTTAACTACTGACACATTGGTTTCCTTATGGTGTTTTGAATACATGTCCAAAGCAAAGGCAGAGAACATTAAGCTCTGTGTCTTCACAAACTGGAACCTGGGTAACCAAGGCTCAGAAGTTTGTGCCTGAGCGGCCAGACTGACTGTCCCCAGAGCCGTGATTCAGGGTAATGGAGGAACAGAGGTGCCCTCAGGCCTTGAACCGCTTCCTTGCGGGACGGTGCCTCAGTGCTGCGCCAGCACAGTGAATCAGCACACACTGTGTGCACAGGCACACACCCAGAGACACACGCACACAAGGCACACACACACAGAGATAGACACACACGCAATATACACTCAGAGACACACATAATAACATACACACACAGAGATAGACACACACGCAATATACACCCAGAGACACACGCACACAAGGTACACACACAGAGATAGACACACACGCAATATACACCCAGGGACACACACACACAAGGTACACACACACACAGATAAACACACATGCAATGTACACCCAGAGACACACGCACAAGGTACACACACACAGAGATAGACACACATGCAATATACACCCAGGGACACACACACACAAGGTACACACACACAGAGATAGACACACATGCAATATACACTCAGAGACACACATAATAACATACACACACAGAGATAGACACACACGCAATATACACCCAGAGACACACGCACACAAGGTACACACACACAGAGATAGACACACATGCAATGTACACCCAGAGACACACACACACAAGGTACACACACACAGAGATAGACACACATGCAATATACACCCAGAGACACACACACACAAGGTACACACACACAGAGATAGACACACATGCAATATACACTCAGAGACACACATAATAACATACACACACAGAGATAGACACACACGCAATATACACCCAGAGACACACACACACAAGGTACACACAGACAGAGATAGACACACATGCAATATACACCCAGAGACACACACACACAAGGTACACACAGACAGAGATAGACACACATGCAATATACACCCAGAGACACACGCACAACGTACACACACAGAGAGATACACACACAGACAATATACACCCAGAGACACACACAGATACACATAGATATACACACATACAGATACACACACAGTGAGTCTCTATGCTCCCCAGTGCCAGGCACCAGAGGTATGCAGGTAGGCTGAGCCTTGTTCCAGGACAGACGCAGACCCCTGCCTGCCCAGGGATGTGTGTGCGTCCCAGGGTCTCACGTGGATGCCAGAGGCCACTCCTGGCTGACCTGTCAGCCTCGTTCCAAAACACAGTAACACTATTTGGTAGTTCCTTACGTCAGAAATGGGACTTCAAAAGTGATCAGTTTGTGACTTTCTTAGGGAAACTATAACTTAAAATTATAAAGTTAAAATCCCTTATACCGTGAAGAGTTACAGATCTTATTTTCACAGATTATAACTTTGTGAGAGTTTGAGCCTTGCTTTGACCAGCTCCTTACTTCCAGGACCTGGAATTATGTGAAAAATGACAGGTGCGTTCAGTGGGCGTGGGGACCGGAGACAGGCGTCACTGCTCTCGCTGACCAGGGCCTAATAAACAGAGGTGTCTCGGGCTTGGGCTGCAGGAACAGACATTATAATGCAGGACTGTCCCTGCCCCTCCGAACTCAGCCCCGGCTCTCAGGAGGCAGGTGCGGCCCAAGGTCACAGGTCTGGTGGGAAAGCACTCCATCTTCTAGGCAGTGGTTTTGGGCAAGTTCTTCAAACTATCCGTGCCCCCGGGTCTCTGGAGATAGAGAGGTGGTGATCAAATAGCTCTTAGGATGGAGGGGCTGAGGGGCAGGGGTGGGGTCGAGCAAGTCTTCCTGAGGCTTACATGGAAGGATGCAGGGTGGCAGCACCTAAATTCCCCCAGAATGTCAACTGTTTTGAGTGCATGTCACTGTGTCAGCGCCGAGCATTCCGTGCACGGTTATCTCAACAAGGTGACATCACGAGGGCGGAGAAGGACACGAGGGACTGACGGAGGCAGTGGGGGAGGCTTCCTAGGAAGAGCAGTGCAGACGACAGGCCCCCAGGCAGAGGCCCCCGGAGGGATGGCACAAGTGGGCGGGGGGCAGGGGTGGAGTCAGCGTACAGAGCGTTGGGGACTTGGTCTGGTCCTCAAAACACCAATCGACTTACACAGACGTAGAAGAGCCAGGTGGGGCAATTCTGTCAGAGGGAACAATGTGGGTGAACATCGTGGGGTAGAAACATGCGGAAGGACAGAAAATTCTCTGACTTTTAATTGTTTTATGCATAATCTTTGCTCCTATGTAATGCCCAAGTAACAGTAGCGGTACCCTTGAATTCCCTGTATGAGCCTCGTGATAGTCACATTATCTTCTGTAATTCTGATTGACAACTGGACGCAGGAGATACTGATTTTTCATTCTTCAGGTGAGCTAAGTAGGTGCAGAGAGGGTTAACGAGTTCTCTAACCAAGGGCAGCTCATACCTGGCTGTGTGAATGTCCCCAGGTCCGATGGGCTTTCCATCTCCCCTCTGCTACAGCCTCTCTCCAGCTCTAGTCAGTGCGCCTCCCCTCCTGGGGGCCTCCCGTCCACACTTGGTCACAAGTCACAGCGTATCACTTACTTGATGTGTTAATTGTTCATCTCAGATTAAATGCTGACCCTGTGACATTGGCAAGTTGCCTAACCCATAGGAGCCTTAGTTTTCTTGATGATGACATTAATCCTTACCACAGGGCTTTGGTAAGGAGTGTGTGGACACACTCAGACATACATGCACACATGCACGTGCACATGCCAGCACACCTACCCACTCTCGCACACGTGTACCCATCAATAAACATCAGGCCCGTTTCCCTCCTCTTCTCTTGAACACGTTGTAGGTAAAAGTAACGTGATGTTTAGTTAATTAGCAGAAAACGAAGACACAGAAGCATCCGCTAAGGCTCCTCTCCACACAGACGTCATCTGAATCTCTGCTGCTGGTCTCTTCCCAGTCAGTGCCCGAGCACCTGGAACTTGCTGAGGAAACAGACCCGCGCCGGACACCCTCCCCCATCACAACAGGTGTTCAGACCTTCACCCCATGGATGTGGTTCCGACAGGGCAGCAGCTCACGGAAGCTGTTCCAAACGACAGGCATTTGGTGGGGGGGGGCAGGCCTGGGAATCTCTCCTCCACGCGGGTGTCAAGAGGGGTGATTCCAGGACACTGGCCCCCAGATGCAGCCTTGGGGGCCCCAGGGTCTCCCTATGGAATTGCTTCATCCCAGAAGCGGCCGCCCTGGGCTTCCATGAAGGAGGAGCTTCGCCGGACACTGCCAACATGTCTGAAGCTTCGTCAGCCGGAGAGCCCCATGGAACTGGGGAATGGCAGACCTCACCCTCCTAGGGGAGCCATCCTGGGTCCTCCCTAGAGACACGGGGCAATCGGCGCCCAAGTGTTTGCTGTTTTTTCTATTTTCAAGGAAAACAAAGCAAAACGGAAGAAAGCCTCTCTAAGGAACATGCAGCCTTGTAAAAGAAAAAGGTGAACGGTTTCTCGGCAAGTTCGTCATTAGAAGCATTTTTATAACAGCCATGTGCCCAGAGGATGAAGCTGAAACAGGACCAGCCTCATGGAAACCAAGGCCCAAGCATCTAATCCTGCTGCCTATAATTCATGGATAAAGTTGTGGCTTTGAGCTGGACCTTTCCTGCCAAATCTTTGCTTATTTTGTGTCTTTAGCCAAACTACTGACAACTCATTTTTGGAACTGCTTACTTATGAGATACCAACGTAGGTGCAAGGAAAAAATGTTAGATTCTACTGAAAAGCATGATGAATCTCCAAAGAAGGAGGATGAGATACCAATGAAAAGACATAGTTACTCTACGAAAATATCACATTTTATAAAGCAGAGTTAGTGATTTCAAAAAGTGACAAAGGGGACTTCTCTGGTGGTCCAGTGGTTAAGAATCCGTCTTGCAATGTAGAAGACGCCGGTTCGATCCCTGGTCGGGGAACTAAGATCCCACATGCCGCGGGGCAACTGAGCCTGTGCGCCACAGCTAGAGAGAAGGCTACATGCTCCAGAGCCCGCGCGCCACAAAAGATCCCACATGCTGCAACGAAGACCCGACGCAGCCAATGAATAAAATACGAAAAAAGTGGCAAAACCCCAATAATACCCATGAAGTAAGTCTCCTTCCATCAAACATTCATTGAAACAGTCCACATCCGGGACCCCAGAAAACGCTGGGTGTGTTTGTGGTATCACCTCTTATTAAAACAAGACTGCCCCACCCCGTAAAATGGTGTTTGTCTGCATTCTTCTCTCAATTAAAGATAAAAAGTCAACTCGTGGAATTGTCTAGTAGTTGGCAAATACGGAAGTTTCAGCTTCACCTTTAGATACCCTCTCGTTCTGTACATCTCCTCTGTCCCCTATCTGGGTCTAACCCGAGGCTGTCTCTCCTCAAGTCCTGCCCTCACTCCTGCAGCAGTGATTTATCTGGCTTTTCCCCTAATTCATTACCTCAAGAAATATCTGTTAGTAAATATTCTGTACCAGGCACTGTTCTAAGAACTAGAAATACCCAAGTGAACAAAGAGAACAATCCCTGCCCTCCTTGAACTGGCGAACTGGTGAAGTCAAACCTGTGAATGTTAAATAGTGACAAGTGATGACAATGAATATAAATCAGTAAAGGGCATAGAACACATGGGGTGGAAGGCAATTTCAGACAGATTTATCAGGGTGGAAAGACTGCGAGATGACATAGGGTCAGGAATGTGATTTTAGAAATACTGAGTGAACCATGGCTGTTTGGTTCCCAGGATCGGGATCGCCAGGTGGGACCTGGGCATGTGGGTTCGGTGAGGCAGGATCTGAGGTCCTCAGCAGGTAGTGGTCAAGCCTTGGGGTCAGTGAGTCACTAAGCGAGTGGACGAAGAGACAGTGGTGTGAAGACCAGCCTGGGAAGAGATGGGGAGACCGGAGGCGTGAGGCTGGGGTGAAGCAGCGGGCTGGGAGGGGCAGGTCTGAGAAGGGGGCCCAGGAGGGCGAAGGACAGAGTCATTTCAAATGGGACAGATTTGTCCACTGGGTCTAATGCAGTCACTATATGTGGTGAAATAAGGACCAAAAAGTACCCATTGAATTTGGTATCACAAGCTCCTCCGTGGAAGTAGTGAGACAGCTAGGGACCAGAGGCTGAGACGCAGTGAACAGACAAAGGTGCTGTGTCAATCCTTGGGGTTGGGGCCACATCAGAAGTGCTTCTTCATTTATTTCTTTATTCTCCCATCTTCCAACTTGGAACAGAACAAAGGTCCCTGCATTTTCCATCACTTCCTTTGAGATCTGCTTCAGACCACTTTCTCATGATCATTTTTTAAACTTTCAGTTGTATCTGTACTGGAAGTTATAATATTTCATTGTCCAGTTTTTTTATGGGTATGTTCTCACCGTCTGCTTTTTCTACATGGAAGCTCTCATGTACTGCGCATTTTACAATTTTAGCATTTGCTACATTTCATTTATCTAAAACATGATCATTGCTCTAGGGTTTCTTGAGGCCCAGGAGTGAAATATCAGCATTTTTCATTCCAATAACCAAGATAAAAACTCTCCTGCTCTGAGAAAGAGGGAGAAGGGGGTGGGAGAGGGGAGGGAGGAGAAGGAGATCAGAAGGGAAGAGGGTGGGAAGGGAGAGAAAGAACCCGGAATGTTGGTCCGTCCAGCTGTCACATAAACAGCAAAATGCTTCATTCATCCAGTTAATTGAAAACACAACCGCCGTCAGGGATCAGTTACCATTACATATTACTTTAAGATATATTTATTTTTACAAAGAAACTTCTTGACTCAAGAAACACAAAATTTTACCAACTTAATGTTCCAGAGAAAATCTTATTACACCAACACTGGGTGATACTCAGGCACAGGAAAACTCACCTTAAGACAGTCACTGAGAACGTAGCCCTGCACTGCCCGTCAGAACTTCTCCCATTTAAAAAAATAAACCCTGCAAATTAAAGACGTACCACATGCCAAATACTCGCCAGGTAAGGGGATGTGGGCCAGGTGCTGGTCCTGCCTTCAAAGAGTACAATACATTCCTAGAGTAAATACTTTGTTAATTTTCAGTTACTGCATATTTGGTCCAAAGAAAGAATGTGCTTGTCACTCAGGTAAACAGTGGGGTCATCATTGCAAAATTCAAATGGAAGATAGCCCATCTCTGACCCCAGCTCTTTGTGGACTTTCCCTCTGCCCTTTCTTCTCTCTCTCGATGGGGTATGTCCTTGTCTTGGGTTTCATCTGACCCCTCTGGAGCTTCCTTCTCTAGCCCTGTACTGGTTTCTCCTCTTGGGCTACATCGTCAATGCCACTTTGCAGAAAGGATCCAGTTGTTTTCTCTGTGCTTCATCTCTGTAACTGCCCCTGGCTGACTCGTCTTGTGATGAATAATGTTGAATTCCAGCTGAGGCCTCTCTCCCCAGACCCGGTCCTGCCCACCGAGCATCACGACATAACTTCATGTCATCCTCACCATCACCATCAACATCACAGCAACTGTATCTTTACTAACATTTGTAATGTATTTTTAAGTTTTTGAATCACGTTAGAAACATTACCTCATTTTATCTTCCTAAAACTTCTGTGAGCTAGACATTATTTCCATTTGACTCTCTCCCAGTCAGCAAATGTTTACTTTAAATTATCTATGGTACAAATGGGAGCCATTAGATGCCGCTATCCCTGGGATATGAAGTGATTCAGTCTAGTTGGGAAGATAAACACATAAGCAGGTAGTTATAATAGAATAAAATAAGTACCAAGAGGTTTATAAGATGTGACGGGCATACAGGGAGGCTGGGTCGGGCACAGCTTGGTAGCAGGTTACAAAGTGAGTCCTCTGGAGCTAAGCCCCACATCTGAGTAGGAGGTGCCAGGTGTTCAGGAAACAGAGGAAGGACGCAAGTCGCTCTGTGCAGACAGGGCAGCACGGTCACGGGCACAGGAGCTGGAAACGTCCGGGAGTAAGACGGCCACTTCCGTGGCCTGACGTCCAGGGAACATAAAGTTCAGGGCATGGAATAGACAGGGCAGCCCTTGGGAAAGTTCACGTGGCCGAGCTGAAAGCTGAGGCTGGTTTCAGGTGAAGGGGGCCTGTCAGACAGTTTTCAGCAATGGTTTGCTGAGGCCTTATTCATGTTCCGAGCAAAGCATCTGGTGGCTGAGCAGAGGGTGTTTTATAGGCACAAACCCCAAAGTGTGGAGTCCAGGCAGGTGCTGTTGGAATTGGGAGATGTTGTGAGAGCTGGGCATCCGGGGCTGACATTGAGGGGGCGAGGGAGGGCGTCACTGCGTGCACTTCGGGGGTCAGAGGGGAGCCGATGGCTGCAGCGCAGACCTGCCGAGAGGAGACCAGGTGAAGGATGAGTCCCGCGCTCCCGTCTGAGTGAAGGGGGAGGACTGAGGAAAGTGCTGTGCGTCCACTCAGGCGAGAGCTCAGGAGCCCGAGAGCCGCCCGTGTGGTGATGATCGGTGCGGGGGGCAGTCCTCAGTGCTGCTGGGGAAGCGCAGCCTCGGGTGAAACCAAGAATCAGGTGAGGAACGAGCGTGATGAGACCACAGAAGTGGAGACGGGCACACAAGTGTCAGAAGAGTCATCTCAGCGGAAGAAACGGGCTGAGCAGAGTGAAGGGAAAGAAATCAACAGAATATCTGGGGGCTAAAAAGAAGGTTTAGTTGGACTGGAATAACACCTGATTAAAAGGAGTTTTAAGGTAAAACATAAAGGATAAATTAAATGGGACTTGAATAGACTTTATATTGTAGGAAGAGGAAGTCAGTTTTTAGGAAAATGAGTTACTGTTCAAATTAGCATCTTAGAAAAAATCCACCCTGTACCTATAGAAAATATATTTCAGAAGTGGAAAGAGGAGAGGCCAGAGCCCTATAACACAGCTAAGAAAGGGTGTGAGAGGTACAGTTATATGGGGTACGCAACTGCAAAGGCAAGGAATTAACTCAGAGCCCAGGTCCCCGCCCCTCTCTTCCTGATATGAGGTGAGCAGGTGTGATTAGTTCTCTTATGTCTATATTTGCGGAGCCTTAGCACAATTATAGGCATTCAGCACACGTTCAATCAACATTCATTCACCAAATACGGCTAAATGTACAACGTTATGCTAGCTCCTTCTGACCAGCTTAGATACTGTGCCACACAGCGCAAATAAATAACAGCACCAGCTCATGCAGCAGTAAGAGCCCCAAGTAACCTATGAGAATATTGCTTGCACATCAAAAAGAATCTAGCAAAGTGAGGACAATCCCCAATGACTGCAAGTAAAATAGGAAAGTTTTTTCAGCGCACTAATATTGGCGGTGAACTTTGGAAGGATTTGTGCAGGTGGATGGCTGTGATGGGTGCAGATGCACAAGGTGCAGAGAGGGCTTGGGACCAAAATGAAGAAACAGCCTAAAACCTGATAACTCACGTCCTGTGTGAGAGGGGGAGGCCTGACGGTGAGGTGAAGCACAGCTTGACGTGTGAATGGGACCAATGACCCCACACCTTCCACCCACGGAGGAGGCCAACACCCACCCTCCACCTGCTGCTCAACGCCCCCCCCCCCGCCCCGCCGGCCTGGACTCCGCCCCCTTGTGCTGCTTTTCTCTCTCCCCACCAGGAACTAAGCCACACAGACACTGATTGCTTCCTTTAACAGCTAGGATGACGCCTCATCAACGTTGGGAGAATAAATGAGGAAACAACGGGGAGTTCTTAGAGCAGAAGCAAAGCCTGAAACCACATGCTCTGCATGGTAGGGGCTTGGGGCAGAGGTCACGCTTGAGAGACGGCTGCTCGCTTGGCCTGAACCTTGGTCCAGAACCGTGCCCCTCACTTTGAGTCTGGCCTCAGGCCGGCCAAGGGTGCACTTGCAGAACTTGCAGGTGTGTTTGTTGAACCATTATGACGAGCTTGGAGCTTGCAGAACTTGCAGGTGTGTTTGTTGAACCATTATGACGAGCTTGGAGCTCCCGCGGATAGTGAGAGAACGGAGACCGCCAATATTCTGTTTCCCAATAACAGGCGGTTTCTGGGTCAAGAATGTGGTTCTAGAAGGATTGCTGACAGGCATTTAGCAGGACGGAGCTTGGACCCTCCTGAGTTCACTGGAGCAGTTAGGCCTTGTGGGCTGCGGAGAGCAGAACAGAGGGAGGAGCCTTTCATCTGGGGTCCCCGTCTCTCTCTACATTACCAGTACCCCAAGAAAGTCACCTGGTTGATCGCTAATGTTAGCATCTGCCTGACAGGATGCTTTTAGACGCAAATGCATTACAAAGAGAAACAAATTTCCACTGTCACTATTGTCATACAGCAAAATCAGAACAAATGTGCCTCCATTTATATTTACATTAATGGGCCTCCTGGTCTCACGGGGCAAAGGAAAAGATGCAGATGTGGCATCTGTAGGTAGCGAGATAGATAAAGACAGAGATGTTTCCTTGGAGAGCCTAACAGTGTTTTCCTGAGAGAAGTACAGTGTAGCTCCCAAGGGTGGACCCTGGACCAAGCTCTCTGGGCTCAAGCTCGAGCCCACGCTGGTTGGGGCGCTCTGCCGCAGCGTTGGCCTGCGTGGGCTTCAGTTTCCTCCACTACGAAACAGAGGTGAGAAAGGTACCTACCTCATGGTTTCGTTTGGTTTTAGAATTAAACAAATCAACACCTACGAATGTGCCTAGAACGCTCCCTGGAACGTGCTAAATGCCAGAGGAAGCTAAGGCCTCCCCCAGGTTGTATTGGTTCAAAAGCACAGGTCACATAACAGTTCAATGTGGGGATTCAACACACAGACTTCACAAGATGATTCAGAAACTTGTGACCCCACTGGACCCCGAGACTCGGTCTTGTCTTGGACCGTGTGCAGGTGGCTCACGTAAAGGGAAAAAGGCAGGTGGGAGGGACTCACTTCTTTGCGACCATTTTGACCAGGAGCTGACAGTCATTCACTCGGCTAATTCCATGAGTGAGTCCCAGTCTCACAGCCCCACCTAGATGCAAACAGGGGCTGGGAAGTGTCCTGGGGTGGGCAACCACCCCACAGAAATGATGGCACCTTTATGGGCGGCCAGCCAGCATCTCTGCCTCAGGACTTACACACGTTAGCAATGACTGCTAACTTTACAGCAGCTTGGAAAAGATGAGACGTGTGAGCCATGTTTTAGTGCATTCTAGTGATCTCATGACTAGCTGAGCTACAGTATTTAAAGAATGTTGCTTTGAATTAACTGGTGAAATCGTAGACTGAACGCTCCCTAAAGGACAAAAAGTCAAGTGTAGTTTCATCACACAGTTCATGTCTTGCACATGGAAAAGTCTCACAACGTTTTCACTGACTAAATAAGCTTAGAAGAGGCCTCCAAAATTTAACAACAGTCCTTCATCCGGGGGCATCTTCTGTTTGTTGATGAGTGACCTGAATGAGGAAATGACATGCTAACCAACTTTGAAATTTACAGAAACTTAGGCAAAATAAAGAACGATCTAAGTGAAAGAATTGGAACCCACGGGGTCACAACCAGCCGAAGTGACATTTAATCGTCCAATAAAAGACCCACCATTTGGTTTCAGAATCTGCAACTGGACAAGTATAGAAGTATTTACAATGAAGATTTAAGAATTGTATTATTTATACCTTTAGCCCGCATCAGTGGAAGTATAGAGTTCAGAGAAAAAAATGTAATGTCTTCAGTACAACTTCTGCTTTCCCAGTGTAGATGTTCTACTCAGAAGGACGCGTGCAAAACTGCTGATGGAGCAGCAGGTTGTGAAGCAAGCTGGGAGGCCCAGCAAGCATCACCTGACGAGCTGCGGCAGCTCCCACGAGGAGGAGATGCAGTGGAACTTCCATCGGTTTTCAGGTTTTGAGGGATGTAATGCAGAACCATGAACAAGACTGACTCTCCATGGACCTGATAAGAAAATCTGAGATGCATGGGTGAAGCTATTAAAGGAATCACAACAGTGAATTTATCAGCAAATCCTGAAGCGAAAGGTCTTAAAGTTACCTGCAGTTTTGGAAACTTTCATTTAAACTCAGTCTCTTCTGAGTTTATATAAACACAAACAGTATTTTATTTATGGTGTTGGTATAAACACAAACAGTATTTTATTCATGTTGGTTACATCGTCATACTTCTAAGAGGCCCTCATTAGAATTAAAGTAATCATGGAGAAAAATAACATATCTAGGCAAGTAACATGTTAAATTTTCAGTTAGTAGCTTTCCCATTTTCTCTGTTACCTATCATTAGTTAATGTCCAAATGTTAGGTTTTGTAGCCACAGGTATGTCAAAGAGTTCTGATCAATTCCTCTTGGGGATACAATTATCATTATGGGATTACTATTATTATTGCTATTATTACTAGGACTTTTTACACCTAGGCTTTTGTCTATGACATATTCTCAAACTCATTAAAATTTTATTCCTTAAAACTTCCAAAGAATAGAGATTTGTCTCCATCTGTAGTTCCCTATAACACTGGGCTCAAAACCTTATATTTACTTTATAGAAAATTCGTGTTTTAAACACATAACAAGTACTTGAAAGTGGAAATTGCCTGTTGAATTCTAAACGCTAATCCACGGGGCGCAGCCCCACACAGACTACAGCCACGGGGGCAGATCTGGAGCAACAGGCCCGCAGGCCATTCCCCTGCCCCACCCCCCATTCCCAGCCACTTGGCTGTGTCTCGCAGCTGCCGTCATCCTCCAGCTCCACGAGGCTCTGCCGAACGTGGAAACTTCTCTCCTAAACCCCGACGAGGGGCTGCTGCAGACCCCTCCTCACTCTGACACACTAAGCACACAGGGGGGCTGGAGTCTGTGCCTGACTGTTAGGTCTCTTTCCTGAAAAGTCTGTGCCTCTTCAGGACTGCACAAGTGACCCGATGATTTGTGTGAAAAAAGTCAAGTTATGCCAACTTCCAATCGATACGCTTTCCGTACTGGACACACGAAGAATGCTTCTGGGTGTTTGGATTCACGTTCAGTCTCTGGGAGACAGACAAGAATTTCCATCACTGGCAGAGGGCTGGAAGGGGGTCGACTGCCACGCCAGCCCCATTATCCCATTCAGAAAACAACGTTCCCTCTCTCTAACGTCTTTACAATTATTCCACTACATCTTGAATATATGGGTGGAAGTTATGAAACTGCTTGTCTGGCCTCACAAAACCTTGTAAAAATCAGAATAATGGGCACACACCACATGCTGGTCCTTGAGCTGGGCTCTGGCTCTGCATGTCGACTGCCCCGTACACTTGGTTCTGGGGAGGTTCTAATGCAGATTTCCATAAGAACCAAACCTAATTATAATCCCATCATAAATAAGATGGTTCCACCAATAAGCTACTCTAATACTGACAAAACCTTCATTTCTCTCACTTGAAGATCGTGGAAACCTTGGGAGTCATGTAATTATGCTACGTGATGCCCTGCATAATTCAGAGAGAATGAGTTTCCCGGGGTGAGAGTCGGTGGTACAGTGGCCATAACTGGCCACAGCCAGATCATTTCCCATTGTACCATATAATAGTTTTCCTCAAGTTTAAATTATGATTGATTTACAACCCAATGTCGTACTGCATGTATACGTAGGGGAAGATAAATGGGTTATGAAGATGGTCTGAAAATTGGACTTGATCAAATTAGTCTTATATCAAAATTGCCAAATTCACTACCCCTTGCCTCATTTAGAATCAGTGTAAAACAAATAATAAATTTTAGATTTTCTAACAGTTCAGTTATGGCACTTTTTCCAGGTTTGTATTGTTACTTCTTTTGGTAATTTTAACCCTTTCTGTTTTATAATGTTTTTAAGTCAAATGATATATGAAAAATAAACCTGTTCAGTGATATTTATCTATCCAAACCACAGAACCCCCAAATCATAAAGTTAGAAACACCAGGTGCCTTTGAAATCACAGTGTCAAGTCAGTGAGAGGCAGGGGTAACTGAGTCTTCCAGGGGGATGTGGACGCCCCTCCCTCCGTCCCAATAGGATCCAGAAAGCCCCTTGTGGAGGTGGATTCGGACCAGCAAGCACCAGTCCTAGCTGAGAACTGAAGCGTACACAGGACGCAAAACGTGAGATTAGGCGAAGTGCTCAATTCTGAACGGTTGGATCACCGGCAGCCTTTCCTAGTCTCTGCGTCCAGGAAGCTGGCAGCTGGTGTGGTAACCACAGGCCCCAACAGCAGAGTAGAGAGTGTCCAGAGGTCAGAAGCTTGCCCAGAAGATACTGACAGTTAGGGACTACTCCCCGGAATCAAGGGGTCCTGCGTGAGCCCCTGAGAGTGTGCCCCCAAGAGTTTAGCCGTCCTCCCATGAGTCACTCCTTAGTATAATCACCAGGCATTGGAGAAACATCTCTAAAGTAAACAAAACAAGCCAGCAAGAAAAAATAACTTAGTAGAAACGGGAAAAGTAAACAGAGCAAGGAAAAAAACCTTCAAAAAGTAGAAGACTGAAAGCATCCTCACCTGTAGAGATAGAAGGAAACACTGCATCTCTGAAGGCTCTCTATTAGGAGAAAGGTTGAGAAACGAGAAAAACTATCTTGAAACTGGGGTCTCTGGACACCAGATTTCTAGTTAAATTTGAGTTTCTGATTAACAAGTACTATTTTAGTATAACTAGGCCCCATGCAATATTTGGCCATAGTTACAATAATACTAAAGGCTGTTTTTTTATCTGAAATTCAAATATAACTGGGCATTGTGTATTTTTATCTGCTAGATCTGATAACCCTACTTAAAACTAAGTATATGGTGGGAGAAATGAAATAAAAATCAACACAAAAGATGATAAAATAAAGTTGAGGATCTCTTCTGGAAATACAAAAAATAAGAAATAAGAAAAGAAATGGAAAATGTGAGAGGAAAAAATAGGAACATTAGATACTAGAATAAGAAGTGCAACATTTGAAAAATAATAGAGTTCCAGAAAGACAGAACAGAGAAAGCATAAGGAGAAAAATATTTTTACGAAATCAAAAGTTTTCCCAGAAGTAAAGGCCATAAATTCACAAATGTAGAGATGCAATCAATATCCTTGGTAATGAATAAGAAAACTCAGACCCAAACAAATAATCATAGAATTTGGGGACGCAAGATGAAAAGGATAGGTTTTCAAAGTTCCAAAGGGAAACAGGGAATGGTGTGAGTAAAAGGCAGGCAGAAGGACATTGGAGTCCTGGGCAGCAGTGACAGAAGCCAAAGGAGACAGAGGAGAACTCGTTTCCGAGGGAAAGTCCCCAAACCAGTGGGGCACCCTGCGCTCCGTCCACACTCAGCAATCTTGCCTCTCAGCCCCACGTCCACCCCTGAACCCGCAGAGCACGTGGGCACTGCTTCGAACAGCTGAGACTGGTTCTCAGTGAGGGACACTGCGATGCTGGTGTCCACCGCCCTCTCTCCGATGTAGTCAGTGGCTGTCCCCTGGAGCAGCGGGTGGTCCCAGTGACCATCTCCTCCAACACACCCAGCACAGCCCACCTGCTCTGGGAAGAGGAGGGGCCAGCAACCCTCCCCGGGGCCTGGGCCACTCTGCAGCATCGTCCCTGAACTCGGGGGCCCTGAGATGCCTCTGTGTCCATTTCCCTGGACTGAATTCCTTCTGTGGAAACATCAGCTTCTGTTTCTCGGCAGGACCCCGACAGACTCAGCAGCAGGGTGGGGTGACGCTCAAAGGCAGGTTCTGAGGTTGGCCTGGCTATGTCCTTGCAACTTGTCATGCCTCATGATTCATTAACAGTTAAAATAATGTTTAAAAATTGATGTCCGTGGAGCACAGAGGATTTGGGGCAGTGAAAATGCGCTGTGTTATACTGTAAAGATGGAGACCCGTCACGCTACATTTGTCTAAACCCACAGAATGAACAACACCAACAGTGAACCCTAAGGTTAACCATGGACTCTGGGTGGTTATGTGTCATGTGGATTCATTAATTGTAACAAACGTACCATCTGGGGATTCGATGATGGGGGTGGGTGCTATGCTTGCGTCGGGGTAGAGAAAATATGGGAAGTCTCTGTATCGTCCTCTTAACTTTGCTGTGAATCGAAAGCTGCTCTAAAAAATAAAATCTGTAAAGTAAAAGTTAGTAGTTATCTTATCCCCTGAGAGTTTGATTAAAGCATGTCACTAACTGGGACTTTCTTTTTTTCTTTTTTTAGGTAGATCTTTATCATTAACTGATTCCATTTTGTTCATGGATATAAGGATATTCAGTCTTCTGTTTCTTCTTGAATCAATTTTGGTAAGATATAGTTCTCTAGAAAATTTTCTATTAGGTCTACATTTTCATATTACCTTATTATAAATGCATAGTTTACTATTAAAAATTTAATATGAAAATGTAGATCCTCTCTGTTTTTTCTTGATTAATGTTGCTAGAGTATTGTTTAAGTCTTACATCTTTTCAAAGAATAAAATGTATAGTATGCTGAAAAAGCTGGTGGTCTGGTTTCAGAGAGTATGTTCTATACGGTCTCAGGGTCCACTGGCTGTGAGCACTTAGCCAGCTCGTAGCGTTCGCCGTGCCCTTCATTCTTCACAAGATAGTTTTCTTACATTAAGTTTATGGTTAAAAACTAAGAATCCGCAAAAATTACTAAAAATTATTAATCCAGGAAAGACAGAGACAGTGTACGTTTTTGTATTAAAACTGAACAGCACATTATTTGTGAGCAGCTTCTGCAATGAGCACAGTTGCCATTTATCTGGGAACTGACCTGGCTGAGCTTGTGTATACTGTAGATGAATTTCAGAATTGGCTTTTCGAGTTCCACCAAAAATCCTATTGGAGATTTGATATTTTCAATGGAAGAAATTTAATATTTTAATTGAGTTGATTTAGTAGATTAATTGGGGAGAATTGTCAGCTTTAAATGGTGAATTCTCCATAAGACTGTCTCTTTGTTAGGTGAGACATTTGCTTTCTTTATAGGTCTCCACAATTGTAAATCTCCCACAATTCCCGTTAAGCTGATTTCCAGATAGTTGAGGGGACGTTATAGAAAAGATTCTTTTTAGCCTTTACAATTTCAAACTGAACATTAATTGCCTGGCTTTCTTTCACTTCACCACCTTGTGTGTCAGTGTGGGGAGAACATATTGCCTGATCAGGTGGAGACTCAAATATGAATTTCTCTAGCTCTTTTCATTTGGGCAAGTTCCCCCACAGTAGCCATATAAACGTCTGCCTGGGAGCTGTTGAGGAGACTGGAGCTCCACTTTTCAGTGCAGGAACTTTCCTTAGTCTCCACTTAGGGTCTGGAACGCTCACTTCAGCTGTAGGAGAGCCCCCTGCCTCAGAGGTCTCTGCAGGGGCAGAAGCAGGCAGTGCTTAGACCACACACACACCAATTCGGGGACCCTCCAGGGTGGGGCTCCCACCCCAGCAGTTTGCAGGGCTCCCTAGGTTATCCGTGCAGCCAAGTCTGGAAACACCATCTGATCCCTGACACTCAGTGTGGTCCTGCCCCCGGGAGCTTATTAAACATGCATCATCCCCAGCCCCAACCCAGACCTGTTACATCACCATCTGTTTAATAGGAATCTGGATGCACATTCAAGTTTGAGGAGCACGTCTCTAGAAATTGGACCTCCAGGGTCCTGTGTCTGCAGGCTTCTGCCAAGGTGGGGAGGTGATGTCCAGGCTCTCGTGGGCGGGAAGGGGCTCCAGGATTCTAACTTTCTCATACAGCAGCAGGCTCCCACTCCAGTGAGCACAGAAGCACTTGCAAAGCCCTGGGTTGTATGCACAGGAGTCTCTGATTCAGAGGTTTAGGGGTCCGAGAATTTGCACTTCTAACGATTTCCAGGCAATGCCCAGGCAGCTAGTTGAGGACCACACTTGGAGATGCACTATTCCACAGGCTCAAACAGTACTTTGTATTTTCAGCCTTAACTGGACTCTCAGATTCATTGTACCTATAACCACAGTTCCCACATCTTTCTAAAGATTTCTAAATATTTGGGGAGTTGCTTTGATTGCAGGAGCTACAAGGACTCCAGGGGACCTGCCCAGGCTGTATGGGAACTCTGTGAGGTCCAAGCCCTGCCTTCTACTCCCACCTTACCTGTTTGTTGTGCTGTGTAAGGTGCTTTGGTTGTAAGGGAAGGACCTGGGAGGAATGAGACTCCTCCGTCTCAGAGGAAATACAAGTCCTGATGCATCTCTTCTAAGTGTCGGTTTTCACAAAGGCCCGTTCTGTGTTTGCAGTTTCTGGTGGCCACGTGCAGGTGCAGGTTCCAAGCACAAGGGCTCATCTATCTCGAGCATCGTGGAGAATGAACCTGACTTGGCTCCCATTGAGCTGGGCAAGCTTTCAGCCAGACTCGTGTGGATGTATGATCCCCTGGCCTTACTGGTTAGTGGCTTCATCACTCATTTTCTACTGTAGCCTCTGGGAAAACTCTGCTGGTGTCCCCCCCAACTTCAGCACAATTTGGGGAAAGGGCAAGGGCCTGGCTGAGCACTGTGAATGCCCTCCCCAGTTATGCACTGGAGGGACCGTCTCCATCCTTTCTTTCCATCTGTCTGCTCTCAGGCAAGCCCTCCATCAATGGCTCTTGTCTCTGGGCTCAATTCTCTGCACTTGGTGCTGAGAATTGGAGTTGCCCTAGAACTTTTCTCTCTAAGGATAAGACCCCATCCTCTTCTTCAATTCGGGGCACTTCTCAAGTTTTTGGTATGCTGATGGCTCTGTTTCCTGCCTCCCAGC
This sequence comes from Monodon monoceros, assembly GCF_005190385.1. Classification (NCBI taxonomy): domain Eukaryota; kingdom Metazoa; phylum Chordata; class Mammalia; order Artiodactyla; family Monodontidae; genus Monodon; species Monodon monoceros. Next base: position 87,677,163 of record NW_021703775.1, read on the forward strand.
ATTTTCCTGGAATTAACTTATTTTAGCATTGATTGTTTTCTGATATCTGTTTAGGATCAGAGACAAAAGGAAGATGGATGTGTGTGTTCAGTAGTCGTTTGTTCCATAAATTTTCTTTAAAATTAGTTATAAATTTAACTGGTAAAAGGGCTTGTAATAATCTGATTCTACCCCCTGAAAAATACAGAAAATATTCACTTTTATAAGATAACTGATACGCTAAACAGAAATGTGTCTTATTTGTCCATTATTAGGGGCCTTCCAAGAATTTCCCCAAGCTACCAGAACAAAATGAAGTAAGATTGTCATTCTTAAAACACACACATATCCCCAAACCACTACTGCTGAGTTATCTCAGTAATTGAAATATATTATGCAAAATACTTATTGTAATTTTATGTATCTTTCCTACCAAAGACATCCTTGGAAGGAAACCATGAGAAGAAAAATTAATCAGTCAAAGTACACTACTGGGTTTGAGAAAGCAAACTGTAAGGTAAAGAGGTATATTTTTACAATCTGGCCATATGGCCATATGCAAGCGAGCTCAAGCCTTAATTACATCCCTTGTTTTTTAAATTTAGAAAGATATTCTTAAAAAATCACTATAAAATTGGGCACATTGATAATGATTTGAGTAAGACAGAAAAAATATATGATGATCATGTCTATTCTAGTCAGTTTACTTCAAACATTCAGTCAGCCCAGATGCAGTGTGAGCATGAAACACCAGAGCATCGGCCAGGGCTGTGGATGCACCAGACAAGCAGAGCGCGGGCACCCCCGGGACCGTCCGGGCAGAGCGCGGGCACCCCCGGGACCGTCCGGGCAGAGCGCGGGCACCCCCGGGACCGTCCGGGCAGAGCGCGGGCACCCCCGGGACCGTCCGGGCAGAGCGCGGGCACCCCTGGGACCATCCGGGCAGAGCGGGGGCACCCCCGGGACTGTCTGGGCAGAGCGTGGGCACCCCGCACTCACTGGGATGAGCTGTAACGCTGGCCTGGGTTCGGTGTCCACCAGACTTTGCCTGTTCACGCAGCCCTGACCTCGACCTCACAGACTTCACTTAACAGCAGGCCTGTCCCGACCGCCTCACGATGGACTTTGGTGAAAATACTGGGAAAAACTCATAGTCATAGGAAAAGTAATACAAAGTCTTACATGAGCTCTGCCTTCAGTACAGAGACCAGCATGTTGAAACCATCCATGTAGAGAGACTCACTTATGTATGAATGGAGCCGAAGAGCTACAATCCCTGGAATTAATGCTACAATCACTAACACAGGGCAAAAGTTATTGTTAGAATGGCCCAGTCACTAAAATAAAAATTTAAACTCCTGATTTTTTTCTTGTAGAAAATAGAAATGTATGGGGGTTCACCACAGCAATATGGTTTAAACTTCTATTTTTAAAAATATCTAACCTATCTTAGGGCTTCCCTGGTGGCGCAGTGGTTGAGAGTTCACCTGCCGATGCAGGGGACACGGGTTCGTGCCCTGGTCTGGGAAGATCCCACATGCCGCGGAGCGGCTGGGCCCGTGGTGAGCCATGGCCGCTGGGCCTGCACGTCCGGAGCCTGTGCTCCGCAACGGGAGAGGCCACAACAGTGAAAGGCCCGCATATCGCAAAAAAAAAAAAAAAATAAATAAATAACTAAGATACAGATATATATATATATATATATATATATATATATATAGCCTATCTTAAAAACAGCAACTTCTCTCAGTAAGATAGTTACCTCAAAAGAAATTAGTTAGGTACAAAATGAGAACAGCAGCTGAGTTAAAGCCTCAGGATTCGAGCCGACGCACAGCACTACCAAAGGTGCATGTGTACCTGGGCCCCCGACCCCGGGATGCACGGGGCAGCCATGTGGCACACGCCCTGCACTTGCTGGAGGAAATCATCTCGGATAAAGCCTGTTCATACTGAGCTGATGCAAGATAATGAAACGTTGCTGTTCCTTCCTTCCGCAGTTTTTATTTGAGGCATCAAGCCCTGCATTAGGTCACTCCCCTCAGAGCCAAAGGACAGTGTCTGGCTTTCTAACTTCCTGCCTAATGGGCCTGCTGCACAAATTGGACTTTTCGGGGTTTATTGTCCCCTAAGGGGAGTACTGCTGGATTGTGTTCATTTATTCTTTTTCATTCTTTATCTATTATTTACACCAGGAAATATTCCTGTTTCCTTTCTGAAAATCTTCAGTTATTCCTGGCATTAGCGGAGGATTTTTGTCAGTTTTATAAATTACCTATTACTGTAGTTTCCTGGCCGGTTCACCACACAGTAAGTCAGGACCTAGGACGCGCGGTAACCGAGGCTGAGGTGGGGACTCAGGACACAGGAGTCGCCCTTTATTTCCCCGATGACGATCCTGGAGCCTCTGGGGCGGAGATTGCACGCGGGGCCTCTCGGCGGGTCGTGCACCTGCCGTGCAGGGACGTGCGTGCGCACGGCGTCTCCACGGCAAGGCCCCCAGGAAACGGACGGACCCTTCCTCCCCCTGCTGTGCATCGTGAGGGCGCGGTGGCGGGCTCAGCCGGGAGGGTCCCTCGTGGTGCCCCTGGGCCCCGCTTCCCGGGTCGGGGGTCTCTATTGCTCCCCCCACCCCTGGCTGCTGCGCTCACACCCGCCTCCCTCCGAGCCGGGTCGGCCTGTCAGCGTCCAGGAGGCCCCGGAACTCTGAACCCTCGGTCACACCCACCCCCAGCATTGATCACACGGGCTTGGTTGGACTCAGTAGATGCCCTGACGCGGTTTCCCGCCAGCACTCAGGTAATTAGAAGGCCCCTTGCAAGGCCCCGATGAATGGCCTGGAGACGCTCGTCCTGTCCCATCACCTGCAGGGTCGGGTCCTCTGAGCGGGTCCCTGGCCAGGTGCACATTTACGTTCACTTTCCTGTAAAGGGTTCGGTTTGTGAACATATACATGATCAAGCAAAGACGGTCAGGGGAGTGTTTATTCTGGCCATTGCTAAGCTGAAGGAATATGATCCACATTATTTGGAAATCGTGTAGAATAATCCAGTCTCTATACAGGCAGACTTTACAAATCTCTAGACTGGATTCTTTGTATAAATGATACTTTACTCCCAAGCATTTTAAAGCCAATTATTTTCACTCACGTACCAGTCAGTGCTTCTTTGTGGAGACCCCTCCACCCCCGCTGGGTGGACAGGACTGTGGCCAAGTGTCTGGTGGCCACAGAGGACAGCGCCTGGAGAGGTGGCCTGATGTGAGCTGGGGCGAGCAGATCCTGCCCCTGCCCCAGCGAGGGAAGGACATGTGGCAGCAGTGCTAGGTCCCAGGCTGAGAGGCAGGTAGGGTAGGACCACTGTCTCCCACCTGGACAGAAATAGAGGCTGCAGGGGAAACTGAGTTCAAGGGCCAGGCTGTCCGAGGGGAAAAGAAAGGTGAGCTGGCCGTCCCGGAAGCAGCTCTTGCCTGTTGAAGAGCCTTTCAGTCCGTGAAGTAGGAGAGTGAGCTGTCAAGTGAGTCTAACACCAAACACCCGATTTAGATTCAGGCCCGTCCACTGCGAGCAGAGCAAGCTTGGACGAGTCAGTTAAGCCCTCAGCGTTGTGGCCTCAATTTTGGTGAAGTAAGATGACAGCAGGACCCCTGTGTATGACCCCTGTGTGGGGCTGTCATGAGGTTAAGGCATTCACAGCCGAGACATGCTCACAAGAGCCTGGCACTTCGTGATCTTATTGCATCAGCGTCTCTCATTACTGTCTTATCACTGCGTTTCCTTCTAATATCTTGAATAAAATCCTCAATCTAAAACTTAGACTTTTTATGGTGTGAGTTAGGGATCTAATAACCTGTGGAAAACTGAAATTCCATTGCCATAAGAATAGAAAAGGGATTGTGAAATGGTCACAGCATGAAGTGATTGTACCACAGTGAAAATGAATGAACAGAAGCACAGGCTGCGCCCTGAATGTCCAGTAAAGTGTTCCAGAGTGAGCACTGATCATGGTCTTGGAAGCTTCCGGGGCCCCTTTAACAGGGGAGGCTCTCAGGAGACCTCAAGGCAAGAGGCACCAGAGGTGACCTAGCCAGGTGAGGCAAAGGGTGCAGCGAAAGAACAGAGCACGTGGCCTGCAGCTCCGGGGCCCTGAGGACCACTCTGCACCGGCCTCGCACCAGACTTAACCAGCCGAGTTTCTACTGGACATGCCTGCAAGACTAATGCTCCCTTCTGAAGGGAACCGTGTGGATCTCCTGAAATAGTCAGAGCAAGACATCTGCCAACACCCACACAGACGCTAGTTATTTGAGCTATTTTTCAACCTGGACCAGAACACAAGTGTTCTGCCCATCTCCTATCTTTCATGGAATGAATAGAGCCGTTGTTTTTTTAAAACATGGCAAGTTCAGGATTAATTAAGATGTTTCCCTGTATCCTGGGGACAGGGCCTATGTATCCAGCAGGTCTTAGTGGAGCAGTGTGTGCACATGTAAAGTGCGACATCTATTTGAAAGTCAAAAGTTTACTTGTAGAAATACTAAAGGCAGAGCACCTTTCATCATATATAACACAAGTGCCAGATTCTTTATTTCAAACACATTTTAAAGCTACACTCTTCCTCAAATGAGCTTCCTCAAAACCACAAACCTGACACTAAACCGGTGGATAAGTGGACTCTGAACTGGGTCAGGACATACATGCTGGGAAACTCGAATTTCTTAATGATGTGGCTTTTTCTGCTCTACGTGTCAAAATTGTTATGGGAGAGAAACAATTCTCTAGTGAACATACAGATGGCTAAGAAAAATAAGCATAGTCCAGATTTTGCGAATGGAAATCGTAGCCAGCACCAGCAAACCCTATTCCTCTGTTTACACACAGAATTAGTTAAATGATTTCGGCTGAGTTTCTAGTCAAGTGTATACTACCTGAAGAGCACCGTTTTAGGCACTACCGGTCGGAAGAGTGCTTGTCATCAGGTAGAAAGGAATTTAACCCTTTTATAAAGCTGGTACCCGTTAAGGAGGGCGTAAAATCGCGGCTGCCGCATCTCCCGCCCCCCGTGTGACGCATGTGCGTGGGTGGAGAGGACCCCGTGGAGCCGCAGCGATGCCACCGTCTCCTTTCTTCTTGGGTCCTGCAGAGGCAGAGTGCCCCCGGGCCGACATTCCAGCGGCAGCTCCCAGAGGGCCCTCCCTTCTTCTAGGAGGTGAAAGAGGAAGCTGCCCTGGCAGGAGGTTGCCGTGGAAACCACCACCGGCGGCAGCAGCGGCCCTGCCCCTCCAGCCTCCAGGGATTGTGGAAGCACCCCCAGCGCTGGCCCCGAGCCCTAGCTTTGCTTCCTGACCCCACAGGAGTAGGAAGCGCTGACCGGCAGGCTCGGTAGATCACAGAGCAGCGCGCCCCTTGGGCAGACACTCCCAAAGATGCAGCAGGGAGGTGGTGGGAGCCCCTCGTGTGAACGGCAGACTCGGCCACCAAGGGTGGCTGCACGGCCTGCGGAGGGGCAGACCACCTTATCTCTGACAAGGAATTTCTGTGATGAAAATGTTTTTCATGCAGAGTTAGACAAATATGTGCAAATAAGAAAAAACCTGCAGATGACTGGCTCCATACTCACATTAGTTTATAATCATGCTCACAGACTCCCGGACCTGGAACTTAGAGATGAGGTAGCCAGATGGCAACGATTCCCTGACCAAGACTGTCCAAGAAGGGAAGTGGCCTTGGAGATGCGGGCAACCAAGGTCAGACACTCAGCTCTGGAATCCGAAGGCCCTGATCGCCCCGTTGGGTCCTGTTGTAGCACTGAAGACCCTGCATCCTGTCTTGAAGCTTACTGTTTTGCAGGCTAAGGATATTTTTGGTTTATTTATGATATACCATGACTTTCCAGTAACTTATATAATGTTCAAGTGATTTTACCCGCCTAAGAGAACTAATTAGTTATCTTGTTAAATAATTGATGTAATTTTATCGGGGGTAAATTGTTAAAACTTGGGAACCGTATTCACCTACATTTGGTGAAGCAGATGCGTAAAGGTTGATGTGCGTTTTCATTTAATTGAATGCTGTCTTACGTTTCCACAAAGACACGTTCACAGGCTAAAAGGGGGATTTTCGACAAGAGGAGCTGCAGGACGGACTGGATACCCACCATCCGCGCGTCACGGGGACACTGCTCCCCATTACTGGGACAGCTGTGTGCTAGGAGCGCGTGTAACTCACACAAGCAAATAATGTCACATACGAAGCTTTCTCATTTTAATTGGATCGTTTGTAAATAAACCGTGTGACCCTTTCTTTGAGACCATAAGCTAGTTTTTCATTACTGCCTTTCCAACTTTTAGAAGTGGTCTGAACACATTTGGGGGAATAATTTGGGGCACTGAGATTTTAATTTGTAAAAAATCATTCATTAAAATGTTAGCATCAAAACACCCTTTTCCCCCATAAAACTAAAAAAAAAAAAAAGTGCATTATATTAAACATTGAGGAAAATTCATGAAGCCATTTGAAAGAAAAGAGTGATTTTTCAATTCCCTGCCGGTCCCAAAGGAACATCTCTTTCTGAGCACCTGGAAAATGCTGGGTGATGATGCGCTGTGTTTGCCAGAACAGCCCCTAGCGCTCTGGCGTCAAGGAGCTCACATTCCTCCACCATGCGCGCTGGGCTTATTGATGCTGAACCTAAATTCAAGGGGAGAGCTCCTAACCGAGACAGCAAAGGAAAGGGATTTAAGAAATAACATGAAAATACACATATCACCAGGTATCTGTAAAACTGATGTAATTAATGTGGTATTTCATTCAATTCGTTTTAATAAATTACGATATGTAAGGGTATGACCCTAGGTTCATAGATACATTATTAATAATTGTTTAACTATTATGAAACATTGTTAAAATTCCTTCTAAAGTCAATCTCATAAGAACATTTCAATAAACCAGTACTAAATAAATGAGTAGCTCAAATAGCTGGAATTGTTGCCATCCTCTCTTGGAAAATAACGAAATTAAAAACACCACCTCAGATAATTAGGAATAGATCAGCCAACCAAGCTTGTCAATTATACTTACCTCAGTTCGAAACACCTATGAACATATGTAACCAAAATGCAGCTTTAATATGAAAACCCCAAGTAATTCAGGAAATCACTATCATTAAACTTGGAGAATCTTCAGTTCACTGTGTCTGAGAAGGACTCTGGGCTGAAAACGTTTGGACGCAGGAAGGGTTTGGGGAGGGGGATGCCTTCCACAAAGACTTGAGTGAAAGAGGCCAGATGGAGAAGGATGCAAAGTGTATGATTTAATTTACAGTTTTGTTTAAAAAACATGTAAAACTAAACTATTTGTTTTTAGACATGCAGCTTTTATAGCTGTAATAGGAAATCAAAGGAAGGAACGTTTTAAAACCAACACAAAAATATTCCAATTATAAGCCTTAGAAAAATAATTCTCAGCACATGGTCCCTGGACCGCCATCTCCGGGGGACCTGTGGGTGGTTGCTGGAAATGCGGATCCCTAGGGTCTAAGATCCAGGACTTCCTGGGCCATACATGCACAGGCGGGGCCCAGGAATCTGCATCTTGACAAGTTCCCTGGGTATGTATTAGACTCATTAGAGTTATATGTTCTGAGAGTCCTCTATTACTTGTGCTTTTGCAGAATTATGACCATAATTTTTTTATTGATACCTTAAGATAGAAGGCAATATTGGAAATAAAATATATCAAACCTGCTAGAGTTCAGTGTGAAGAATTTGGCAGGGAGGTTCAGGAGTGGGTGGTAGACGGTGACCCCTAAGGAAGCATGGGGGCTAAATGGGTCTGCACAGCAGTGAGGGCAGAGACGAGGGATGCAAACCCCTCCGAGGCTGCGGGTCATCAGGTGGGAGAAGAGACATTGCAGTAGGAAATTCATCACTTTGAGTGTCACAAAATCTATTTTATGACAGATAAATAGATTTGTGAGTTTTAATGCCAACTATGACTGCTAATAAATAAATTTTTTTCTTTAGTTTGGCACTTACTGATATTCAAGAGACTAAAGTTGGTTAATCACAAGCTTTGGCATGATGTGAAAAGGAATGACAAATCCTTGATTATGAAAAGGTTTTCTTTTCTTTGTGAAAAAGCACAGGAAAGAAAACCCTCATCCCCAGAGAACTTTCATCAGCGCATTTGGTGCTGTAGGTCCGTACCCCGCCCTCTCCATATTTCGGGCACCTGCGCAGTGTTCCTGAGTTCACCCGTCATTGGCTGTGAGGCCGCCAACCTGACAAGCCCTGTCAGGGGACGTAACTTGCAATATCATGCTTAAACCTCTAGCCTTTGATTTGTCATTGTAAACAGTGACTTTTAATTTTCAAGTACCTGAGAGGAAACTGACACATGTGATCTCCTCAAAGTTTCTCTTCCCCACTGGTGTCTGACTTTGTATATTAACATCTTTAAATGCTGCCTTGTAAATTTACATAATGTACTTATTCTCTAAAATTTAATTTATGAGATTTTAAATTTATATCCGAAGTTCTGCTTTGACAAATGCCAGACTCGGCATGCCAATATGCTCATCGCATCTTCCCTCCATGTCCCACTGGCCCCCGTTAACTGTCTTCGTTTCCCTGTCTGCAGCCTGTGTCCTCGGTCACTGGCCGTAATCAGCAGGGGCGCTGAGAGCTGCACCTGTCAACAGAGCTGCCTTCTATGACTTCTCAATGTCTAACCATTTATTTTCACTTAGCTGTTGGTTTCCTTGATTTTAAGTGATTTTTTTCAAGAAGCCTTCTTGCTTGCTTTATTTAGGTCTTCAGATTTGAGACTAGTGTCCTCTATTGCTTCACGTTCCAAATGATGAACTGATCGTGGAGGGAGTGGGGTGCAGGCATGTCTTCTCCGTCGTGGAAGAAAGACGGGGCTGTGGTTCCGTCTGCCTGGTTGCCAAAAGGATGAACATCGATAAACGCGCTGCTGATTCTGTCACTTTCTGCTGAACTCCTCCAGAGCACCGAGTAGGTATTGGATTCCCTTTGTCTCCATATCTATCACTTTCTCCCTAATTAAATTGACTTCTTTGTTATTCCCCTTTTCATCTGTTTAATTTTCCTCAAAACTATCCACACTCCTCATCTTGGCAGAAATTTTCTTTAATGAGCAATTTTAAGGACTACACCAAAAGCAATCACAGTTGGTTTTTCTTCTGATGTAAATTTGTATCTGCCTTTAGTGCTTTGTGCTACTTTCCTTCGGTTTTTAATTTTGGTCCTTTCTACTTACTGCTTCCTGTCTCGGAGACGCCACACCTCCTGGCTCAGCAGTTTGGCAGGATGGGCAACTTGAGTTCAGATGAGACTTTCAGATCATCTTCTCATCAAGCCTCAGCCATCGACTCCACACGCACAAGCCCGTGATTTCTGAGCTTGGGGACTGGATCACATGCAGCGTGTGTGGCCAGCTCTTTGATACTTCCTACCTTCATTTATTTTTCTACACCAATGTGGATAAGCTCCCGTTTGTGCTACCCTGCGTGCTCTGCTTCCCACGAGAGCTCAGTGCCGTGGGCTTCCTCCTTCGGCCCCTGCTCGCCTGAAAGGCAAGTAGTGGGCCCATCGTCAGAGACACTCCGCGGGCATCACAAGCCTGGGATCCTGCCTGTTCCGAGGACACAGGCCCTTCCCGCCCTCTGGAACCAAGCTCAGCTCCTTTCTACTTTGGGCACGTCTTCTGATGATTTGGCCCAGACTGCACTGCGGTTGGCAGCTCTGCTCTAGGTTAATGTGTGTGGATTAGTAGGTGTCTCATGATTCCACCTGGTTGCGGTTTTCATTGCATTTTGTTCCTGTGATTTTTCAGGGACAGTGAGGGAGGACTGCAGCCCCCAGCCAGGCTACTTAGCTTCTGGACTCGAATATAATACACCTCCTCTGAGATTTTAAACACATTTATGAAGGGCATCAAAGATCTGTACACAGTGTTCTTTTTGAACCACGTTTTAATGACGATACTTATTAACTCCAAGTTTGGTCCCCGACTGCTTGTCAGTCACACAAAGAGCCTGCAGTTCCTAGGATGGGATTCTGGCCATTATCCCGACTCTGTGGGTTTTCCCTTCCTCCTGTCCACCCCCGACTCCTAATCATGTTCCCTTCCTTAGATTCCCTGCTGTCAGGTGGTACGTGTTCCAGCGACAGCACGGGGGATGGGAGGAAGGGGGGCAGTAATAAATGGTGGCTGATTCAAGAGTTCTCGGACTATCAAAACATTTACAAATACACCCTTTTCCAGGGTACAGTTATCCAGCCGATTTCACGCACTGAGAAGAGTAAGCTTTCACGAGGCTTAAACGGAGTTGCTCTGTAATGCCACCCAGGAGGTTCTCTATTTTGTCCCAAGACAATGATTCAGGCACTACTTGGAAGTATGACGATGGCACATTTCAGAAATCCAATGGCTAATTTAAATGCGTTATTTACTATATATATTAAACATCGATTACACTTTGTTCTTTAAACTTTTAATGGTTGTGTTCTCTAAACTCAAAACTTTTAAAATCAAATTAATGATTTTTAAGTGATGTATTGGTGAAAATATACCCTGGAAATAAAATATCAATGATATAATATTGAAAATTATTCAAATAATAATAATGACAAAGAATGCCATTAAGCAGGGCAGAAGACACTGTAGTATCTGGCAAACATTTTCAGTTTATAATCCATTTTTCTGGAAACAACCTCCCAAATAAATTCCTTTAAACACATTATTCAAGGATGTTTGCGTAAAACCCTCCACTTCTCTATCAGGTATTTGCTTCTCTCCCCTCCCAACCTCGGGTCCTTCTCCTCAGCTGCAACGGCAGCCGCTACAGGAAAATCTCAGCCTCTTGTAGCTGCGGAATGTGAGCTCAGGAAACACACAGCTTCCAAGGGCAGAATTCAGCGGTGGGGGAAGGTTTTTCGCTCTCCTGACCGGCGGCTCGCCCCGCTCAGGGAGAGGATTTCTCATAGGAGAGCGGGTTTCTGAGCAACGTCCGCACGTGGCATTCGAGGGCCAGCTCCGCGGCGTCACACTGCCCACGCTCGCCGCTGCCCCAGGGCAAAGGGCAAAGGTTACAGCGATGCGCGCAGGACAGGAGATGCTCCCTACCTCGCGCTGTCCACGTGTGTTTTCATCAGTTACCCTTAGCCCAGAACACAGTTCACACACGAATAACCATGAAATAAAGTCAGGGAGCTGAGAGAGAAGAGCCGGTTACTCTTAAAAGCCTGGCAGCCTGGCAAACAGGGCGGAGCGAGGTGAAGAGGCGGAGGCTCACTGCCTGGCACGGGGATGGAGCCTGGCATGCATGGCTGAAATCCTTTGCAAATCAAATGAAGATGCAGAATCCTGGAAAAGATGTGCTTTCGGTGATGCTTATTGGTTATATTGGGCTTTCTACTTTTGGAGCTCAGTATCTCTGGGATCTCGGTCATGTTTTAATTCAATGCTACACAGAGCTCTTTTAATTACAAACTACAGTTTTGGTGGAGCGGAGCGCAGAGGGAATGCGCTGACTGCAGCGCGCGGGCCCTGCACCTGCCGGCCCAGGCTCAACGCCCAGGGCACGGCGGCTACGGTGGTCGCTGCTTCTCTGGAGATGTGGTTTTGGTGGGAAGCTACCAGGAGGACCACAGGGTCTCTCGGGTCAGTTAGATTTCCGTCCAGGAAAAGAATCCTTTCAGCCAAACATCTACTGTACTAAAATAATGTTAAAATAATTCTCCTCCACTTAAGTCCATATCGAGCATGGTATTATTTCTGAACTTTTTACTTTTGAATATACTGATTTAAAAAGAGCCTGCAAATGTACACGTGCAGTTATGGCTCTTTGTCGTATTTTATGAAACCTGTTTTTCCAAAATCTCTCAGGAATAACTGAGTAGTTTTTATCATAATTTAAAACTCCTCTTGCCTCTTAGGTAGAATTAGTTCGAATTACAAGGAAAATTTTGCTGTCGGGTATATCCTACTCTTAGTTATAGTCATAAATTAGGACAAGATGTCAACACTTTCTTAATTTCTTTAAAACCTCTTTAATTTCCTTATTTATGAAAAAGGACAATAGAACACATATCATAGTATTCTTGTGAGGACTAATTAAGATGTATACCAAACACTGAGATGCTCCCTGCCACCCATGACTGGTTTTGAACAATTGTCTCCTGCAATAATCAGTGGTCACCTTGAGTCCGTTTGTGTCTCCGTCACTTAGGACAGGGGCTGGCGTATTAGCGATACTCAGTAAAGGAATGAATAAGTGAAGGATATTTATACGATTGGCTGAACATGTGAGCCTTGAAACATGTCTACCTAATGATGTCACCCCTGGAATCAGACAGGGCCACAGGCTCTCGTCAGCAGCCGTGGGGCTGGAGCCTGTCCCTCTGACTCTGAACCAGGCAGGCTCCCCTCGCCCGCCCCTCAGGCAGCACCGAGGTCTGATTAGGGTGTGCCCATTCTTTCCACCACCTGAACCACAGACTCAGCTGAGACATTCAGCAGGATCTCGGAAAGCACTCCAAAATTAAAACCTTTAAAAATAATCAGAGTGTGCAATCATAAAGCGTTTACAATAGCCAGGACATGGAAACAACCTAAATGTCTAATGACAGATAAATGGAGAAAGAAGATGTGGCACATATATACAATGGAATATTACTCAGCCATAAAAAGGAACGAAATTGGGTCATTTGTAGAGATGTGGATGGACCTAGAGGCTGTCATACAGAGTGAAGTAAGCCAGAAAGAGAAAGACAAATACCACATGCTAACGCATATATGTGGAATCCAGCAAAATGGTACAGATGAACTTATCTGCAGGGCAGGAATAGGGACATAGACATAGAGAACAAACATGCGGACACGGAGGGGGGGAAAGGGGAGGGTTGGACGAATTGGGAGATTAGGATTGACATATATACACTACCATGTGTAAAACAGACAGCTAGTGGGAACCTGCTGTATAGCACAGGGAGCTCAGCTCGGGGCTCTGTGGTGACCTAGAGGGGCGGGATGGGGGGTGGGTGGGAGGGAGGTCCAAGAGGGAGGGGATAGATGTATGCATAGAGCTGCTTCACTTCACTGTACAGCAGAAACTAACACAACATTGTAAAGCAATTATACTCCAATTAAAAAAAAAATAAGCGTTTGGCACCAGTGACCTATTGGATGGAAATTAATAATAAATACCTACCCTAAGGCAGCCTATCTGCCTGATGTTAGGATCCAGTAAGTGTCCACACAAACTCACAAGCTGCTACTAAAGGTCAGATACACAAGTGGAGAGTCAGTTTTATACCAAGTGCAGACGCTCTGGTGGTGACTGGATTCTTTCCACCTAACGCCCTGTCGTCTGCGATGGGGCTCTCCTTAGAGAGGCAGGCAAAGCGCTTGATGCAGCTTTGTTCTACACTCTTGACCCATTTATCTAATGAAATCGATACTTTTGCTGCATTTTTACATTACTTTATGCTTACATATCTAAGTACATAAAATCATCTTAATGTGTTCAAATACTAATGCGTAGCATAAAGTAAATTCTACAGAAGTGCAAAAGCCATGTACAAATATGAATATGTAGAAAGAGATATAAAAACATGTACCAGAATAATAAAAAGCAGTTACCTTGGGTTAATGAAAAACCGTTTTCCTTCTTTAGTATCATTTTATTTTCTACAAATTTAAAAATAAAGTATCAATTTATACCGATAACTGTAACAGCAAATATTACTTAAAAAGTCAAAGCCACAGGGCATTGTTCTGAGTGGTCATTAAAAAACAAAAATCATTAGAGAGGCTAGTCTTCAAGTATCTGAAAAAGGTGTTTTAGCAGGGAAACTCAGCACAAATTCTCACTTATTCAGACTGATTTGATAGAGTTGTTTAATTAACAAAAGACCCATCAAATATTAAATTTTAGAAGTCCAAAGCCTTAAACGGGCATGGGGTTTGGTGGTCCCCATTGCAGTCGCCCTCTGTTCCCACAGGAGGAGGCTGAGGCCGAGGGGTTTGCTGGGCTTGCAGCCACAGGGGGTCCCCAGGAACCTGGGCTGGGGTCCAGGCGCTCCAGTTCCTCCTTTAATCACAGTCAGGGGCTCTGTGCAGTCGGGTCACTGCGCGCTCTCCCCCTGCTTTCTCCCACACCCAGCTGCACCCTCAGGATGGCACAGACATTACACTTCACAGCCACCTCTGCTCCAGGAGCCTTCCTCAGGTGCTCCTGGAGCAGATGCTAAGGCAATCTGAGCCCAACAGGAGAGCAAGTGCCAAGAGCGACCAGGAAGGAGCAGACAGGTGCCCGCAGGCCTGCTCCCCTCGCCGGCCTGGCTGGAAAGCGCCAGCCATGGCCGTCCGCCCATCCACCTACCTCCGCTGCCTCGTCTCGGTCCCACCATCACACAGCTCGCCGCCAACCTCAGCTCCACGCTCAGGACCGCACGGGCCATATCCCCCTTCCGTGCCGAAGGTGGTGCGTGTGTATCATGTGCTTACTCACGCCCTTTGCTGGGGCCCGACAATCTGTCCCATGCCCTGCTGAGGACATCCCGGAACATACGTTGTGACATGTCACCTGTCACTCGCATGCCTGTAGGTGATGGGAGCTTGGTGGATGTCTGACCCGGAAAGGGCCAATCCCATCCTCCCCCCCAGAACGTTTGAATGTGACAGAGAACTCAGGAGCCAGATGGGCAGTCCAGCAAGAAGGACCTGTAAACCTGTCCTTTCATGAATATTGTTGAATTATTTCCAAATTATTTACTTGTACTTAGAGAGGATGAGCAGTCCTGAAATTTCCTCCTGAAATGATTGAAAATAGAGTCTATTTACACTTAAGTGCATGTAAGTGCTAGAAAGAAATACAGCAAATGCATTCATCATAAGAGAACTGGAAACACCCACATTACATGTTTCCTATTTCATCCTTAAAGGGACACTAAGGTAACAATAATCCACAATTCCTAGCAACGCATGGTTTTCAGACCTTCATCACTCTTTAAGAAAACATACAAAGCCCATGAATACCAGGGACCAAGAAAAACACTGTATTTTATACTGTGGATCCTAACAAAAATAATTCTATGTAGGAACCGCCACTTGTAAAGGGACCAGGTTTTCTAACTGTTGCTATCCTGTACCTGGATGACTCTGGCATCTGTGGTGTTGAAGGTGACCACCTTGGAGGGACAACCCCCCCCCCCCAGAAATCTGGCCTTAGCAGCAACATCACCTGTGCTCCCACCTCAGCACCCCAGAAGCAACACCACCTGTGCTCCCACCTCAGCACCCCCATTACTAGATTCAGTCACATCATTTAATTCTGCTCTCACACTCTTTCCTGGGGTCCTTTGTGGACTTTTTGGAGGAGATGAGAAGGAATAGAGGCCTGAAATGTCTTCTCCGCTAACAGTGCAGACAAGTCTCCAATACTAATGTCAGAAGCCTTGAAATCACTTAAGAGCAAACTCATTTTAGCTGACGTTTAGTTCCCCAATGGAACGCTAGCACAGCCCCAAAAGTTTGATATTTAATCTGCAATTGATTATATATTCATTCATTGAACAAATATTTCCTGAATGCCAAATATAAGCCTAGCCTCACAGAGAGGTGAGTGAACCAGCCAGTTTAGTCCCCACCCGGCTGGAGTTATGCTGGGAGGAGATAGCGCCAGGCAGCTCGTGAATAGACAGTAACTCCCCAGGCTGATGGGCAAATTGTAGATTATCTCACAGATAAGTGTCCAGGGGTAAAGTTGAGGCTATACTTCCAGTTCTGTACATCTGATCAAAACAAAAGTGTTGGAGGTAACTGTGGAAGGACTGAAAATAGATGTGTTTCTTCACCATTGAGAACCTAGGATGCAACGATGGGAACACATCTGACAACATGCACCCACCACGAGTGAGGCTGAAATCTTTGCAAGACAGTCTCCTCCCATAAGAAGAATCACAATCGTTCGAAGAGCAAATCTCTTGTTATGTATGTAACAACCACGTGGTCTGTAGGTCATGAGCTAAGACACCCAACTGCAGACTGAGATGCTTGGGGATGAGACCATTTATCTCTGCATCACCTGAACCCATCATGATCACTAAATGGACGAACACTGAAATTAATATTGGTTATATGAATAACTCAACATATGAATCTAAAATCACATATACAATTACACTGGATCAGCATTTAGTGAGCAAAATTTTTCCCCAAATGGGATATTTCCCCATGAAGATAAATTTCCTTCTAAAAATAATGGCAGGGCTTCCCTGGGGGCGCAGTGGTTGAGAGTCCGCCTGCCGATGCAGGGGACGCGGGTTCGTGCCCCGGTCCGGGAAGATCCCACATGCCGCGGAGCGGCTGGGCCCGTGAGCCATGGCCGCTGAGCCTGCGCGTCCAGAGCCTGTGCTCCGCAACAGGAGAGGCCACAGCAGTGAGAGGCCCGCGTACCGCAAAAAAAAATAATAATAAATAAAAATAATGGCAAATTTTGACTTTCAATTGAGACCCTTCAGAAAAAATGGAGAAGAGGTGAGACTATAAAAGTTTATACCATTTTGCTGTGCAGTAGCAGCTAACACAACATTGTAAAGCAACAGTACTCCAATAAAAATTAATTTAAAAAAATAAAATAAAATAAAGTTTATACCAATGTTGAAGCAACTGGGTAATGAACCATGAAATAGCACACAGAAAATACAATAGAAGTTGGTTATATGATAAAAATCTATATCTCATATCCCAGAGCCTCCTTCTAGGGCTAACACTTGATTTGAAACGTTGAAGAAACATCGGAAAAAATGTCCTCCTATTAACCTAAAGTCATATTATCCTAATACCACTTGCCTTTCACATCTAAGATGTACAGCATCTACTGCATATCAATAATATATCAAGTGCAAATGCAGTCTTCAAGGTTCAGTAGAGCAATAACACATTAAAACTACCATGTGGGTGATAATTAAAAGAATGAGAATCTAGGATTCATCAGAGGCGAAGACACGAGTCAATTACTAATGCAGTGGGCATAGCACAATTCTGACACAAAGTCCTAACAGTCCCTGTATCTGAGCTCCCGAACACCCATTTACTCCCAAGTTCTTTGCCATCTCTGATCATTCTTCTAGAGAGTTGTGATGGTAATTACACCCTGAAACAATGTGCTATTTCCCAACACACCCCCTTCCTGCGGTTTGTCTTACCACAGGCGGTATCACTGGAGAGCTTTACGGTAACTGCAGCAGGACGCGCTCCCGGGGTCTTACAGGCAGTGATGTCACGTCCGAAGGAGAGAGGGCACCTTCCAACCCAGCCTTCTCTGAGGGGAAGGAAGCTCTCTGCTCCCCCCTCCCCGCCCCTCCTCATTCTTCCCCAACATTATGGGTCAGATACGGGATGCTGATGTCCCAGCTCGGCTGAGGGTTGAGCTACTTTTTGGGTCTCTCCCTTTTCCTCTTCTATCTGTGCTGCTGAACCAACGAGGAGCACAGCCCACGGGGGAGAAAACTGGAGCATCTTTCTCTCTCTCTCTCTCTCTCTTTTCCTATCTCCACGTCCATCTCTATCTCTATCTTTCAGGTTCTGACAGTCTTTTTGTCTTGGGAACCCATAGGCAGCCCATGATAAGACTTGGGTTTGAGCTAAGATGATACATAAACACCTTACAGTTCCCTGTACTTGGTTACTATAGGTTCAAACCCCATTTTTAATCTGTTTATTTTCTTTTTGCCATTCTTCCTTTGTATACATCACAATCAGAAATATGAAAAGCAGCAGAAGTCAGGTATTCCTGGATAGCATATTAATATCGTCAAAGCCTAAACGTGAATTATAGCTGTCAAGAATTGGCTTGGTTCTCGCCCAAAAAAGGAAAAAAAAAAAAAAAAAGATAAGTATGTGAGGTGAGGTAATGTTTTGTTAATTAACTCAAAATCCTCTTGCAATGTCTGTGTATATCAAATCGTTACTTTGTGTACTTTAAAAATATTATAATTTTACCTGTCAATTATATCTTAATAAAGCTGAAAAAAAGAATGGCTTGTAATTAGATGAAAATGAGGATGTGAGGTGAAGGACCTCGCATATAATGAACAGTTTCAGAGTTAAAATCCATCCAAACTTAGAAGATAAAAGTAAAACAAAGATAAAGAGCAAAAGAATAAAACTGGACTTAAACAGACAAAGCAAACAAGAAAAAGGAAGCAGGCTACACAAATGCTGTCACCTCTTCTGTATATGAACAGAGACCTATTTTCAGGCCATTGTCTGGTCTCCTAAATCCCTGAATGGGAAGAGCCTCTCTTTTCCTAACCAGAGGCATGTGTCTTGGGCATCCCTTGTTTCTGCTCATGTAACAGAACCTTTTTTATCCAGAATTTACAAGTAAATTTCCTTTGCAATAAGGGCGTGATGGGAAGGCTATTAAAAGCAAAGAAATAGAAGTTTAAGTTCTATTTTGCTAAGTTAAATTACATCTTGTAAAGTGCACACATTTTAAAGAAAAGTCTAAAGATGAGTCTGGCACTTATATACACACAAGCGACCATATCCCAAATAAGATTTCTCACCCCAAAAAGGTCCTGTGTCTTTTTTTCCAGGCAACCCCACCCCAGAGGCAACTACTGCTTTGGTTTCTAACACCTTAGATCACATTTGTCCATATTGGTAAATTACCCATAAATGGAACCATGCAATGTGAGATCTTTTTGGTCTGGCTTCTTTTGTTCAGAAATATGTCTGTGAGAATCACCCTCGAAGTTGGATGTATCAGTAGTTTGCTCCCTTTAACCACTGAGCAGTATTCCGTTGTATGAATACATCTCCAGTAGTTTATTTATTCTCTTGTTGATGGGATTCACGTGTATTCAAGTTTCTGGCCATCATGAGTGAAGTCACTATGACTATTCCTTACAAGTCTTCTCTAGACACGTGTCTTCATTTCACTTCAGTCAAAATCTAGGAATAGCACGGCTGGCCATAAAACAGGTGCATGCTAACTTTTAAGACATTACCATAGCCTCTCACCTCCCACCAGGAAGGCGATAGTCCGTTTGCTCACCTCCTCGACATTCTTGCTGCCAAGAAGTGGAGTAAATCCCGATATTTCTGGAAATTCATCGTGCTCTTAGGGAGAAACTTAGGACATCAAACACTTGTAACAGCATGTGATTTCCAAAATTAGAGGCAAAGTGAGGCTGGCAGACCCAACTGTCCCATCACTCCTGATAATGCCCCGCCCTGCCAGTTAAGCTGGGGGAGGGGAGAGGAGGGGCTGCAACCATTTAGGTGAAGGAGTGACGCGTGGGCTTGGAGATCTAGGAGCAATGGCATCACGACAGCAGCAAAACCCCCAAGGCTTCCCAACCAGTCCTGTGTCTGCCCCCCGACGTGACTGCAGCAGTCAAGACAAGCAGTGTCCTGCTAACGGCTCCACGGACAGCAGGAGGGAACAAGTCGGGGGGAGGGGGGCACTGCAGAGAGGAAAAGGACACGGGGGCGGCCTGATGTGAGAAGTGAGTGACCTGGCGGAGTGACCTGGGCAGCTTCTTTGGTCTCTCCAGGCACCAACTCCGTGCGAAGAAAGCGCTGGGCTGACAAATAGACAGCATGTTGCAGACTAGTTGTGAGTTTCTCACTTCACAAGTAAAATACCAGTAACTGGGCTTCCCTGGGGGCGCAGTGGTTGAGAGTCCGCCTGCCGATGCAGGGGACGCGGGTTCGTGCCCCGGTCCGGGAAGATCCCACATGCCGCGGAGCGGCTGGGCCCGTGAGCCATGGCCGCTGAGCCTGCGCGTCTGGAGCCTGTGCTCCTCAACGGGAGAGGCCACAACAATGAGAGGCCCGCGTACCTCAAAAAACAAAAACAAAAACAAAAACAAAAACAAAAACCAGTAACTGCTGTGCATTTTATCTTCAGGAAAGCCCCGGGCTCCTGTTAGTTTGGTCACTGTCTTGCCAGTCCTTACAGAAACTTCATAACCTTCGTCCACTGCCCGACAGTCTCGCTGCACGTGGGGTCACTGCCTTCCGCCTCCCCGAGGGGACAGGGAAGGTCGGGGGATGGTCAGCCCTGCACCAGCAGCAGGCCCCCAGCTTTGTCCTGCTATTTCTGTCCCCGTGCACTTACTTGCTCACTCACCAGGGTCTCTTCTAAGCACAGATTCGTTTTTAAATAGTTTTCAACAATTGACCCTAGAATTTTTAAGCTGATAAAAAGTTAATCTGCTTCTTTTTACATTTTTTGTGGTTTTTAATTCCAATGTCATGTTTTCAACGTTGGCCTTATAATTAAAAAAAAAAATGAAGAATGTAAAAGCATCACAGATAATGAGACTATAACACATTACACTTAAATCCAAATCAGCGTTTTAGTCCTTTCTCTCTTGATGACTGTGTAATGGTGTCGTCAAAATGAGGCAGAAATGGGCACTTTTCCCACTTGCTTTCAGGTTTTGCTCGTTTCACTTCTCTCCTGGGGAAGTGCTCTGCGTTCACAGGTATCGTGCCAGGTTCTGGAGATTCCTGGAACTTACTACTTGTAAAACTACCCATCGATACATTCACTAGATTTGCGTAGTATTTATTATGCACTGGCGATGGGGGTGTGCACTTACTGTATTTCTAAGCCCTAAGATGCTGGAATAATTAGATTAGCCGGGATAGGCCCAGCGATTGCCATGCGCTGTCTTCCAGCCCTAGGGTGCTGTCCTGTAATCATAAGGTGTGCATCCCAGTCTGCCTGTCCTCAGGAAGCAGCCCGTGTGGTAAATTATGTGATGGCTAACGGGGTCCTGTCAGCTGGAATAGGAAGTGGGGTAACTGGAAACTCTCCTCTGTCTTCCAGGAAGACACAGTCTGCATGTAACTCGCATGTGGAAATGGCATAAAACTTTTATTATCTCAGTTTAACACGAAAGTGGATTGTTACTGGTTTTGCAATACAATGAAGAATTGATATTCTGTGCAATAAGCCTACGGTACAGCTACAGGAAGCCTCACGGAGATGAGACCAGTTTTTAATCTTCAGAGAAAACAGAAAAAAGACCTCATCCTCCGCCCGCCCTCACGCGCTGTGAGGACAGGCTGCTGCCTGAACCCCGGGGGCCGAGGCGCCAGCCGCGCTCATCTGGTATCAGGATTGAGTTACTACGCAACCCTATAAATACCACTCATTTAAGGGCATTTTCATCCAAAAGATGTTTTCCCCCTTGGGTCGTCATGCATCTTGTCCAAGGCAAAATTAAATTTAAAAGTTATATCCACCAATAAACCGAACTTCTTTCTTTGGAAATAACACGCATTGGCCAGAGCGAGAACATCTGAAGACGAGAACACGGCACCCGAAGCCCAGAGGGCGGAGGCAGCTCCCTCGCCGAGCATCCCGGCCCCTCCAAAAAATAAAACTGTCACCACAGGGCTTCCTGAGCCCGAGGCCACGGCTCCCGAGGCCAGGCTCCGTGACTTGCCCCAAGGGCGCCCGCACCGGCCCAAGGCGGAGGGACTGGAAACTCGCTCGCGCGCCTGGAGGCCGCAGCAGTCGCAAATGTCCGCCCGGGAGGACGCGGCCGCCTCGCTTCCTTGGAGGGACCTCAGCGAAGGCAACGGCACCCAGGCACCGAGGAGGTCTGGACAGACGTGTGCGGCGTCTAGAAGAGGTCCTGGAGGCACTGGTGGAAACGCGAGGCAGGGGAAGCAAAGCCGGTGCTTGGCCGAGGACGGGCTCCGCCCCTGACGGTGAAACGAGGGTCACAGAAAGTGAGCAGCGCATCCACAGCCACAGAACAAGCGACGGGAGCAGAGTTGGACTCACCCACGAGCGATCCCGTGGTCTGCGACTCCCACCAGCCAGTCGGCCCAGATGGGCTGCAGCAGGAGGGTGGCCATTGCTTTCAGAGTCAGAAACGTGTGGTTTCCATCTCAATTCTGCAACTTCTTTACCTTCCTGGCGTCTGTTGCCTTCTTTTCCGGGATGCGGTAGGCGCCGCCCTTGGGAGTTGGGGTGCAGATCCGAACCTCCCCGCTGATGCCATGGCGCCTCCTGAGGTGGAGAGCTCTTCTGCTGTAGGTGCTGCCCAGGTGGATGGGCCTCCCTCGCAGCTCCCTGAGGGCCAGGTCCCAGGAGAGGAGCGAAGGTGTGCACGGCACTGAGGGCTTTGCCTCTGACCCTGAAACGGGGTCACCAAGAGGAAAGGCAAAGGAAGCACCTGGGATGCGAGGTCTCCAGGCCCAGGCCGTCTTTATACCTCAGGCAGAGCTGATGTTCCCTTGATCTGGATCCAAATCCTGGTTCTGTTACAAATGAAGCGGGTGCCCTAGACCAAGTTCCCATGACTCTTTAAATCCTAGTTTCTTCCTTAGTAAAACAACAACAACAACACCAGAAACTAACACAAGTGTAAATCAACTCTACTTCAATAAAAAATAAATTAAAAAAAAAAGAACACAACGCTTCTTAGGTGCTTAAAATGACCTCAGTCCCCATTGTTCTGAAAGAATGTGGGACGTTTTGCACGGAAGCTGGAACACAGCAAGTGCTAGAGAGATGCTAATTGTCATATCATCCATTTAAAAATATTGGGTTTGGCCAAAATGTTTGCTACGGAAAAACCCGAACAAACTTCTTGGCCAGCACAATATGTATCATGTGCTTAACTCTGAAAAGCAGAGCAAAGGGGCCTCTTCTCTGGGCAGAGAGAGCCCGGAGGGCGGGGAGGGGCTGCGAGAGGCTCCAGGAAGGGGACCGTGTCTTCCTGTTGCCCGAACTGGACACCGGCTGCATAGGAGCCCGAAATCCATGCTCAGATGCAGAGAAAGAGCATCTTTCTTGGGTTTTTAAAAGCTCGTTTGCAGGTAACGATCTGTTACCGCAGCTCCACTCTCGTTACTTTAGGAGACGTTCTCCCGAATATTTCCTAGAATGATCCCACCAACCCTCAGCTGTCAAAAGGCTAATGGGAAAGGCTTTGCCCTCTCAGAGCAACAGGAAGTGATTCGTCCTGGTGGTTTCTCATTGAATCACAGAAGCCAACCTCCATTAAGTTTATTATGAGTGTGAAATCTGTTTTTGAAGGGCTCTACCACTGAAGACAAAGCAATGTACTTGAAAATTTTAAAATAATCTACAGTTTCCTAATTACCCTCAATGTTGCCTCAGTCAATTTCTATGTTATGTGAGCATTTTGAGGAAAGGTAGCTGCCTCTTTTATGATGTAAAAGACTGAGTTTTTTGAAAATAAGTCACTTGAACCGAGTATGAACTGCTGGCTGTTGAGTACAAGTCATGAAACAGAAGGACTGTGATGGGACTTTGCCCTTCGGGGACCTCGTGTTGACTTGGGCACATGAGACAGTCACGCACACAGGATCAGGCTTCTCCCTTTAATCGGTGCTGAATTTCCAGTGACCTCCTTAGGACGCAGATCGATTCCCTAGATCTGAGGTCCATTCCCTAACTCCACCCAGGGTGGGGCTTGTCTGGGACACAGGAGCACACACTTGGGGACAAGCTGTAGGAGATACTGTGGATGGCGGGGAAGGACGGGGCGACCGAGGTGTTGGCGGAGATTTCCAGAGGAGCTGTGAGGGAGCCTTGAGGGCACCAGAGCCTGGCCCAGGGCCCCGACCTCTCACTCGGCCGAGCCGTTGACCTTTAGGGACCTAAAACCAAAAATCCTGGATATTTATAGTCTCGAAGGAAAACATTTTTGTCATTTTTTTGTTTTTATTTTTTTCCAGTTTTATTGAGATATAATTGACCTCCAGCACTGTATAAGTTTAAGGTATACAGAAGAATGATTTGACTTATATATGCCAGGAAGTGATTATCACAGTAAGTTTAACGAACATCCATCATCTCATATGGATACAAAATTAAATAGAAAAAACTTTTTGTGTGATGAGAACTCACCATGTACTCTCTTAGCAACTATCATATACAACACACAGCCGTGCTAATTATCTTTACATGTTGTACATTCCGTCCCTAATAATGATTTATCTTATAACTGGAAGTTTGCACCTTTTGACCATCTTCATCCAATCCCTTCTCCCCCTACCTCCCACTTCTGGTAACACAAATCTGATCTCTTTTTCTATGAGGTTGTTTGTATGTGTGTCTGTTTGTTTTTGAAGTATAATTGACCTACAACACTATGTTCATTCCTGTTATACAGTGATATTTCTATACATTTCAAAATGCCACCAAGGTAAGCCTAGTTTAGATCTATCACCATAAAAAGATATTACATGGTTATTGACTGTATTCCCCACACTGTGCATTGCATACCCATGACTCATTTATTTTTCATCTAGGAGTCTATACCTCTTAATATCCCTCACTTATTTCTTTCCTCTCCCAAACCCCCTCCCCTCTGGCAATCACCTGTTTGTTCTCTGTATCTATAACTCCATTTCTGTTTTGTTATGTTTGTTCATTTGCTTTGCTGTGACTTATTTCACTTAGCATAATGCCCTCTAGGTCCATCCATGTTGTCACAAATGGCAGGAATCATTCTTTTTTATGGCCGAGTAATATTCCATTATAATATACCACATCTTCTTTGTCCACTCATCTATTGATGGGCACTTGGGTTGCTTCCATTTCTTGGCTACTGTAAACGATGCTTCAATGAAAATATGGGTGCATATATCTTTTCTAATTAGTGTTTTTGTGCTCCTTTGTCATAGATTAATAGCCCGTATGAATATGGGTTCATCTCTGGGCTCTGTATTCTGTTCCATTGATCTATGTGTCTGTTTTTGTGCCAATATAATACTGTTTTGATG
The DNA here is from genome assembly GCF_005190385.1 of Monodon monoceros. NCBI lineage: Eukaryota > Metazoa > Chordata > Mammalia > Artiodactyla > Monodontidae > Monodon > Monodon monoceros. The sequence continues at coordinate 87,701,959 of NW_021703775.1, forward strand.
ACTGTAGCTCTGTAGTATAGTTTGAAATCAGGGAGCCTATTATACTCCCAGTTTTGTTCTTTCTCAAGATTGTCTTGGCTATTTGGGGTCTTTTGTGTTTCCATATAAATATTAGAATTATTTGTTCTAGTTCTGTGAAAAATGCCATTGGTATTTTAATAGGGATTTCATTGAATCTATAGATTGCTCTGGGTAGTATGGTCATTTTAACAATATTAATTCTTCCAATCCATGAACACAGAATACCTTTCCGCATATTTGTGTCCTCTTCAATTTCCTCCTTTTACCTCCTTAGCTAGATTTATTCCTTGGTATTTTATTATTTTTGATCCAACCTTAAACGGGATTGTTTCTTAATTTCTCTTTCCAATAGTTTATTGTTAGTGTGTAGAAATACAACAGATTTCTGTATATTAATTTCATATCCTGCAACTTTACCAAATTCATTGATGACTCTAGTAGCTTTTTGGTGGCATCTTGAGGATTTTCTACATATATTATCATGTCATCTGCAAACCATGACAGTTATACTTCTTTATTTCTGATTAGAATTCCTTTTATTTCTTTTTCTTGTCTGATTGCCATGGCTAGGGCTTCCAATACTCTGTTGAATAAAAGTGGTGAGTGGGCATTCTTGTCTTGTTCTTGATCTTAGATGAAATGCTTTCAGCATTTCACTGTTGAGTACGATGCTAGCTGTGGGCTTATCATACATGGCTTTTATTGTGTTGAGGTATGTTCCCTCTACACCCACTGTCTGGAGAGTTTTTATCATAAATGGATATTGAATTTTGTCAAAACCTTTTTCTGCATCTGTTGAGATGATCATACGTTTTTTATTCTTCCATTTGTTGATGTTGGTGTATCACACTGATTCTTTTGCAGATACTGAAGCAAGCTTGCATGCCTGGGATAAACCCCAGTTAGTCATGGTGTGTGATATTTTGAATGTATTGTTGGATTTGGTTTGCTAATACCTGGTTTAGAATTTTGCATCTATGTTCATCGGTGACCTTGGCTTGTAATTTTTTTGACATCTTTTTCTGATTTTGGTATCAAGGTGATGCTGGCCTCATAGAAAAAGTTTGGAAGTGTTCCTCCCTCTGCAATTTTTTAGAATAGTTTGAGAAAGACGGGTGTTAACTCTTCTGTAAGTGTTTGGTAGAATTCACCTGTGAAGCTGCCTGGTCCTAGACTTTTGTTTTTTGGGAGTTTTTTTTTTTTATTACTGATTCTATTTCATTACTGGGGATCAGTCTGTTCATATTTTCTATTTGAAGAAAAACATTTTGAAAACTCACGTCCACATTGCAAATTATTAGCTTTGTTCATATTTACCGGTGCCTCCTGCATGCCTGGACTCGTGCTTGGAATGGGAACACGATGATGGTGAACCTGGCCAAGTTCTCAGATGCAAGGAACAGACCACAGCGATGTCCAGCCAGCAAACAAACAAAGAGAAGAAAACTGCATCATCTTCAACGGGCAAAAGGACGCATCACAGCTACACCAGAGCCCCTGCAATCAAGAAGGGGAGGCATTAGCTCCAGCAAGCAGGCACAGTGTGAAGACACAATTCACAGAAGAAGGAATTAAACTGGCCAGTACATGAAGGGACCTTCTCCTTGTTAGATTACATCACAGAGTAAGGAGCTGATGCCATCCCAACACGGCAGGGATGTGGGAAGGGGGCCCCTCTTGAAGGTGATGGGGACTCAGACGTGTACCCCGCTCACAAGGAAGAGGGGGGTGCATGGTGACAAGCCGCCCCACTTCTGGGACACCACCCTCACACATCATGATGTGAACCTATAGAGCCACGTGGGAAACAGTGTGAAAAATGAAGCTGGCCTCTTATCCTCCAACTGGGAGCGTCCAAGTAAACCTACGTGCATCCATATGAGGGAACGTGCACACTGAGCCACCAAGAAGAATGAGTTGAAGGTTGAGGTGTCAGATGAAAATGTCTGTAATATTTGAAGTAGGAAAAAGCAAATGCTTATAGACCTATACATATAGCACGCTCTGATTTTTAGCTAGAAATATACACAGAGAGAGAATTGAGGTCAAACATAGAGTAAATATAGCGGACAGACAGCATGGGAGAGGCTTACACCCGCCTTCAACAGCATCTCCCTCTGGAGTTCGGCTGGAGAATGACTGGGAATGTAGGCATCTCGACCTCCTTCACAGTGTGGGCTGGACTCTTGCCTGAGGGGTGTCCAGAGCACTGCATTCCTAGCCTCGCCCACTGATGCAGTGGTCCTTTCCCCCAGGTACAACATCCGGAACTGTGACCAGACCCCACCCAGTGTCCGTGCTGGCAAAATTGCCTCCCGGCCGAGAACCACTGAGAGGGGGACACACACATACAACTGTGGAGCTGTGGTTATTCAAAACCAAACTGTAAGGCCAGGCGAGGAATTGTATTCATGTGAGTACAAGGAGAGACATCAAACCCACCAGCTTCCTTGGTTGTCAGCCCTCTGTTCCCTCATCTACAAAACTGGTATCATGCAAACTAATGCACAGAAATCATGAGAATAACACTTGGCTTGGCACACTGCAGGCTCTTAAGAAATTTCAGTTCCTCTCTCCCTCTTTAATCGTGGGTGTGGCCCCACCTCTCCCCCTTTGTGCCAGGCACGTAGTAGGTGCTCAGTAAAATATGCCAGAGGGTCAACGGGCAGAATCCCGACTGGAGAAGAAAAGCCAGTCAGTACATCTCAAGGAGCGGAAGAGCCGTGTGACCCCCAGTGTAGAGCAGCCTTGTAACTATAAACAGTTGAATATAGGGAACACTTAGAAGAAATTATGGTTACTTTACCGAAAAGGGATCTTACAAAAGTAGAATAGATGTTTAAAATTAGCACTAAATAACAAGAATTTGCTAATTACCGATATGAAACATTAAGTGGTCTGAAAGAACAATGGGAAGGAAATTGCAGAGCAGAAATCACATTCATGTCCAGAGGAGACACATTAATAGAATTGCACTTTGCTGTTAAAATGAATCACTGAGAACAGGCTGTAAGTGATGCAAACAGGTTTGTGCACTGACAGCTAAGGCAGAGCTTGGGAAATCGAAGCTCATTGAGAAACTAACCACGTGGCCTGGGTTACTACACAGCTTTCTTATGCCTTCTCTCTAAAAAACGTAATCTGGTTTAAATCTCTCAGGTTCAGGGAAAAGGATCTCAATTTATGTATAGCATGGGATGGGATGAACCAGAATTCTAAAAGTAATAAGGCACAAGAAGTTAATATAACCAGCTTTCACACTCTGTTGGTGAAGGTATGTTAACACACGCTGGTTGCTGTACATAGCGGTACCAAACATCTGAAAAGCAATTCAGCAGTTCTGTCAACTTACATAAAGTGTCTGTACCCTTTGACCCACTGTTTCTACTCCTGGGAATAGATTATAAGGAAACAAATGACTTGTAGGTCCAGGTTCCCCTTTCACAGGAAAACCTTACACACCCTGGTAATACCATGTGATCTGTAACCCACTGGCTTTGGGCTGTGAGCGGTGTGAGCAGCCTGCGCTCTCTCCATCGATAATTTGTAATAAATAATAATCAAACCAACAAAAGCAGCAGCTTTGTCTTATCGCTATGCGCTGGAGCGTTAAAAGATGTCAAGCATGAAATACTCCTCTCCAACACAGCCTTATGCTAGTCTAAGCTCTAAATAATTGCTTAGGTTCCTACTGAGTTTTAATAATATATATAAACTTCAAATTAGCATATTCTATTGCGCATTCTTTCATAACATTGTATTCCATGAGAACGTTGATTCTGAGAACTCATAGCCACATGCAAACACGTTAACACACAGCCCTCCCATTTCAATAGTAGGTTCGTCAAGTCTCCCTCCCTTCTGGGGGTGACACACCCCTGCTTTTAAGCAGCAGACTCAGAGTAAACACAGTAACAGTGATAATAAACACAAAAATGACATAGAACTTGAGACCATGAGACGACTCACTCAGAATCTTTGTGTTTAAAATTTTAAATGGTGAAAAAACAATGATGGAACAATGTGAACTTTGGGGCATACAGTTTTGGTTTGGGAATTTTAGTCACGCAATGAAACCCTTAATGAATTTGAACAGTATCGTCAAAATTGACTTTTATCCTTTTTCAAGCAGTGGTTGCTGCTTTAAGATAAAAGAACAATTCAAGAAGTAACTATTTTCAGTGATTTTTGCCTGATTATTTGCAGCATAGAGGAGGGGGGTGCAGCCAGCCGGCCCCAGTGGAGCGAAACACATGAAGACCAGCCCCGGGGGTGGCCTCACAAGTGCAGCCCACTGGCCACGGGGCCTGGGTGGCGTCGGAGCAGCAGTGCTCAGTCCTGAGGAACGCTGGGGAAGGAGAGGCTGTAGAGGAGGATGGAAATGGGAGAAGGACAAGCCTCTGTTACTGAGAAGGAGAAATGAAGATGTAACTCAAGGGGATCGAGTGTGTGGTGTGGAGACACACGCACGTACACACATGCACACATGCAAGTGTACACACACACACAGACACACAAACCATGGATGGCTCTGGGTGTGCGTGTTACCTTAAAGCTAAAGTAAATTTTAGGCATCTCATTAAGAGAAAACAAGGATGGACGGTTTTGTAACCTATGATGCAAAATAGAGAAGCAATAGGGGAGACGTGGCGGGTTTAATGGTATTGAAGTTATTTGCACAGTCAGCACTGATGTGTAGACAGAGCAGGTCTGCTCCGGCGAGGCTTTGTAGTAGCCATGCAAGTCAACAAACAGACAGACAGACACACTGGAAAAACAGCCCAGACGTCCATCAAGAGGGGTCTGGTTGAAGAAAAAGGTATGGTCTTTTTATACAATGAAATAATGTGCAGTGAAAAAAATGAATGAGAAATATCTCCAGTACATATTAAGGGAAAAAGCAAGAAGAAGAAAAGTTCTTATTTGCTTGTATTGAAAAAGTGATATAGATTGCATTCCCTAGAACCTATCACCCAGTTATTAATTCATAACTCATCTTGTCTCATCTATAACACCCTCCTTCCCCATATTTTTGAAGAAAAATGTCAGCCTTCTTTTAGTTTCCTAGGGCTGCCATAAGAAATCACCACCACCTGGACAGCTTCAAACAGCAGAAATCTATTCTCCCCAGTTCTGGAGGCCAGGAGTCAGAAATCTTATATCCAGCTCCTTCTGTTATTCCACTTTTATTCTTTATTTTTGGCTATGATTATTTCTTGAAGATAAATTCCCTAAAAGTGTAATTGCTGAGTTAAATGGCATAAAATTTTCAAGAGTTTTGAAAGTTGTTTCCAAATTGTTTTTCAGCGAGTTCACATCAGTTTTTGTTTTTACCACCAAGTACAAAACGATCCATACATTTACAAAATAATAAAAATCAGACTATGGATTTAATTGATTTAAAGGACCCCAGGAAACCTAGTTGTGTGTTTCTTTGACCATCAGTGTGCTGGTTTCCTGGACTCTGGAACACCCGCTGGGGGCTGAGGGCCCATCTGGTGAGCCTGTCTTCACCTTGATCACATCCGCAAAGGCGCTATTTCCAAATAAGGCCACACTTACAGGTTCAGGGTTCCATTCTCTATTTTCCTCTTTCCTCTCGTGTTTTACTATGAACAGCAAGAGGAAACCAGACTGCAGCCTCCACCGCGTTTGGAAAAATCTCAGCTAAAGTCCAGGTTCATCACTTAGATGTTCTACTCTGGAACAGTGGACACAGTTCAGCCGGGGTCTCTGGCTCCTTGGAATGGGACCGCTCTCCCCCATGTCCAGACCCCCAGCAACACCTTCTGATTGTGGAGGCACATGAGGCTCTAACAAGCTTCCTCCTCTGTGCCGAGACCTCACCCGAAGACACTTGATGTCCATATTTCAATCAACAATCTCTTCAAGCTATTCTGGACTTATTAATCAAAATTCTTCCAGCCAGTACTGCTGCCTCACCCAAAGCCACATCCACGTCTTGCAGTATTTGTTACAGCGGCAGCCACGTCCCAATACCAGCAGGGCTGCCGTAACAGAGACCCACAAACTCAGTACCTTAAAACAGCAGAAACGTGTTCTCTCACGGTCCTGGAGGCTGGGAGTCTGGGATCAGGGGTCCTGCTGCAGGTCTAGGAGAGGACGCTTTCTTGCCCCTTCCAGCTTCTGGTGGTTGCTGGCATCCTTGGCATCCTTGGCCAACAGCTGCTCCATCCCATCTGCCTCCACTGTCAAATGGCCTCCTCCCCGTGTCTCTTCTTCCTATAAGGACACCAGTCACACTGGATTAGGACCCACCCTAATGGCCTTGTCTTAACTGATCGCATCTGCCAAGACCCTATTTCCTAATTAGGTCAATTCACAGGTACCTGGGGTCAGGACTTCAACTAATCTCCTTGGGCGACACAATTCATCTCAACAATTAGGAAGAAGACTTGTTGTCATTAGTTGTTGCTTCCAGAAATTATCATTATCTGGAATGACCTGGAATTATCTGGTTCCTCTTCTTTACTAACTGTCCTTTGGTGATTTAAGATTGGATGTGTGGACACGGGTTGGTGGGGAGGAAAGGGCGGGTGGGATGAATTGGGAGATTAGGTTTGACATAAATACACTGCCATGTGTAAAATAGACATCTAGTGGGAACCTGCTGTATAACACAGGGAGCTCAGCTCGGGGCTCTGTGATGACCTAGATGGGCGGGATGGGGGGTGGGTGGGAGGGAGGACAAAGAGGGAGGGGATAGATGTATACATAGAGCTGCTTCACTTCACTGTACAGCAGAAACTAACACAACGTTGTAAAGCAATTATACTCCAATAAAGAATAAAATAAGTTAAAAAGTCTTCAGCAGTTTGTACAAGAAAAGTCTACTGAAAGTGGAATCAGTTTGTTATTTGGCATTAAAACCCCGAAAGTAATGTAGCTGTAGGGTTGGTGCCTACACCACCCAGCAGCTCAAGCACGCCATCAGGGTTTCGGGATCTCCACATGTTTCTGCCCTCCCATCACGTCCAGGCCACGTGCTCAGATGTAGGTATATCCAGAGGCAGAGAAGTGCCACCTCTGTGTCAGGAAGACAAAGGTGAAACCTCCCAGCGAACCCCTAACGTCAGGCAAGGGCTGAGCTGCCAGAAGCCGAGGTTCTCACTCAACTGAGGTAAGGGTCAGGCTTTGTCCTTTGCTGTGATGGGAGAGAGCAGGGCTCTTCCCGCCCACCTCCCCACTCAGAACGGGACCAGGTGAGTTTGGTGTCACAGCACAGGTGTGGGGATCGTCCCACTGCCGAAGGAAGGCGGAGGGGAGGCCAGGAATGGACCAGTACTGAAGGCTGAGTGGGAGTGGGGAGGGGTCTTCCAGCCCCAGCAAGGAGGTCTCTGCAGAGGTGACCAAGAAACGCCTGGACCAAGGACCCCCAGTAAAGAGACTTCAGATAGGAGGTGCCTGGGCAGGTGGCCCACCCTGAGAGCTGACCCCCCGGGGCTGTGACGGGTCAGGCCTGCAGCCGGGCTGTAGCTGTGACTGTGCACAAACGACCACAGGCCACACGTGGCTGCTCGGACTGCACGGGCTGGTCTGACCACGGTGTGGCCGGGCAACGGAACCATGGTGTGCAGAGGTGGGCCGCATGAGGCTCTGAGCCGCGGAAGGGGGCTGGATTTGGAGCCATCGGGAGTGCCTGCTGCCATAAACCAGCTTTATTTTGAAGAAATGCATATGCTGTAAAGTGTTCAGTTAGTCAAATTTATTGACTTTTCTTATTAGATTATTTTCAGGTGTTACCATGTTTATAAAAGTTGTTACATATTTTTAGATTTACAAATGGTTTTATACTTTTTATTTAATACTTCCATCCTCTTGTATTACTTAGGAATAATTTCAGCTTCCAGGAATGGAAACCCAACTTAAATATAAATATCTTTAATAGAGAGGGATTTTTTTTCCCCCAAATAACAATCAGAGCATTATTTCGGCTCTGTGAGCATGAGGCATGTGGTCTGTCCCCTTCCCTAGTATCTGTCGCTGCTCGTCACAGCCGTCCCGGGCCCCTCCTCCCTCCCCCAGGTAAGAGCTGCGCAGTGGGACATGCACCCTGAGGATATCGCCACCCACCCCGCAGCCCCAGGTCTGGAGACTCAGAGTGAAAGAGACCTGCTGTTTTCATGAGTCAAAGCCTGTGTAATCCACTGGCGACCCCATGCAATATGCTTTCTCGCTTAATGAGGAATCCTGTTCAACACCGACACAGCCCGCCTGACATGCTTTTTCCCACATAGCGAGCATCGTTTCTCCTTCCGTTTCCTCAGGGGTTAGTAATGCGTTGGGAGGGGTCAGCCCTCGGCGGCAGGGGCCCCAGGAAGCCCCCCTTGTGTCTGCCCGTCACTTTGTGCTGAGCTCCATCACCTGCACATCCATCGCCCCTGATGGGGGAGCCTCAAGGTAATGTTTTTAGAAAGAATAATAAACGGAGGGAGTCATCTGTATTTAGAGCAAGTGGACGAAGAAAGGACACCAAACAGATGAGACGTGTCCTGCTCTCCACCGAGGAAAAGAGGCAGAAAGGGCACCACTCCAAACATAAGTGCCTGGCCTGAATACTAAGAGTTTTGCTTTTTCCTGGAACTTATTACTCCTATAGGTCATCAGTATGTTATAAGGTAAACCATGGAACAGGCTACACAAAAATGGAATCAACTATGAAACAAAATGTTCCCTTTTCCATAAGCACGATTTGGTTGTTAGAATGACTGCACCTCAAATGTTAAAACTGGGGGAAGCGGTGCCTCTCTGGTGACTGTAGCCTGTGGACCAGAGTCTGTCCTATTTCCAGTTTCCTGTTTACCCCGTACCTTCATCTGACGCTTTTCTGTCTTGGGCTGACGCCACGGCCACTCACAGCACAGACCTGTTTACAGTCTGCTATTCAGGGCCCTTCCATCAGAGTTTGATTTGAAATATTTTTCTATTGTGATGTCCTGTTGCTTTACTTCCAAGTTATTTTCTTTTTTTTATATTGGAGTATATTTGATTTACAATATTATGTTAGTTTCAGGTGTACAGCAAAGTGAATCAGTTATACACATACATGTATCCACTCTTTTTTAGATTCTTTTCCCATATAGGTCATTACAGAGTATTGAGTAGAGTTCCCTGTGCCCTACAGTAGGTCCTTATTAGTTATCTATTTGATATATAGTGGTGTGTATTTGTCAGTCCCAATCTCCCAATTTATCCCTCCCCGCCTTTCCTCCCTGGTAGCCATAAGTTTGTTTTCCACCTCTGTGACTCTATTTCTGTTTCGTAAATAAACTCATTTGTACCCTTTTTAGATTCCACATATAAGTGATATCATACGATATTTGTCCTTCTCTGTCTGACTTACTTCGCTCAGTGTGACAGTCTCCGGGTCCATCCACGTTGCTGCAGAATGGATGGATTCTGATGGATTGTTTTCCCCAGCTCGATGGTGCTCACTGTAACCTGGCTCAAGCAGACCCACGCTTCCTTTCCACCCCACTGGATGTGCCATCCCTGCTGGGCTGGGTTCCTGCTCAAGAGCACCTTTGTGGCTTCATTACTTCCATCCTCAGTGGCTCCGGGCACATTGCTTTCCATAGTCTTTACCGAACGGAGTTAAAAATCACGTGAAATTTTGGATATCGTTTAGGAGACCTTTATTGCCAAGAGGACGGTGTGACACAGCCCGGCTCTCTCTCCACCCACTATGATGCTTCACTGACAGGGTTAGTGTCAGTCACAGGAGAAGCCCCGGAAGTAGAGGTGGATAAGAGCACACGGAAGTCTCCAGGGATTCTGCTAGACACTGCAAAGTGTACCCTGTAGCCTGGGGGCACAGCCCGGGGTGGGCGGGGCACCATAGAAGCCAAGGTGAGAGGAGGTGACAAAACATGGAACTAAAGAGGAGGCTACAGGGCAGGGGGCATCCCCAGACCGACTGGCACAGAGACGGAGGCGGCTGGTCATCAGTGGTGGCCGACACTCAGGGAGGTCTGCCCTAACTGTGGCCTGTTCTTATACATAATCTGGAAAACATCCCTTTCACATTGTCTTTCCGGCCTCAGGCTTGATGGTTTAGCTCAAAAAATACCTGTTACTTTCTATCACTGAGTCCCCTCACTAAGAGCGTGTGATGGTGAATTCACACAGACGAGGCTGCCGTCTGGGGTCCCAAAGGCCCACGCCACCCTCCCTCCACCTGCCACGTGTATCCTAAATCTCTTCCTTGTGAAACGGAGTTTTCCTCTCAGAGTTTTTAAGCACCATTGAAGGCAGTCAGCCAGGACTAGGGTCGGGGTTGCCATCATCTTTCCCCAAACTTCCTAGCAAGCCCACCAGAAATCGCAGACTAAAGGGTATTGTGCAAACAAAATTGTCACTCTGACAGTTTCTTTAGCACTCATGTGGTACAACACTTCAATTTACACATGAAGGCACCAGTCTAGAAAGTGTAGGCACCGGTTCAAGAGGGAAAGTCTCTCACGTGTGGTAGATCCTCTTTAGGTAAAACTCAGAGGCAGAAATGGTAGACACAGTCACAGATGAGATAGATGTGGGTGTAGGTGTAGACGCAGAACAGGTCTAGATACACAGATGCAGGGGTAGGCACAGGTGTAGGTGTAGATGCGGATATAGGCATAAATAGATGCAGGTTAGATATGGATATATGGATAAAATTTCCCTGAGTTCCCTCACTAACCGTACAAGGTTTTGTTACCAGATAAGATGTCTCACTGTGGTGAGTGGCGTCTGGAACATGTGTGACTGATTTCTCATCTCAAGTGTCCACTTTATGCACTGCAGTGTGGTCCCTTCAGACGCAGGTGCCATCAGGGAATCAGCTGGACCACACTCTCAGGTCGGTGTCACCCCCTGTGCCTTTCATGTTCATCCAGGGTCCTGCTGCCATGGAAACACGTGACTGGAAGTGTGTCCTGCTGCCATGGAGACACGTGACTGGAAGTGCGTCCTGCTCAACACCCCATCAACAGGCAGGACGAAGATGCGGCCCCTGAGGCCTGTGAAAGCCTTCCTTGCGCAACAGGAGGTTGTACTTGTTCTCTTTGAAATTGAGTGTTTAAATGGAATGGAGGAATGGAAATGTCAGGACCATATGCCACGTGGCAATCTGAGCTGTTTCTAGCAGAACTATCACACCTGCAACGTGATGTCCTTGACGTGCTCAAACAGAAGGCAGATGAGTGCTGTCAGGATGCCTCGAAGGAGAGCTTCAAACGTCACCAGGGGGCTTGGTCACTCTAACCTGCTCAACCTGTCCAGTGATTTGAATTATCCTTCCTTACCTGCTAAGAGCTGCTTCTGAGAGACCTTCTGAGGAACTCTTGATGCCATATATTAAAGTTTAGTTTGCAAACAACAGTGCCCACTCCAAACCTAAGTTCAGTTTCTTAGCAACAAGCTGTCACTGAGGGGCAAGGGGGTAGAAACGGAAACAAAGCAAAGGGCTTGGTGAGGTCCGAGTCCTGACTTGATAAGAGAACACTGTTACGGACGTCAGAAGCCAGGTGAGGAAAGCAGCACTTCTTCACGGAAAGGAAACAGGCTGGAAGCATGACACTTTTCTCCTTGAGGGGCGTTACAAGGTGGCGGACGGCAAATGAACTCGCTTGCTAGACAGACTTCAGTCCGCACCACTTTCACACCACCCCGCATCACGGGGGATGCAGGGCCGGGCTTTGTCCCTGTGGAGATGGGCTGCGCAGCCACAGGCGGTGTGCACTGTCCCCTGCTTTGTCTCTCCTGGACGGTGGGGTCTGTGGACTCAAGAGCAGGAGACAAATCACTGCCCTCTGCTGAGGGCAGCACCCGCGTGAGAGCCGAGCCATGTACACGGCCCTCCTCCGGGGCACCCAGGGGACCCCGACTCCCCGCTCGCTGCACTCTGGCTGGCGGACGGAGGGGAAGGGACGTGCACACCTCCAGGCCGGACCCCTGTCCCCGCCCCTTGTTCCTGCACTGCCCTCAGAGGCCCCGGGGTGACCTGAGCCCCGGGGGGTGGTGGGGAGGGACCCAGGTGCCTGAATGGCGGCAGGCACAGTTGTGCAAACGAAGAACTCATCCTCAGTTGTTAGGCCACTGAAATATGGGGGTGTCCCAGTGATTGGCCTACTCTGACTAGTATGTCGTGTCCTTTATTTCCTAGAATTTTACACTCCTAGAGTCAGAAAGGTGGAAGTGATTCACTCCCCTCCTTTGTGAAGAGCAGCTCAGCTCAGCGGAAGAGATGTAAACACACCTGACCCTGCAGAGCCCTCCGAGGTCCTCAGACTAGAGAAGGGGGAGGGTGTGCACGTCTTTCTTGGTCTTAGTGATGATGAGATGTATGTTTTGTAGTTCCAGGGATGGCATTAAGACCAATATATAAATACTGCAAGAAAGTAGACACTTAACTCCCACTGAGGTCAGCATAGAACTTAGTCAAGAGCAGGAAAGATTAGAGCAAGTTGAGCTCCTGGCATGAAAAGTGATCAAGGAAACCCGAGTCCCAGCCAGGTCGGGGCTGTTGAGGGGTAAACTCCACGTGCGGACCCTCAGCACAGGGGACGAGTGGGAATTGATCTTCAAAAGGAGGCCTGCTTTTAGTTGCGACTATGCTAATAGTTGTAGGTAAGCCAGGGAGCAGTACCTGTTGGGCATCGGCTGAATCCACGTAGCATTCAAGGTGTCAGTTCACCCTCAGGCGGTGTGAGGCTGAGGTGGGGACACAGACTGACAGAATTTAAATAACACTCAGCACTTCGAGAGAGAAGAGAGGCAGTTCTAGCCGCTGCCCGGCGTCAGGAAGTAAACAAACGCGGTCCTCGCCGTTCCTAAAGGAAGCTGACACCACACACGTGAATGTGTGAGGTCGGGTAATTATTCCCCTTGTGACGCTGAATTCCTGATGTGGATGGTCCGGATCCTTCACCTCTGACCTCACAGAGACTGGGGGAATTATGGCCCAGAGCTATCACTCACCATTAAGTATTTTGCAGTTTATTAAAATACTACGAACAAACAAACCGTTACAATTTCTAATTAGATGAAACTCTGGTGAGATTAAAGCAGCACATGCCTTGTTCGGTGATAAGAATCAGTCCTTCCTGATCCCCCCGCTTCTGGACAGACCCCGTGCCACTCACAGTCACTTGAACCACATCTGACTTCATGCCATGTGTAAGGACGCTGCCAGGCAAAAGTTTTTAATTTTCTTTGGTTTCGTGATTTTTGTTTCACATCAAACTGACTACTTCTGTTTCAAGAGGCTAATTCCCCAACATGTTACAGTTCATGGAAGGGACACAACTGGAGTATAATTTTACCGTGTATCTGGGTACTTCTGGCCTGAAACTTGTGTGTGAAGCTACACTTTGGGTCTTTTACCTTTAAGTTATGCAGCATTTCCAGATTCAAAAGCAAGGGCTCAACCTCCAAAGGAGACGCTCAAGATTCCCAGGAATCCTGGGAGATTATGGTAACAGTTATCTGTTTGAATACGAGCAGTTGTATTTCAACAGGAAATTAATGTGCGAATGGACACGTAAGGCTGGAAGTTACAGACGTGTTCTGGTTCCCAAGTCCATGAGGAGTCACTGAAGTTGCCCCAAACCCTTACATCTCACAGTGTGATTTTTACAAGAAGGACTTAGGAATAGTCATAGGAACTGGGAGTCTAAAATTCAGAGCTTTAGTTAATTCTCTAGAGACCCGTCCTCGTTTCTGTGGATCAGCCCTGATTTCCCGGCAGTGCCGTGTCCTCCCCAGGCCCCTGGACTGTCTGTGCAGACGGTCTCTTCCTCCTTAATCCAGCACCCAAAGCCCTTGTTACTCGAGTCACCTTTTGCAAATATTCCGATAACTTGTTTTCCACTCTTGCCCCCAACAAGCTGTGCAGTGTCCCAGGTTCTCGTACAAATCGGTCTCACAGATGCAATTTCTGTGGGATCTGACACCTCCTGTGTCAGGATTCTCAAGGTCCCCAAAATGTGTGTATCTTCATTTCTTTCTTTCTTTCTTTCTTCCTTTTTAAATGTTTAAAATTTATTTTCGTTGCGCTGGGCCTTAGTTGCAGCAGGCGGGCTCCTAAATTGTGGCTCACTGGCTCCTTAGTTGTGGCACATATGCTCCTTAGTTGCAGCATGATCTATTTCTGACTAAATATGCTGTTTATTACAGGCACCTAGAAGAGCAACGTGTTGAGATGTGCATCTGTTTCGCCCTCATTTCCCTTCCTTGTAAGAAATCAGGCAGAAGAAAGCATCCAGAGGAAAGGGGTCCCAGGAGGGATGCGTGAGGGGCCTCAGCAGCCGCAGGACCTGGAAGATGAGCTGCCCTGAGGCTCCGGCCAATTCCTGAAGACTCCCGAGGGTCTCGGCAGCGACCGGTGCACTGAGGCCGTGCTGCCCTTCCCCCCAAGTCTGGAAGTGTCAGGTCTCTGCGTCCCTCCGTGATTGAACCCCCGGGATGCAGTCTGCAATCCTGAGATCCTCCATGGTGGAATCTCCCTACAGTACAGGAACTATTTTGATTTGAAAACATACATTATGTGCATTTCTGGCCCTGCAAGTTCATGGTATAAAATTCTAAAAACAGCTAAGACTCTTGATGGTGAGGCTGAAGATGTGGGTGTGATCAAAGGCCTGTTCTGCCCGAATTGTTCAGCGTCTCTGTTCTTTTCCTGTAAGATTTGCTAAGGGACTTGTGTTAGTTCCCTGGCCTCTTGGACGTGTCCTGAATCTGTCTGCTTCTGCCCCACTTGCTGACCAGGCCCTGCTGCCCCAGGCTCCCCCATCTCTCTACTGGCCTCCCCCATCCCCCCATGTGTGTTACCTTCGGGCGTGTTCCCTCCCTCCCTTTGGACACACTTGTCTTATTACCAGAAGCACCGTTCATTCATTTAACGACACAAACTCTATAAAGAAGAGAGGAATAGTATGTGAAACTTTGTCTCGGCTGCCTCCTAAGAATCTCATGGCTGAGGACAGAGAACGAAGTGATGATAATCATGCCAACGGCAAAAATGAACATCTGGGCTGCCCTACGTGGGAAGGGACATGCCCAGGCCCCAACCAAGACTCTGGCCGAGGAACAGTTGGCAAAGAGTGAAGCCTGAGCCCCACCCTAAAGGAAGGAGAGAACGCGGCCTGTCACAGGTGGCTGATGGCATCTTCGGCAAATGGATAGCGTTTCTGAAGACAGATTTATATGAAAATGCATGCCATGTTTGAAGAATATAAAGAAGTTGTGTGAAGAGAACATATGGAACAAGAGAAATACAAGCCAGATAGTGTAACTTTACCCTGTAGACCGTGGGGAGCTATGAGGACACTCAGGGTCCAGTCTACCACTTATGAAAGTCACTTAAGTGGCAGGTGCTAAGAAGGGGAGGCCCTGGGTGGAGAGCGACATAGAACATGATTACTTTTGTGGAGACAGAACACCCAGGAAGCCTGTTAACCCATCACAGCGGGGCTGGGGAGGCATGGAGGGAGGAGGGGGCACATCAGGAGGAGCCCGGGAAGCGTACCTGCAGGTCAGGGGAGTGACACACCTGAGGGACACACTCAGGACTGGCCCCACTGATCCCAAGCGTGCCTGCCGGCTGCGTGGGCTTCTAAAGGTGGGCACCTTATTACTGTGGTCTCCAACCTTTTTGGCACCAGGAACCAGTTTCATGGAAGACAATTCTTCCATGGACCAGGGGTGGAGGGGGAATGGTTTCGGGACGATTCAAGCACATTACATTTATTGCGCACTTTATTTCTATTATTATTACATGGTAACATATAATGAAATTATTATACGACTCTCCATAATGCAGAATCAGTGGGAGCCCTGAGCTTGTCTTCCTGCAACTAGATGGTCCCATCTGGGGGTGATGGGAGACAGTGACACCTGACGTGTGCTGCTTATGTCCACTCTACTCGGTGATCTCGCTTTGGTCGCTGTCACTGCAGAAAACCCTGCTTCACAAAGATAGGATGTTGGAAATGGAAGCAGGCTTTTCAGTGCTTTTGTGGCAATCTCAGGGTATTCTTCCTTGACTGTAATCCAGAAAGTATGGAGATTTGAAGTTGCCTCAAACATACTTTTAAGGCCACTGTCTTTTGCGATCTCAAGCAGTTGATTCCCTTCTAGCAGGAACAAAGTCGATTCACCTGCTTATTCACAAATGGGTCATGGATCCATTCCTTCCCAGTTCCGGGGTCTTTTGTGGTTGGGAAGTGATGCTCAAACTCTTCTGAAAGCTGAGGTAGGTGATCATGCACCAGCTGGGAGACAGAAGGCCCTGGCTCATTCTCTTTCAAAATCTCTGCTAATGTTTGAAACATCTCAAAAATCCCAAAGTTCACTCGGCACCCCCATAATTCCAGTTTGGCTTTGAATGCAGCCACTTTATCTTCTGACTGGAACACAGTTGTCGTTCTCCCCTGAAGTGACAGATTGAGTTCATTGAGCAGGTTGAATATGTCACACAAGTAAGCAAGTTTTTTTGTGACCCATCTGTGTCACTGAAATGTGCTGTCAGTGGTGACTGTTCTTCTAGAAGAAATCTCTGGAGCAGCTCTCGTAACGCAAAAGCTCTGTTCAGTGATCTACCTTTAGAAGCCATCCCACTTCTGTGTGTAAGAGAAAGACATGTGTGCTCTGCGTCCGTCTCCTCACAGAGCTGCATGAACAGACGTGAGTTAAGGGCATGGACTTTAACGTGGTTGATAATTTTAATCACATCCTGCAAAACGTTGTTAAGTTCAGGTGACATGTTTCGGCTAGCCAGCATTCTCTACGGATGACACAGTGCGTAGACTCACGTTCAGAAGCGACCCCTTTGACCTGAGTAGTGAAACCAGAAAGCCGTCCAGTCATGACAGTGGCTCTGTCCACGCATATACTGACACAAAATGACCAATTCAGTTTTCCTGATATGTAATCATTCAAAAACTTGAATAGTTCTGCAGCTGTGGTGTTGGTTGGCAACAAAAGTGCACATAACATATCCCCATGCACATCCTCCTGAAAAATACATCACACAAGAACAAGCATCGTTGCCTTGTTGTCAACATCGGTACCCTCATCAACCTGGATTACGGAGCACAGTGACTCATTAATCCTCTCTAGCAATTGTGCCTCAGTATCCTCTGCTGTTTCATCAATTCGTCTAGTTGTGGTGCCAGCCGAAAGAGGAACATGCGCCACCTTTTGAACTGTAGCCTCTCCTAAAAGTTCAGGACAAATGTCCTTAGCAGCAGGCAGCATCAACTGTTCACCAATAGTAAAGGGCTTCTTAGCTTTAGCAGTGTGGTTAGTGGGAAAGAGGCATGGACGGCAGTGGCAAATAAAATAATGGCTGGGCCACGCACGGACTAAAATAAGTGTCGGATTCTGACTTAAAGCCTGCCACCAGATGCAGTTTAACTGTCACTTGCCACTCACTGATAGGGTTTTGATATGAGTCTGCAAGCAATTGACTTATGACGGTCTCTGTGCAGGCAAACCTCTCTGCTGATGATAATCTGTATCTGCAGCCGCTCCCCAGTGCCAGCATCACCGCCTCAGCTCCCCCTCAGATCATCAGGCATTAGATTCTCGTAAGGAGCGTGCAGCCTAGATCCCTCACATGCGCAGTTCACAGTAGGGTTCGTGCTCCTATGAGAATCTAATGCCGCTGCTGATCTGACAGGAGGTGGAGCTCAGGCGGTAATGTGAGCAACGGGGAGCGGCTGTAAATACAGATGGAGCTTCCCTCACTCGCCCGCCGCTCACCTCCTGCTGTGCAGCCTGGCTCCTAACAGGACACAGACAGGTACCAGTCTGTGGCCCAGGGATTGGGGACCCTGCCTTATTAGATGTGGAGTAGGAGTTCGTTAAGAAAATGAACAAATACATGTGCCTTGTCCCTGTTCACAGACTCCAGTCCCCCAGGTGACTGACGTGAGCCTGACCAGAGCAGCAGCCCATTTCGGGAAGACGGCTGGACGGATGCTACTTGGAGCTAAATCTCTGATGCTGAGAAATCGCTTCATCTCAGACTCAGACACACTCCCTCCCCGTGCACATCTGCGTCCATCTTCTCCTCCTTCAGACCAGCCTCTTCTGCTCTCATTTCTCCCGTGAGATGCCAGACCCATCAGCTCCAGGGTCACGCAGGGACCAGACGGCCCCTCAGCCCCACAGGGGTGAGCGCTTGGCCTGCAGCCCTGGGGGGACGCCCGGGGGCAGTGTGGGTCCCGGAGGCAGTTCTCCGAGGATCAAGGTTGTTCTGAGTGGCAGAGCTGCCCAGCCCTGGGAGCACACCCCAGACCTGCCTCTTTTCTGTTATAGCCTTAACGTTTTCAAAATAGGAAGAGTTTCATTAAGCAAGCAATCTCTTTTCGTCTGAATTTCTCAGTTAAGAAATTCCATTTACAAAGCCAAGCAGAGGGAAGAACTGTCCAGTGAGCATCGTACTTTATTTTAGACGGTCGTTTCTTTTTATTAACATGCATTCTTTTTCCTCACTGGAAAAACTCTGAGAGGTACACATTTTAATCCTATTTTACAAATGTAGGTCCTGAAATCGGCGAGGTAAGCAACTCGCTCAAAATCAAAGAGACAGAAAACAATTGTGAGGGATTCGTACCCGAGCCTCGCATTCACAAATAAGGCTTCGCCACTGAGCAGTGTGAGAGGCGGCCTGTATTTTCGCAGCCCCTCTGCAGATGCCAATGTTTATCAGGGGATAAAACAGTTCTGTGCAACGCTTGAGTGTAGGCATCATGTAAAGCCAAGCCCTCAGAGCCCGCGGCTGCGCCTTTTAAAGCGAGATGCTCCAGAGCGTTTGCAGCTGGTCATGAATCACACCATCATCTACTTCCCCCTCTCCAAAAAGGAAAACACGAAATACTGACACAAGCTGAGGTGTGGCTAAAACAGACACTTCTTCCTGTGCTCATAAAACACTTCAGGTGACAGGGAGCCCCTTTACAGTCAGCACCTCTGAGGAAAGGTCCACGGAGGAGCTCATTCGGGTGTCAGGCAGCTGAGAAAGATTGCTTCTTTTCAGAAAAATTGCTATTTAGGATATATAAATAGTAGCATTCCGTTAACATCTCCAGGGTCCCCAGGGAGAGAGGAGAAGCGTGTGAAGCCTGGGGCTGACCCAGGTGCTCGGGCGGCCTCTAGGGCTACAGCCAGTCACAGCCCGGAGGCCATGGGGTTTGGGAAATGGGGTGGGTCTCCATGATGTGGGCTGCAAAGTCATTGCAGAGGAAAAGGCTTGGCAACATTGCAGGCTGCTCACCACAGACATCGTGAGTTCACTAAAAATAACAACAGTAGCCACCAGCACAGCGAAAGCTCCACAATCGGAGTGGACCCAGCGGCTTCAGAGCGGCGTGGACCTGCGTGGACCTGCATGCGGGCCCCAGGTGAACACTGCTGGGCACTCATCACCTGCCCAGGCCCCCTCTTTACAAGCAGGAAATCCGGGGACCGGAAGTTAAGCCCCTTGTCTGTTATCACTGTCTCGGTGCAAATAATTGTGTTCTTTTTAAAATGCCGCCACAAACAAGAAAAAAAGTAATAAAGCATTTCACGTGCGACTTTGACTTGGTTTTAAAACGCTCAAGGGTGCTCATCTATCCCATAAATTGTACATAATGAGTTCAAAATATATGTCAGATAAACTAAAAATGATAAATGAAGGAAACATGAAAAAATTGTTGTCCCAAGCCCTGTCGCACAGTGAGCTTATTATTGCGGTACGCTGGCCTCTCACTGTTGTGGCCTCTTCCGTTGCGGAGCACAGGCTCTGGACGCGCAGGCTCAGCGGCCATGGCTCACGGGCCCAGCCGCTCTGCAGCATGTGGGATCTTCCCGGACCGGGGCACGAACCCGCGTCCCCTGCCTCGGCAGGTGGACTCTCAACCACTGCGCCACCAGGGAAGCCCCATGAGCTTAATTTTTATTCCCACAAAATTTCATCGGTAATGGAGGGGCCTCACACCTGAAGGGATGGGTGACACTGTGAAAAGACTGAGGGCTTGAAGCCAGGCTGTGAGCTCTGGGCTGATGTTTCCATTTAGAAAGGGGGGGTGACATGTACATGCCAGAGCTCAGAGAAAGAAGGTGTGTAAACACAAATACTTCTAACTGCACCCCTAAAAGCAGAGTGTAGACGTCCTGGTTGGTTTGAAACTAGCCTGTCCCTGAGTGGCCTCCGCACCCCCTCGAAAAGGGTGTTTTGTAAATAAATGACCAGCCTAAGAGTGCACGTGGCTTCGTGGCTTCACGGACCAGGGAGCTGGAGATTTGCCTCTTAGAACTTGCCTGTCCTTGAGACTGAAGTGAATTTGCTGCTCTCCCTTGATCCCAAACAGATTACATGACATGCTTTTCCTCTCTCAAACCAGCTGCACAATGAAGTAGAGGCAAGACCCCAATAAAAAACAGATGCTGCCTGCTGCAGAAACAAGCTTTCCCGGGAACATAATTTCAAGGTCTGAGCGTGGATTATTTCCCCAAAGCAACACCATTGTCGATCAAGCTTAGAGTCCCAAGAACAGGGTTTGAAAATTCTGCTGACAACATTGATTAGCGTTTTCAGTCCTGGTAGGTGCCGGTCACACCTCCTCGGGGAACTTGGGGTCTGAAACACACACATCGCTCAGATCCTGAGCTTGCCTCCAGGGCCCCTCAATCAAGCCCATTTCTGTTAAACTTATATGTATTGGTCTGTTAATTAAGGTCAACATGTATATACATATGAAGCCCACTGATTTTTGTTTTCAGTTTCAAGCCAAGATGCATATTGGTTTTATTGACAACCTAGTCTTAGAGCAACCCGGCCTTGTTACAATACAGCAGCTTTATCATACTTTAATAGACGGTAAGCACTGTATGTATTTTCCATAAGATTTTTACCTATTTTGTACACTCTTGGCCCCAAGATAGTAACTTTAACCATAAGTTCAGAAATCTACATTTAACCAAGATGGGAAATGATTACTTGGCTGGAACCTTGCACAGACCGTACAAGTGTTTGACGCTAAATGTGGAAGCCGTGTTCCATTTACTCTCAACTGTTTGTTCCCATAGACGGTGACCCAGGAGCCACAGGGAGTAGCTCCCGGGCCAGCCTACCGCTGCTGCTCTCTACGACATCCGTGAAGACTTTCCAGATCGGCCATGATGTGCTTTTACAAACGGTGTGCTGGTAAAACCCATTTAGATCACCATCTCATACCACATAGAGGAATAAAAGCCAGATTATCAAAGAGTAAGGATTTAAAAATGATGAAAATAAAACCTAGAAAGAAATATAACCAATCATATTTCTGAACTGGAAAAATCCTCTAAACATAAAAAAATGCAAAAAAAAGCATACAATAAAACATCCAAAGATTTAACTACATGGGGGAGCAGTTAGACGTTGGTGTCGCCAGGATGAAAGCGGAACCTCGCAGAGCAGGACCCGTGGGTGCAGACTCTCACGGGGCAGGGGGGCACCGGCCACCAGGTCAGGCTGGGCGGAGGGTCAGGGCACCACATGGCTCCTCCCAGGATCCCTGAAGTGGGAAACGACAGCATTTGTGTGGAGGAGCTGAGGTGGGTCCTTTAAGATCAGCTGGACTCCTCTGTGCACACGGATGAAGAGACAGACAGTCAGGAGGCGTGTGGTTCACAGGCGGGGCCAGCAGGGCACGGCGATGGTGCAGAGTGGATGTAAGGACACTGTGTGGAAGTTACAGGTATTTGGGGGATGGATCTGCAGCTCTCACTGACAGGTGGGTTATGAGTGCAGGAAGGGACAGGACAACGTGGCTTGCAGGGTCCTCCATGGGCCTTGGCCGGCCACTCCCTCTGTGCCTTCAGAAGAGAGAGTCTCCCACACGTCTGCACAGGGAGGCGGTGCTCCTTCGTTCGAAGGTCTTCTGCCCTTTTCTGTGGAATTCCGGGTCTTTCTTCAATGCCGCTCAGAGCAGATCCCAGAGACGACTGCAGTGGGGACCGTCCAGAAGAGTAGTCTCACTCCTCCTCTGGCTTGCTTGGGCTTTATCCGTAAGACCAGAGTTCCACTTCCTCACTGTGTGAAGTTTAGCTGTTAATTCTTCGGTCTGCCATAGACAGATGGGTCTCAGAAAAGGGGAATATGTCCTTTCATCTCTGTATCCAAGGATCTCAGTGTAAAAATACTATACATTTAATAAATGCTGAATGAACACATGCTCGTATATGTCCAACTTTATCATGAATTTGCACACACAGATGTGCTGGGTCACCATCCCTTATATATTCGGCACATTATCTGTGTGAGAACTTTCAGAAAATGTTCATTCTGGCCTCCGTTTGTGTTTAGTTTATCTGTGACTCTCCTAAGACGCCCATTTCTCCGATCATCTTTGATCTCCTTCTTTGTTGCCTTCTCCCTAGGTATTTAGTTAAAAAAAAAATCACATTTGCTTGCTGTTATGGACTGAACGTTTTGGGGCCTTTGGAAGGCAATGAGGTCATGAGGCTGGAGCCCTCAGGATGGGATTCCTGCCCTTGTATAAGACCCCACAGAGCTCCCCGCCCCTTCCTCCAGGCGAGGACACAGTGAGAAGTCGCCTTCTGTGAACAAGGAAGCAGGTCCTCACCAGACACCAGATCTGCTGGCACCTTGATCTTGAACGTCCAGCTTCCAGAATGTGAGAAGCCAGTGTCTGGCATGTCGGCCACCCTGTCTCGGTCTGTCATGTCGGCCACCCCGTCTTGGTCTGTCATGTCGGCCACCCCTTCTCGGAGCGTCTGTACAGCAGCCTGGGCTGACTTGAACACCTGGCTCACCCTGCACAAACCCCCTCACCTAGACCAGAATCTTTTTCCACTCAACTAGGTGAGTGCTCCCCTCCACATTTCACATTGGAAACGGGAGATTTTAAAAGAAATGTAAAAAAAAAAGTCAGTGGAAAAGAGCGAGATTCCATCAACTCAGCAAGAATTCTATTTTTAAAAAAACTCTCATTTACAAGAAATTGAAAAGATTTAATTTCCAGTATCATCAAAAGATGGCTTCAATAATTAGAAAACTATTTCCTTTGGAAGCAATTGAGTTCAACATATAATTTAATTGCTGTCCATTACATGAGTGACAATGTAGACAGCAAAAGTTTTCAAAATGCAGCTGCATTTCATCCAAAGCTTTATGATCATAAAAACATGCACTTCATAAGCTAGTGGATTTTGTTTTTTGCAAAATCTGCATTTAACATTTTCAAAGCTTAATTTTGTCCTTCAAATTCATCACTGACATAGTTTTTTTTCCCTCAGCCTCACAGTCTTACACTGAAGTTGGATAAAACTTGGGGGGAAGCAGGTGAAATCTTATCTACGAGGAACCCTTCCGAACCCCAACGGCAACACTCCCTGTCGCACTGCAGAACCTACAGAAGATCCATGATGGGGGAAGGTCCAGTCTAATGACCCATTTTGGAAGAGTAGCCTGGCTTCTGAAAATCCAGTCCCAAGGCCAACACCGTCCTTGTGAGACGCTGGGAGGCCCTCGCATCCGTGGCCAACGTGGCTGTGGCGGATGGACGTGGGTGCCCGGTCACAAGGCTTGGCCCCTGGAGCTTCCAAGCACAGTGAGGGAGCAGAAGCCCGTGTGCTGGAGGTGCGCCACCTTGTCTCGCCATTCATAGCTGAAGCGAGTTGTGTTGTCGCCCACGACCGGCGCTTGTACGACCGCCCAGAACCAGATGCAGCCCCTGACGGCTCAGCCTGGAGACACCAACTTACCCTCATTCCCAGGACGGCCCTGCCTGGTGGGGCCCAGAGATGCGGGGCACCAGTGCTCCTGAGGTCTGAACAGAAGAGCAACGTTGACGCACTGTGTCAGTGATGTGTCCTAACGTGCGATCGGCCCTGTCAATGACCAAAACATGCATCTGGCAACATTTCTGAACAGTATTAATATTTAATGTTTTTGCTTTTCGTATTTTGCCAACTGGCACCATCACGACTTAGTCAAGCTTGACTCTTCAGGTAGAAGCTGAAGATGCCAGGAAGCTTCTCTACCTGTGCTCAGTGGCAAAGCAAGAAAAATGTCAAAGCTTCTTGTTTGATCAATAACAAGCTTCCCCAAACTGTGGAATTTATCCTTCTAATTCAAAGTTTATTGATGAACAGCAACATAAACTCAGGTCCTGTTCTGCAGCATACCTGTCTAACTCGCAGAATCAAGGATAATTTCGGTGTTTTCACACTGTTGATGCCTTCCAGCCAAATGCCCCCAGGACCACCTGAGTGTGCACAAGCCGGGTTTATGACGGCGGCATCGAGCAGGACACACACCGTGGGGGATAGAAGGGACCCTATCGGATCTGGCTGGGGTTCGGCGATTTGGGGGAGAGTCTGAGGAAACAAGACTCTGCTCTGGGCTGGAGGCTCGGGGGAATCGGGCAGTTTTATGACTGGGGTCTCAACAAGTCTTACTAGGAGCGGGGAGGCTGGGCCGAGGTAGCCGTGCAGCCGCCACTCACATCAGCCGGGAGAGGGCACTTGGCGTTCTGTGCTTTGGACAAGGTTCACGTTCCGTCTGTTCAGAAGTGAGCACCGAGGTCTCGTGCTTCTACCTTGATTCTTCACTGGTGTTAACAGGAGGGCCCTTGACTACGCCAGGCCGGCTCCTGGACGTCAGGGGCTGCTTTTCCCTTTCTCCAAACTCACAAGTATAAACTCCAACCCGCACACTTTGCCTATCACAGAATCAAGGTGTCGAGTGAGATGATGTGACAAGGGAGGTGGGCCCTTCCTACGGAGCCTGGAATCGGGGTCCTGATGACAGTCCACGCCACCCTCCTAGGGATGCCCGCAGGAAACGTGAGCTCTCACCCCTGACACAGGACGTGAAGGTGAGGCCCCCGCAGCCTCCAGCTTCTCCAGGCTCATCACACGTTAATGTCTCTTGTTTCGAAATTACCTTCAGAGCCCAAGACCTCAAACCTACAAATATTTTAAGTCCTTCATGGCTACATCCTCACAGTAACTGGCCCAGGGAGGATTCTGAATTGGGTTCTGTGGGTTAGGCCCCAGCACTGGCTCCTCTGACTAAAGCTCCTCTGACACCCTAGAGGCAGCCAAGGTTGAGAAGCAGTGGCTTAGGGTCTGACGTGGAAGAGCCCAGTCTGAGGAGTGGCTCTGTTACTAATCAGATCCTTCTCCAGTTATCATTGCGAGACTTGCATTAACCACACACTTGCAATGCCTTCTAGCCCTTCTGTCCCACGAGTGTGACCTTCGGACCCCTTAGTGATGTCGGGAGGTGGGCTTGAGGGTAGGTGGGTGTGGCGTCCACCTGTCCCTGCTTGGCTGTGAACTTGGGCTCACACGTCACCCTCCGGGCTTCTTTCACCGCCTGAAACCTCAGCCCTTGGCAGAAGAGCTGGAGGTGATGACGAAGACGGCCTGCGTCCCAGGCCTCCCGGGGCTGCTTGGAGAGGACGACAGCCTACCGTCCAGCCTCTCCCGACTCCTGTGCCGAGTGTGGGGTTGGGGGAGATCTCACCCCAGGGCTCCTCCCTCAGTCGTGCTCCCCTGGGCGTGTGAGGAACCTCGGGAGCCTCACCCCGGCCGTACAGTGCAAGGCCAGCCTGGCTGCTGCCCCCAGATCCTGGCAGGAGGCTGAGAAGCTGTGGCCGCCCGGCCCCAGACTGGGTGACATCCTTGGGCTGCCCTGGGTGGTGTGGGCCGGCCAACTGCATCTGTTCGAGGCCCTGAGCACAGACCTGGCCGGTTCTGCATGACTTACTGTTTGCCCCCTCCATGTTTAAAGCTGATCGGGTAACACACACACAGTTTTCTCTGAAACTTGAATTTAACTCAGACTGATTGGTAACTTATATTTTTGATTGGAGATATATTTGCTTTCTGCTTTCTGAGGACTTTTGGGGAAATCACTTCATCGTTATTCCCAGAATCATAAGGCTGTTTGGATAACTAAGCACAGTTTGATATTATTTTAGGCGGCACCAGGGTTTGTTCAACGAACGTTTATGAGGTTATAAAGGTCGTAAGTCCTGCAGCTCCCATGACCTTGTTGACGGGAAAGAGCCATCTGCTGCTCCCATGAGGTCTTTCAAGCGTGGATGCAGAGGGGCAGGTGGAGGCTGGAGGGTTCTGACCCCTGCGATGCCGGGTCCTGCCTTCACATCCAGGTCCCTGGCTCGACCCTCCTGGTAAAACATTGAACGTATCTGCTCGTATTCCTGTATTTGAATCTCCACTTGTCTTTATAAACTTGTTCCTACAAGTGGGGGAAAAACCTAGTGTCTGTCATCAAATGATTACTTTGAGTCAGGACCTGCGTTACTGTAATCGCATTTGGTCCGAAGTCGGTCTTTCAGGTGAGTATCGGCCTCCCCGGTTCACAAACAGAAAGACAGGATCAGAGAAGGGGAGACGTTGCCCAGAGCTGCATGCGGCAGGTGTCAGGGCCATGGTGCTCCTTCCGGCACAACCCTGGGCTCCTGGTGGGGAAAGAGAACATGACAAAGACGGCCACCGTCAGCCACCAGGAAGGGGTTCAGGCCGGTGAAGGTCATTGGCAATAATGGAAATGTTATTATGATACCATTTGCTTGGCCCCTACTTTGAACCAGGTATCATGCTGAGTGGATTTTCAAATGTGAACATTTCAATTCTCACAGCAACCGTGCAGGGTGAGTATGATTATCCCCTTTTTATTGAGAGAGAAACTGACATCTGAGCTGTCATTGCCGGCCCAGGTTTCAAGCTGGGAGGTGGTGGAGCTCGGTGACACCGGGGTCCTGTCCCAGCGTTGGTCCCAGGATGCCCTTCCACCTGCCACGGGACACGGTTTAGCATCAGGGCTTAGAACCCAAGCTGCATTCCTACAAATGGCTGTGCGTGTTCATGCAGTACCTCACCCCACTCACCAGCTGACAGTAACAGGCACGGGAACCAGATGTAGTCCTGGCTCTGGAGGGTTCGTAAGACCGAGGACGTCCCACTGCTCCGGGGCCAGAGAGTCGGGCCTGTGCCCCGGACCTGTCCAAGCAGGCAGTGGACGTGAGGCAGGCTAGTGGTGGCCACGGTCACTAGACAGCTGGACGCGGGCGTGGGGTCCCTGCAGGAAGGGCAGGTGGGGCCCGGGTCCCTGCTCTGCCCGCCAGCTCATTACGTGGGGATCGCCCCCCGCCGGCTCCTGCCTGGCTCCTTCCAAGACTGGGCTGGCACCTCCCCCAGGTCCAAGGTCACAGCCCCACTTCAGGGAAAGCCTCCGAGGCCACACTTCGCCCTCCTGCCGGTTGGGGCCTGGTCACAGTGGCGCTCAGGTCGAGGTGCTGAACGAATAAAAGATGAGGAGCCCTTTTGCCGCTGCATCTTCATGGCCTGAGTTGCACTGAATTTTGCCTGAGTCGTGTTGCAAATACCCAGAGGCTGTGAAACGTAGGTCACAGGAACCAGCTCTGCTACAGATCGTCTGCTCCGCCGCAGAAATGCTAACAGACACGGTGGAGACACGGAGGCCAAGGGCTACAGTGTCCGGTTCACAGGCCAGAAAGAGGCTTCTGCTCACCCTGAACCACCTGTTAATTCTGAACAGAACAATATCTAAGGAGAGCCACTACATTTTTCAACCCTTGGGCCAAGAGGTTTGTTTCTTTAATTGTACAACTTCCCCAGAATTTTTTTTTTTTTTTAAAGAGACTTCATGGCGAAGTCTGAAATTACAGAAATGAAGAAAACGTCTTTGCCCTCTGGCTTTCTTCCGTGCCCTGAAATAAATCCGACTCGCCATGGCGACTGATTTCCCGAGCCTTCCACCACGCGTGGGAGCAGCAGAAGCCCTGAGTTTCGGGGAAGCCGCGAATGTGTCTACAGTCTGGGAGGAAGCCTGGAGTCACCAGCGTCTGCCGGCAGCCGGCTTCATGCCAGCAGGGTGACACCACAACTTCGGAAACACCCCTAACCCCAGAGTTGGCTTCTCCATACAAACACGGTGACATAAAGCACTTGTAGAGAGCCCTCAAGTGCCACTGGAGAAGCCTCTTCTGGAATCAATGAGAAGTCTGTGGTCTTTCACGCTAACTAAGGTCCAAGCAAAGTATTTTGAAATGCCCCATTATAAAATATTTATACCAGTCACACTGAAAACCTTTTTCTTATATGTGACTCGAAACACACTGATTTAGTCACTACTGCATACGTTTTAGGGGTGAGGACTTAACACATGCCGAGTCAGCACTCCCTGAAATTCAAGTCCAATACAACTCTTTCTTTTTTCTTTGTTTTTAATACTGAGCTGAAGATAACGGAATGTCGTGGGTGCTGATTTATGTAGGATAAATTTATAAGTAAAATTATATTCATTCAAAGGACATTGTATTAAAGAAGGTCTTGCCATCTCTAGCTCAATGATGATTTCTATCTCCATAGAACAGAATGAGCTCCTTTGAAATTCTACAGGTTTTTATAAATTCACAAGTAAAATACAACCGTGGCAGAGAATGAAAGTGTAGAAATCACGTGAAATGAGACTGGAAAGAAGAGGAAAAAGCAAGTAAGATGTAAGACCTTCACAATTTCTGTATTTATTCCAAAGGCAATGAGAAAATATTAAATGAGACGATTCTAATATTTTTTGCTCAGGAAAAAAAAGAAAGGAAGGGTGGTAGGAAGGAAGGAAGGAAGAGAAACTAGACCAAAACTATATACATATATATATATATATATATATCTCCATCTGATTAGAGAGATCAGAAATCCTCCAAGACCACGAGTAACTGTGGGACAAAAATAGGTCCAGGAGAGAGCCAGGCACATGACCCCAGGTGACCCGGCTGTGTCACTGTCTCCAAAGGGCAGAGGCTGCGAGACAAGACGCTGAGCAAACGTTGACAGGCTCGTTGGCATAAGTCTGTCAGATGTTCTGTTTTGACAAATATTTTGACCAACTTTTTGGTAATATTTTTACACTGTTTGGCACAAAATTGGGAGTCTGAGACCTGCCATGGAGGAGAGTCCCTGCTAGATCCCAGGTGGTAGAGAAAGTGCACATGATCTTCCCCAAAATGCAGGAAAATATTTAATAAAAGTCAGCATTCATTCTAACAAAGGAAAAAACCTTTTAGTCAAAAACAAATAGAATAAAATGCATAATCTGTTAACGAATGTCTATCAGAAGAAACCTCTCACAGACACTGTACCTCTCAGTGAGGCACTGAAGGCTCTCCCGTGAGCCCGTGACAAAGCAGCACTGCCGCCGTGCTTGCTCAGGGTCAACAGTGTGCCCGAGCCCCAAAAAGGCAATAAAAAGAAGTTAAGATATAATGATTGGATTGGGAAAACACATTGTCTTATCTACAGAAGATACACTGAATGTGGAAATCTGAAAACTCTAGGATTTGGTAAGGTTGCTGAATACAAGGTCAAATTTTTAAAAACTAATTGTATTTTTATAAGCCAGAAACAAACAGTATTTAGAAAAGCATCACAAAACAACACAAAACTTTAAAGATCTAGAACAAATTTATAAAATATGTGCATGGCCACTAATCAGGAAGCCAATAAAAATCACTTACTGAGTGAAAGAAAATAGAGGTGGACTCAATGTTGTAAAGATATCGATTATTCCCAAACAGATCTGTAGAGTCAATGAATTGTCAATATGCCATCAGGATTTGTGCTTGCAGATGTTGTAAAATTCTTTATAAATTCTGAAATGTATATGGCTATGCAGAAAGCAAGGCTAGATAAGAGAACTCTGAGAAAGAAGCATATTTAATAAAAAATTTTCCAGTGTGCCTGCCTTGGCCAGCTTGGGCTGCCATAACAAAACGCCATGGCTGGGCGGCTCAGAAAACCAGACGCTCACTTCTCATGGTTCTGAGGCTGGATGTCCAAGACCCAGGGAGGCCTCACGGTCTGCTGCTCACACAGCCTATTCTTCCTGCAGAGTCACTGCCAGTTCTCTGGTGTCTCTTACAGACACTCATCCCATGACGGGGCCTCAACCTCACGGCTCACCTCACCCCAACCCTCTCCCAAGGGCCCCGCCTCCACAAACCATCACATGTGGGTAAAGGCGCCAGCATACGAATGGGGGAGACAAACCTGCCCAGGGAGGAATATACTTTCCTTCTATTTCTGCACTGGAAAGAGAAAACTTTTTAAATGGTAAGAGGATAAAAATCTGTCATCCCAATTGACCCAAGGTCTTCAAAAGAACAATTCTATTAAAGCAAAAACTTAAGGGCTCAGTTTTATTTCTCCATAGCTCTTTATTACTCACACAAATCCAGCTTTAAGCCCTGTGACTCCACGAAACTGTTCATTTCCTTTTTAATTAGTTTTGTCTTCCTTAGAGCAACTCAGATATTGGCATTAACACTTTTTTTTTTTTTTTTTTTTGCGGTACGCAGGCCTCTCACTGTTGTGGCCTCTCCCGTTGCGGAGCACAGGCTACAGACGTGCAGGCTCAGCGGCCATGGCTCACGGGCCCAGCCGCCCCGCGGCATGTGGGATCTTCCCGGACCGGGGCACGAACCCATGTCCCCTGCATCGGCAGGCGGGCTCTCAACCACTGCGCCACCAGGGAAGCCCCTGGCATTAACACTTTTTAAACGTGCTTATTATCATTCCGAAAGGACACTCTTTGCAGAGCTGCCCTATGACAGGCCAGAATAACACATCATTAAAAGCTTAAGAGAAAAACATATCAATTAAAGCATACTTCATTTATAAAAAGACGATAATTAACCAAACGCCCATGCGTTGGCAGCTACTGTTATTTCACAGCAGATTTAAGGTGGTGGCAACACAACTGATTCTGGCAGTGAAAATAATGGATCCTTCAGACAGACGCGGTACTGAAAATAGGACTTCTTCCGTTAGAGGGCTGAGACGCACTGTTGCCTAAAAACGTCCATTTCGATAACCAGCAACCCTGGAGGCATTCTGAGCAGAGAGGAGGGAGAACGTGGTCACCATGGCAGCCCAGCCTGAGCATCTGCGTCGGGCTCTACTGTGGTTCTTGGACATCGGCCACGGCTCAGCTGAGAGCCGCTGGGACCAGCTCCCACACCGCGACGTCGAGACATTGACGTGAGGCACCCAGCTGTGGGTGGGCATTGAAGATGCAGCCACATGGATTAGCTCAGGACAGGCCACTGTTCTCCCAAAGCAGTAACCATGGTCAACATGAAGCACGGACGATCGCAGAATAGAAAGTGCGTGTAGCCTGGGGGCTGGGGGGGTGAGGGCTTCATGAGGGAATGAACGGCCTGGCCTGTGATGAGCAGATAGAACATTCCAGAACAGGGAGATGTGGGCGAGGTGTGCAGACTGTGAACAGCTCAATTGAAGTCAAGGGCACAGTAGTTAAGGGAAGTTAAGAGAGGCAAGTTCTAAAGGTGGTTCAAGGCCCCGAGAGTGGTTTTGAAGGTTGGGTCCTATTCATGTTCAGAAGGGTTGTGACGTTCCTGAGAAGGGAGTGACGTGACCATCACTACCCTGCGAGAGACGGACCAATGGACACCCTCAGATGAACAGAGGGGAGACGGACTAGAGGCGGGAAGACATTGAGACGTGTTTTAAAATCCAGGTGCGGGATGATGAGGACCCGAATCCTGCGTGTTCGCACCCCAGAGGGAAGCCCGTAATTGACCTTGCAGGACGCAGAGCTCATCCCACGAGGGTGAGAGGACTGGGGTCCTGCACTCGCTTCCGTCATCAGCAGGATAGGGGAAGGCTGGGGGTGAGGTGAGGAGACACGTAAGGGCGCTGACGCAGCCACTCAGCCTCCCGGTGACCGAAGGGGGCTCTGGGGTCAGGCTGCATGCCCCAGGGGCTGAGCCTCGGAGCCCCTCCCCCAGAGGAGGTCTGATAACACCTGTTCTGTTCTTCAGGGTTGGGGGGGGCAGCGGAAAGAGGAAGTGTATGAAAAGGCATTCAGCATGTGTTTCAGGAAAAGAGGATCAAAGATCGTAACGCAGAGGCCGGGCTGAACCGGGCACTTTCGGGACAGGAGATGCCCTCTAGTGGGCATCCCCGGCCTGCTCCAGACCGGGGCTGGGGGCACCCAGCACTGGCCGTCCCCAGGGGACAGAAGGAAGCCTCTCCCTGGCAGACTCGCCGTGTCCAGCGGAAGAACTGGGTTAAACTGAGACCTGCTTCTAGAAGCGTTTAGAGGAAGCTGGTGTGCAGGGCTGACGCCGCGGCAGACACCCTGCAGGTGAGCACATGTCCCTTTCTCTCTGCAGTAAGGACAGTCCTCAGGCACCCGGCCAGAGCTCCTGACACAGAGTGTAAGAGGCTCAAACATCTCCGCTGATTAATTCCCTTAGAACAGAGCTGACGGTCCTGGGGCCCAGGACCACGACCTTCCCCTAGTTCACAGCAGAGTGGGTGGCCTGGGTGGGGTCCAGACCCACACAGAGCCTCTGAGACCAGCCAGCAGCCCCAGTGCCCCTGCCAGCAGGTGGGCCCACACCCAGAGGCCCGGGACGCGGCTACAGAGGTCGGAGGTGGGCACATCATACCCTCTCGCCTGCAGTGGAAACTAAAACGGAGGACAGTGAAAGGTTAATTCAAGGTCACAGCTCGGAGCGTTTGAGTGTCCTGACTTCCACTGCTCTTTGCCACTTCTGGAGAAGGGCATTGGTTTCTCTTTCTTCAACATATGTCAGAAAAACCAAGCCTGAAAATCCATCCCCACATCACGGAGCAGGGTGGGTAAGGAAGAAAGAAGGAAACCGGCGTGTTCCCTTAAGCTTCCCAAACTGCGTCTAGCAAATGGAAATAGCTTTTCTATTTTAGCTTACACAATGTCAGGACTTCTTGGGCTCAACAGAGAAAAGGAGTTTGCGTTACATAAAAAAAGAACTGTGCACGAGGAACTATATTCAATATCCTGTGATAAACCATAATGGGCAAAAATATGAAAAATAACGTCTATATATGTATAACTGAGTCGCTTTTCTGTACAGCAGAGATTAGCACAACATTGTAAATCAACTATACTTGAATAAAACAAATTTTAAAAAAATCAGAAAGAGGAAGAAAAATAAAAGAACTGTGCAGAAAAGAATCCAAGAGGCTTCAGATAAAAGGACTGACATTTAGGTCTGTCCTTAACATTAGCTCTGGGCCGACACCAGGGCGCTCTGTGAAGGGGGCCCGATATTAAACGTGCCCAGGGCTCCCGTCCGCAGAGCTGGTGCCCAGACCCCCACGGTCACCCTCCTCGGGCAGACGCAGTAAGAGCTCAGCCCACGCTATTGCCGACCTGGCCTCGCTCAGGGCACCTCTGCCCACAGATGGCAAAGCCCAGGCTTGCGGGGCAGCTGCTGGCATCCAGGTCTGCAGAGCAGCCTGGAAGGCCGCTGGTCACCTGTGTCTTCTGCCCACACGGAGCGCTCATTGGAATGTTAGCTCTTTTCCTCATGCTCTAATTTATTCCATTCCCAACAAACTTCTCATGAACATGAACAAGTAAGGTAAATATTGGGGCAAAACGTGCTTTCCTCTTTTTTGTATATGGGATCTCTCCCCGCATCAGACAGAAAGAGCCATTTGCCTCGGGAGATGAGAACTGTTAGAGCAGAAATGCAAAATAAAGGGAGAGACATTATCAGATTTTGACTAACAGTGAGGTATTTGTAAATCTGCTGACAATATTTTTAAAAGTTGAGGTGTGAGAGGATAAATAAATCCGTGCTTGTATATAAACACACATACACGTACATATACACACAAATCTTTACATGCATGTATTTTTCTAACTCCTTAAGCTCTCCTAACATACGAAGTGATGGACAGAGAGAGCTGGGGAAGTGATGCAGGGACCCACCTACCCAGGGAAGGCCATGGGCACCAGGAAAAAGGCAGATCTGAGGGAAGGAAAGGGAGAAACTCAGAAGCAGCTGCCTTTCTGTCCCGATACTGAGGGCGGCCTCTGCAGGCAGGGCCTGGGGCGCCCGCCTAGCCGAGCAGACGCCACGCAGGTCCCCCAGGAGTCAGCTGTTTGAAGAGACAGTTGTAAGCAGAACAAATGACATGAATTTTATTAGCAAAAGGGTCAAACTGTCTTTCATAAGAATGGACGAGTGTGTGTGAATGTGTTCAAGTATTTTCATCACAGTCTCACATATTAGACTTGCAGTCAGTGTTTATCAAATGCCAAGAGCGTCTTAAGCTTCATTAAATTACAGGGGAAGACACTGTCAGGGAGGAGAAAAAGCTGAGGAGGAAAACTGGATGAAAGCAAAGCCAAGACAGGCGGTGCTCTCTTCTCACAGCGAAGGGCACCAAGGAAAGAGCTGCTACACGGTCTCAGCTCCGAGCAAGGCTCCGGGACTCTGTGCCCGGCAGGGGCGAGGGCTGCCCACCACGCACCCCAGGCGGGTCAGGAGAGGGGAGCGGCCTCGGCTCATCTCCTGAGGGTCAGGGAGCCTCGGCCATCACGTCCCTATCGGGACTTCATAGAGCAAAATACCTGTGATTTAGTCCCACCTTCCGGCCGTGCTCACCACTGCCCTGAGAGGTTCTTCCTCCTTCATTTTACTGCACATCTGACTGTCAGTTTTCGTAATTATTTTTTCATACATTGTTTTTCTGTTGCAGGGTCATGCCTGGGGGTCTCTCACCCACCTCCGAATCCTACAGGTGGGTATTTCCCATCTCTGGTTGGTTTCCGGTCACTTCTCAGGGCCTTAACAGTCATCGTTCTGTGTTTTAATTAACGCCTCGCTCTGGAAAGCAGCGGTGGCTGGCAGAAAGCATGCGGGCTTCAGCGCTGAACAGAGCTTTGGTTCCAATCCTTACTGACCCATGACCTGCGTAGGTTGTGTAGGAGTCCCGGGGCTTGGTTTGTAAATGCAAATGTAAAATGGACGATAGGACGAAACACCTCATCTCCCATCACATTTAGGCTCTGTTTGAAGGAACCCCTGAGAAAGTCTCCTGGTTTCAGAGCCTCTGAGGCCCAGGCTGTTCCCTGCACCAGACGGAGGTGCTTCCAGAAGCTTCTAACTGTGCAGCTATCCTGGGAGTTCACGTGCCACGAGCGCGGCTGAGCCCAGGGCCACAGAGACTTTGGAAACGCTGAGTTCCACTAACGGTCTTGGATGAATTTGTCTTACATCCACCTTTATACTTTATAATTTACAGGAAACTGCTAAAAATCAATATCAGAACGCTGTAGTGGCTGAGACGCCCACGCATGCAGCTGCGTGTCTGTGTGACAGTCCCTGGAGGGTGCCTGCTGGCTCGGGTGCACGTCCCATGGCCGCTCGGACGCTGAAGGCTGCGTCCCCGTCGGGCCACAAGCCTGAGCCTCTCGCTTCTGGAAGCTCGTGAGCAGAGCTGGGGGGCACTCGCCAGGGGCGCCTCGGTCCACTTGGTTTTCCCACTCTGCCGGATTCTAGGGTCCAGCAGTTGTGAAGGGGCCTTTCCCCGAGGGTCCCAGCCCGTCCGGCGGGGGTGCCCTCCTTCCGTCAGCGTGCGTTGTGCTGCGATGGCTCCGCGAGCCTCCACTTTAGCTGTTGCGTCGGAAGCCTCAGAACGTGAGCACGTCCGCGGGTGGGCCAAGGGCGGGCGCCAAGCCTCGCACTGTCGCCATAAGAAAGATGCGACAGGAAGACCTGCGTTGCCCCGTTCTGGGTGTGGCCCGAATCCCCCAACGCGCGTGGAGCGCGCGGAACCGTTCGCGGGTCGAGGCACGTTGGCCTGTGAGCTGAAGCAGTGAGTCGGTCGGATTTCCGCCGCCGAAGATCCCCCGGCTCCGGGGTAAGCGCAACTCTCAGGACCCGACGGACGCCGAGCCTGGCCTGGGACCCTTACGCGCTGGGACGCTGCCGGCACCAGGGCTGCCGGTCCTGCCACCCTCGGCCCTCACCCCCGGGCTCCGGCCGCCAGAGGGTCGAGGACCCGCGGCCAAGCTTCCACGTGTGGGCCCAGCTTCCACGTGTGGGCCCAGCGAGCGCCTCCGCTGGGAAGGGCGTGCTCACCTCTGTCTCCGCGGAGCCGGACAAGCCCTGCACTCCTGGAATTCGCTGAAATGTATAAAACCCACTTTATAAAATGACCAAATTATCTGTCATAAGGTTCTGCTAAGAATCTTCCTGCTTAGAGAGATTCGAGAACAGTTACATTTGTGTTCTGCCTACCGTAGAGATACCTCAGTCGTCCAGCTGCCGTGAAAGTTTGATATTTATTCCATGAAAGTAGAAAAGAAGGGTGGGACCAGAGTTGCCATTCTTCAGGATCATTTTTCATTCTTTGTGTTTTTAGTGTATGTTAAAAAGTATAAAATTTCAAAGAAAGCCAAATGCCAATAAGTAAATCTATACATATCTACATCAGAGATACACCATTCATCAAAGTATATATGTCTGATGGTGCATGGACGTACCATAAAAGATCAAGGATTTTAAGGGAAAATGTGATTTCTAAGAAGTAAATGACAAGCAGGTTGAAGATGATGAACAAAGTTCATGGTTATAATCTTTATTTCTCCAAAAGATCGTGCGCATTTGGTCTTTGTTTTGCCCTTTTTTTTTTTTTTTTTTGTATTGTGGTAAAATGCACATAACATAGAACGTGCATCTTGGCCATTTTAAGTACATTCACATGGTTGTGCACCCGCCCCTGCCATCCCCAGGAAGCTTCTCGTCTCGTAAAACTGAAACTCTGTGCCCGGAACGCTGACTCTTGCTTCCCTCTCCCAGCCCCGGCACCTGCCATGACACCTCTGTCTCTATGGTTTTGATGACTTTAAATGCCTCATGTAAGTGGAATCAGACAGTATTTGCACATTTGGTTTTTAAGAGGAAAAAAAAGAAGTATTCATTACAGAAGCTCTTCATTTTATGTGAGCCCAAAACAGACTTATTTTCATGATAACAACGAAATGTTATTAATCTGATTTTGTACCATTGTATAAGTACATTTCAAAAATGGCTTTTAAAATAATAATAATAATTTTTATAACCAAGTTTTCACTTTATTTTTAGTTGTCTAAACTTAGCCTGGGCCCTCTGGCTGGTTTTTATAAGCTTGAAAGCAAGCCAGTCTCTTTAGAAAAGATTTTTTTTTCTTGGGGAGTTTATAGCTCAGGGGATTGAAAACAGGATATGGAGATTTTTCACATGCTGCCCTTAAGCCCCGAGAAGACCCTAGTTTGGAACTTAGAGAAATGCATCGTGAACCCAGCACTGGAAGCTGGTGCGTGTGGCTGGAGCCTTGACACTCGGCTCTGTGGCCGTCCCTTCACCTGCACCAGATGAAGCCTTGTCCGTGAGAGAAGGAAGGAACCACTGAACACATGAACACTGGACATTTGACTGTCATTTGTTCTCTGAGAAGATGTCCAGTAGCTGCTAAGTGTGTAGGTAGCTCGTCGGTGAGCCCAACAATCGATCACAGGAGCACGGCGCCCAGGAGACAGCATCGCATGAGGGGAGGGCTCGGGGGTCGTGAGGAACTTCTCTGTGTAACCTGTACTTAACTTTCTGAGCACATCCTGACTGTCCTCTGTCCTCAGACACATGTGAAACAAAGACGCAATTTTACCTTGAATAACATCAGAGAAAGAGACAGAGAGGGAGAGAGAAGGAGAGAATTTTAAAAAAGAAAACAAAACAAAACTTCAGAGCTCCAAGATTTTAGGACATGTAACAAATTGGAAAGATTCCATAGATTTACCTAAAAATAATTTGGCCTAATAAAATTTGCCCGGTCTAAGAAAACTATGAGAGCCATCTCGCTTAATGAAATCTCAGCCAAAACAACACTAATATATCTAACCTCATCTTTCGAAAGTGTATTCTTGGACAACAGAACTCCATAATATTGGCTGGAATCCACAGTAAACTGATTCTTCTTAAGCTTTAGTGAGTGTGTGGTCCTTTAGCATGTGAAAAATGCACAATTTGGTTTGTTAGGATTTCATAATTAAACCTCAGAATGCATTGAGAAGAATAGATATCTGTGTGAAAAAATATTAATTAATGCTCGGAGAGAATAAATAGTCTGCTATTTTCAAAAATCTCAGGATCAGCTTATATGAGTAATCCAGTATAAACATGGTGTCTTTCTTCTTCCTATAGCAACTCTTTGTTTTCCAAATGTGGCCACTCTTGTAAATAGCTTTCCATGTCCA
This sequence comes from Monodon monoceros, assembly GCF_005190385.1. Taxonomy (NCBI): domain Eukaryota; kingdom Metazoa; phylum Chordata; class Mammalia; order Artiodactyla; family Monodontidae; genus Monodon; species Monodon monoceros. The sequence continues at coordinate 87,740,123 of NW_021703775.1, forward strand.
TCTGCAAGGAATCCACGTAGGGAAACAGAGCTGAAGAGAACCAGCTGAGACTGTTGACCAACCAAAGCAAGAACACCAACCTTGAAGAAGAAAAACATTCTATTCTCTTTGCTCCAAAGCTTATAATTAAAGTAAACATCTCAATCAGAATCCATATCCCTGAGGAGAAAATTCTCCATTTAGTTAAGCAAATATACTATGGAAAGCAGTAATTTTCCAAGGAGTGACACTTTAGTCTTTAGTCTTTAGTGACACTTAGGAAAGATGGTTATGTGGAACTCAGAATCCCAGGCTGCTCAGGCATGGGGTTCAGAGTGGTATCCAGGACAGCTGGACTTTTGAGGGAGGACACAAGACCCTGGCTATTTCTTGGAGGAAGGGAAACCTTGTTTCAGGTTGGCCAGTTTGGGGACCACATCACAAAAGTTGGAGAGAATGTGGACAACCAGATAAGGAATGAGAAAGGCTGTAGAAGCCCTTAGAACAGTAGTCCCCAACCTTTTTGACACCAGGGACCAATTTTGTAGAAGACAATTTTTCCACGTACCCAGGAAGTGGGGATGGTTTTGGGATGATTCAAGAGTATTACATTTATTGTGCACTTTATTTCTATTATTATTACACTGTAATATATAATGAAATTACTATACGAGTCATCATAATGCAGAATCAGTGGGAGCCCTGAGCTTGTTTTCACTTGCCACTCACTGATAGGGTTTTGATATGAGTCTGCAAGCAATTGACTTATGACGGTCTCTGTGCAGCCGAACCTCTCTGCTGATGATAATCTGTATCTGCAGCCGCTCCCCAGCACCAGCATCACCTCCTCAGCTCCCCCTCAGATCATCAGGCATTAGATTCTCAAAAGGAACACGCAACCTAGATCCCTCACATGCGCAGTTCACAGTAGGGTTTGTGCTCCTATGAGAATCTAATGCCTGATGATCTACAGGAGGCGGAGCTCAGGCGGTAATGCGAGCGATGGGGAGCGGCTGTAAATACAGATGGAACTCCGCTCACTCGCCCGCCGCTCACCATCTGCTGTGCAGCCTGGCTCCTAACAGGCCATGGACCAGTACCAGTCCGTGGCCTAGGGGTTGGGGACCCCTGCCTTAGAATGTAGCATAAGTTAAGGCCAGCATGAGCGCTGGGTGGATAGACAGGAATGTGCTTGTATTGATACAACGCAGAAGCGTAACTAGGACATAATGTGATATTTCAGCTCATTAGTTTCATGAGCAAATAGTGTTCAGTTCACTTATTTCTTCATATTCCTTTAAGGTGATTTATTTCTGTCCTGTTTTTTATTTGTTTAGTCTCTAAGGTGTGTCCTTCATCCAGGGGAGATTTTCTAACATCGTGTTCGTCTACTGTCACCACTTCAGAGATTACAGAAAAAATCAGGCCAGAAGTTTTAGGTTATGTATCTTGTTTTTGATTAATGATTTTGGGCTGGTCTATGTCTGGATCACTATCTCTGCTTTGTTAACAAGATCCTACTGCTGTGGCTCTAGGAGCAGTTGAGGAGACCCGCCCCCAGCACAGGACACAACACACCATGGCTGTCCTCCGCCATACTGAATTTGCTGCAACCTGGTACATTGAAAACACTGGCGCCTAATGGACCAGCAACGTGCTGGATGACTGACTGCCCACTCTAACGCTGCTGTCAACTTCTTTTATGATTTTGGAGCAGTCATTTAAACCCCTGGTCTGCCTTGTGGTTGTAAGAAAAAGACTATTCGCCACTTGTTTGTCAGAAATGAACATCAGATGAGCCACATGCTTATTGCCTAGGTTTAAAAAACAAAACAAAACAGTAGGCTTACTCGTTGACATTCAATACCGGAATTATTATAAATGCTAAATAAGTGTTGAGAGGACACTTGAGCACAAGCTGACCAAGAACCTCAGCAGACATCTAGTACCATTGTGAGTGGGGTTTCCTGTCCTGTGCAGAAACGTATTCAAGAAGGCAGAGCCAGACCCCCAAGTAGCCCACTTGGACATTGCAAGTCCACCCCACACTTAGGCTACTCACGATAGAGCTCTTGACCTTCACCTCTTTTCAGTGACCCCCAGCTTCTCCTCCTAAGATTGCCCCATGTCTGTGGATTCATCGTCACCTCTCCAGGTAAGGGCACCACCTCCCTGTGTCTTAACCCATCTCCGGTTTTCCACCTAAATGTCTCTTGACATCATTCCGTTCTCTACTCCTACACCTCCAAGCCACCATCATCTCTTGCCTATATTTTCAGGAACCTCCTAAAATAGATCCCTGCACCAATTTTGTCCTCTATTCCAACCCCATCTCCACTATCCAGCCAGAATGATCTCCTTAAACAGAAAACATAAACTTGATTTTGTCATACCTCAGCTTAACCTCCATCAATGGCTTCCTTACTGTTCTTTTGATAAAGGCCAAAGCCCAAAGTGTGGCTTACTTTGATTACCCAGGAAAATCAGATGTGACACCTGGCACTCATCTGTAGGCACATTGCCAGTCAGCTTAGTTTTGTGTTACACTGCAGCAACCGTGACGTCGGCGACTCAGAACAATACATATATACCTCTAGTTTGTGTCTTAGGCCAGGTGAAGCTCTGCTCCATGCCCTCTTTTCTCTGAAGGATGATGTGTTGCCAGCTTCATGAAATGGGAATAGGGAAGGTGGTGGACCATGAACTGACTCTTGAAGATTCTGTTCAGAAGCGATACGAAGCCAACACTGATCAGGAACTGCAACCTTCCCACAGTGGGGAGCCCTGCACGGAGAGGGGGTGGCAAGACTGGGGGCACAGTGATACAATTCTCCACACTTTCTAAAGGCTAAACCGTCCAAGCTGCCCCGGGAAAGAGGAAGCACACAGGCTAAATGCAGACTGACTCTCAGCCAGGGTGGTCTTGGCTTGATGATGAAATGGGGCCCCACGTACATGCTGCTCTGGCAACAGAGTTTACTAGTCGAGAGCTACAGTTCCATTGCCAGCACCATGTCATGGTCTGTAGGGAGAGAGAGACCCCCAAGAGTGACAGCAGAAAGTACCTGGAACATGTGGAGTCTAGCAGATAGGCCCTGGCAGGGTTGGGGGAAGATGTCTGACACACCTGTCTGCCCCTGTCTGCACTGGTCTAAATCTGTCTGCCCTGGTCTGTACCTGTCTGTACCTATCTGCCCCTGTCTTCATCTGTCTGCCCCTGTCTTCATCTGTCTGCCCCTGTCTGCACCTGTCTACATCTGTCTGCACCTGTCTTCATCTGTCTGCACCTGTCTGCCCCTGTCTTCACCTGTCTACATCTGTCTGCCCTGGTCTGTACCTGTCTGCACCTATCTGCCCCTGTCTTCATCTGCCTGCACCTGTCTGCATCTGTCTGCTCTTGTCTGCACCTGTCTTCATCTGTCTGCCCCTGTCTGCACCTGTATGCACATGTCTAGGGTTAGCTCTCACATGGGTGGATGACAGAGTGATACCGAATCACCTGAGTCCAACTTGAAGGTTGTAAATTCTCATCCGCACATACAGAGAGCGGTTGAGACAGCAGAGATTATGTGAGCAAATGTCAAATACTCTCTTACAACTCAATGTCTGTTTATTTTTATCTTAATAATCTATAAGCATGGTCAACAGAAAAAGCCAAAAGCAGAGCTCATACAGAAAAAGTTTCCCTCTGAATCATTTCTGCCTGTCCCAGTGAACTACTTTCCAGAAGTATCCACTTTCAACATTTTAGCAGTTTCTTGTAGTATTTACCTCAATATTGTAATAGGATGTTTTGATGTCATTTCTTATAATATTTCTGGAACTTTGCAGTGATGAGTCTTGGTGTCATGATTTGTTCCACCTTTTGACCTGAACAGTCAGTGGATGCCTTCAATCTGGAATTTCCTGTCCTTAAGTTTTAGAAATTTTTCTTATATTAGTCCTTTGATAATTTATTTATGTTTTCTATTTTTTAACTCCTGTTAGTTAAATGTTGTAGCTTCTAACAAGAGCCTTTTGTTAATCAGTGCAGGCTGCTGTAACAAATTGACACAGACTGGGCCACTTAAACAACAGAAGTTTATTTCTCACAATTCTGGTTGCTGAAAGTCTAAGATGAAGGTGCTGGCAGATCCGTCCCGAGTCTGGTGGGGACCCTCTTTCTGGTCTGCAGATGGAAGTTTCTTGCTGAGTCTGAATGCGACAGAGAGCAGAGGGGGAGATCCCGGGTCTACACCTCTCTTATCATGGCACCAATCCCATCACAAGGGCTCCACCCTCATGACCTAAACAACATGAAAGGCCCCATCTCCAAATACAAGCCACACTGGGGCTCGGATTTCAACACATGAATTTTGAGGGGACACAAACATCTAGTCAATATAGGCATCTAAATGTCCAACGTTTTTTTGGCTAAATTTCTAAGTTCTTGTTCTTTTTTCTACTTTCTGGAAATTTTCTTCAATTTTTGTTTCCAACTCTCTATTATTATTACTATTTTTAACATCTTTATTGGAGTATAGTTGCTTTACAGTGCTGTATTAGTTTCTGCTTTATAACAAAGTGAATCAGCTGTACATATACATATATCCCCATATCTCCTCCCTCTTGCGTCTCCCTCCCACCCTCCCTATCCCACCCCTCTAGGTCACAAAGCACCGAGCTGATCTCCCTGTGCTATGTGGCTGCTTCCCACTAGCTGTCTATGTTACATTTGGTGTCTATTATCATTTTTTATTTCTGCTATCTTCTTTGTTTTGTCTGGAAGCTCTTCTCTAAACTTATAGCATGATTTTCCTTTTTGAATGCGGTGCGTTCTCGTGTCTGAGGATAGTAACTACAGTCTGACGAAGGGCCCGGGGAAGATGGTGGCAATATTGGAACAGATTTTGCATCTTTCCAAATCCCAGCATACAAGCAAGCAGGCTCCCCGATAGCAAAAGCAAACCCATGGATCATATTTACAGAAACCAAGTGACAAGGTAACCCAGAGCCTCAGGACCCCTGTCTTCTGCCCTTTACACCCCTCCTGTGTCTTCCAGCTTTATTGTCTTTCTTTTTCTGTTTGTGGATTATTGTCAATCTTTCATTTTGTCTTTTTCTTTCAGGTTTTCCATTTCCTTTGGGAAACTGCTCTTATTTAAAAATAAAGCTGATTGAAAACTGTATGAGCAGCTTGTGAAATGGTGAGATTCCCTAGTGGTGCGGGGCCTGAGCTATTCCCAACCATCTGGGCTTCTGCTGTTTTCATCCTGCACGGCTTATTTTTTTTCTAACGGTGATCCTCCGATCCCCTGCCCACGTGGTGAAGCCACTGACAGGGACTCTTGGGAGCCATGAGGAAAGGCCCCCACGTGCACCAGCCTCACCTACCCTGGTGTCCCCAGGACCAGCGTTGCACCCAGGCTCCCACTAGGAGGGAGGAAGGTGGTCTCCGGTCCTGGAGGCTGCGGGAGAAGAAGCCCCGAGGGTCCACCTCCCACTTACACAGCCTCAGGGAGTCTCTTTCTCGACCTGGTTTCCCTGCCTCCGGGGTTCCCTGCATCCCCAGATCGCAGGGAACTGACCGCTTTGTGGTCACTTAGCTCTGAATCTTCTCAGACCAGAGTTACACCTTTACTGGGGCACAACTCGGGTGCGTTTCACACTCCAGGGAGGGCTTCCGTCTGTCTGCGTCTTCCTTCTTCCCCTGGTGTTTTTGTTTGACCCCCATCACCATCTCAGCATTGCTGTGGAATAAACATTCCCGCTCCAGTTGTTGGTGTGGCCTTTGGGGTTAATTCTTTGAGTGAAGCTGCTTAATTTACTTGATAGTGTCCCTAAAGCATGAGGAAGATAAGAATAAAGTGCAAAGGAAAGAAGCTGTGGGGGAGGGGGGAGGGGGATTTTCAGACATTCGAACAACATTCCTCCCAGAAATGAGTTAAAAGGCAAATAAGCTATTTGTCAAAAATAATCAAAATTAATGCCACACACACACACACACACACACACACACACACACACTCACACACACACACATACACCTCCTACCCAAGTAGCCCAGTCTAAAAACCATCTATGTCCTGGTACCTGGTAAGTCAGACAATTCTGATGAGACGGTAAATTCCACGCCTACCTGGAAGAGTGATCTCCGGATCACTCCACATCTCCTCCAGACTCGTCTTCAAGGACAGCGAAAACCTCACCAAGTGTTCCTCCAGCTAGAAACACCCAGGGCCCTGGACCCCCATTCTCGGACCATCTCAGCTCCTGCAGCTGCTTTCTCCTGGTCACCCCCTCCTCCTTACTCAACTGCAGTGACGAGGACAGGGGTGAGAATCAGGTGACTCATCCAATGTCACACGTCTAGGAAGTGGCAAAGCCAGGTCTATACAACCTGTGTTCTTTTCACTGTGCCTCACTCGCAAAAGAAAATAATTTGTGTTAACTATTAAAGAGTCAAACCTGAACCCACATAGTCAACCAGCTGGTGGCTTTTTCAAAGGTAATCATTTTACTACAAACAGTGACGTAAGTCTGAAGTCTCGGGAAATGGCACCTCCGAGCTGGGACCAGGACCCTCCAACACAGACACCGTGAGACCCCTGCACCTGCATTGAGGAGCACAGCTAATGCAGCGCCTCCACAGGCGTTCACTCGTTCCTATTTAGAACAGAGCCCAAAAGGACATTTTTTAGGATGCTCCAAAGCTGAGGTTCTTAGGAACAACATTTTAACATGCAGTTTTTAATTGCCATTGTTAAATCTGCATTCTATATCTGTAAAACAACATTCATCAAATTATTAATTTGATATGTGAAAAATAACCACTTTTGTCCCTAAGTTTCATCTTGATTTTAAACATTTGCAGTTGATTATCTAAATTATCCATTTTGGTGATGCACATATTAAAATCTGCACTGAGTGGCTAGCTGTTCACCAATCAAAACCCTCTAGAAACCAACATGGTACCCAGATAATAATGAGCTCAAGAGCAGGATGAATGAGTGGACACCCTGGAAATCTATAATCTGAGCCCGAAGGGATTCAGGGAGGAGAAGGAGAAGGCACTTAGGTGCAGAAAAGTAGGTAGGACTTGGCAGAACAAATGTAGAGGAATTCCTGGCAAGGAAAACAATCCCTGTGGCAGTGAATGCCATTGGCCATCCTACAGCTGGTCTCCCTTTTTCCTTCTTAAGGAACTGCCTGTGTTGTTGGGAATAGCAATCTGCTCAGCTAACAGTGAGATCTCAAATGGAAGTTATCAGGAGGTAATACCAGGAAGGCTTAGGTAACAGAGAGCTAAATAAAGCCCATTTGCCGCCCCTCCTTCCTCTTTCCTCCTGACTGGAAGCTGATGCAATGGCTAAAGCTCTAGCAGCCATTTTGTGACTTTGAGGATGGCATCCACACAGAAGAATGGTGGAACCGAAAAGCTAAAAACTACCTGGGTCCCTGGCCGCTTCATGGAGCCATCCCAGCAGCACTTGGCTGCCCCCTTCTGGCTCTTTTCCGTGAGGGCATAATTCTTGAGGGTTTGGGTCTTCTGTTACTGCAGCTGAACTTTGGCCTAATTGATAGCTCCTAATAGAAAGTGGGTATTTTAGCAAAAACACATCCAATTTATGCTCTGAGAATCAATCAGCACTGGAAGGAGGGAAGTATGAGTCTACAGATACCATACTTGGAGATTCTCAAAGAGCCACATCTAGGTCATCTGGAACCAGGAGCCTGGTGCAGGCAACCCCGCGAGGGGCCAGGGAGTGGGCACAGGGTGCTCAGGGGTGGGTGGAGGGAAGCCTCTCTCCGCGTGAGGTGGGTGAAGGGGACTTTCCATCACCTCTCAGACTCCAAGACACTCGTGAGCATCTGCTAGGAAGATCAAGGTCTTTCTGGAAAGAGATCAAACGTGGATGTTTTCCGAGCTATTGAGGAGCATCGTCAGAGTAATATTAACATATTGGGTTGAGATTGACCATTTTGATGCAAAAATAGAAATTTTATAAAATTCAACTTTGTATTTTCGACATTATTTTAGCATTTTTATTGTTAAATAAAACCTACTATTTTTATTTCTTTCTGTTTTCATATTTTACATCTTTTATCAAGTAGTAAATATCTTTCAAATTACTGTCAATTTCTTTTTTTATTTTTGAGGTTTATGCTAATATATATTATTTTTAATTATTTATTTCCTTGTATATTTAATATTTTTATGAACTTTATACTTTTAAAACACTTGATTCTCTAGCTTTAACTCAGCTTTTGTCAGTTCACTTTGTTTATTTTGCTTCTGGTAAGCCTGAAGAGAGCAAAAGGTAGCGACTGCAGAGGGGTTTCTGACAACAGGCGGTGGACAGAGCCCCTCCCCTGTCTGCTTGCTCAGCCCACTCTGTTCACCTCCCACCAATGATCAGTGACGAATCTGAAAGAAAAGTAAAATCTTAACCTGGGGTATCATATATGTATGATCCGTAAATGTATCTATTCTCTCCATGGGTAAGAGCACCTTGGACTCCTGTGTCAGGACTGTATAATATGTACCATCTGGACTTTGGTTTGCAGACTCAAATTCCCACGGGGCCAGGCCTCCCTGTGATGCTGGCTGGAGGGATGGACAGTCGGAAGAGGGCCAGCTCTCAACTCGCTCTCAGTCACCAGTGGAGCCAGGAGGGCCCGGCACGTTTTCTAGAACCTAAGTTTCATCCTCATCTAACGGAAAAGTCTAGGGGAAAGCTTCATCTTCGAGCCTTATTCTCGATAACACATCAACATTCCAGTCGTGGTTAGGGGTCCAGTTCTCGATAACCCATCAACATTCCAGTCGTAGTTAGGGGTCCAGTTCTCTCGATAACCCATCAACATTCCAGTCGTAGTTAGGGGTCCAGTTCTCGATAACCCATCAACATTCCAGTCGTAGTTAGGGGTCCAAGAGGCGAGCTCCAGGGACTCTGCTTTGCCCACGAGGTTGGGCTCCTGAAAGTTCAGCCTCTACCCAAGATCCTGCCTGACATCTCCTGTTTCAGAAGTAAACCAGCAACAATATAATGAGCTCCGTGTAGGACTGAAGTGGCCCCAGGTCAGCCCGGGTCCAGGTGAGTCATCTCTCTGCCTGGATGTCCTCATCTGTAAAGAGTGAGGCTGGGCCAGCCTTGGATGGGCTCTAAGCCCTGTTCTGGAGCAGCCCCATGTGACTCATAAGGCTCTAAATCTTCTCCAAGTGCCTCAGCATTTGCAATGCCAGGCAGAGAGTACGGTTATGCTCTCTTTCCCCCTCTGTCAGCCAAGGAGCCTCGCTTTCTATTTGCGGCCTGACTCATGATTAATTAAGACTGCAATCGCATTGATCTGGGCTCAGAATTATGTTTGTTACAATGTCTAATGTATTGATGGAGCTAATAAATGTCAACTAACCCTTTGAGAACCAGCCGTGTCCGGAGGGGCTGACACGCCGTGTTCAGGCCCCAGCTGCCAGTTCGCCATGGGACCCTGCAGACAACTTAACTTCTTCTTCAGGCCGGTTCATGTCATCCAGTATCATTTCAGGCATAGTTGTCCCTGGAGCCATGCACACTTCCAGGTTAAAAAATGGCTCCGAAATATGAAAGGAAACAACAGAATCAAAATGAACAATTCTGTAACTATGACATCTTTCCTGTTAACCACACAGCTGCACCCCGACGCCCGTGTATCTTATTCAGGTGTGTCCATCCCGTGGTGCTGATGTGAACGTCACATGTTCATCAGTGTCTGATCTGATGTGAGCTGGATGCCTGGGGTCCAGGCAGCCCCCTCTGGCCCTGGCTTTCCTCCCCACCTCTAATATCGACTGGGAACCCAGCCTTTCAACCACAGGCCCTTTCTGCATCCCTGTGATGTCTTCTTTATGTTTCCCAGTGGTTTGGAAGGTAGTGAGTCTCTGACTTAAGGTTCTAAGATGTCATTGCTAATATTCTCACTGTTCAAAGTTGAAAATCTGCCCTGACAACTTAGATAGGTTCTAAATTTGAGAAAACACCAACTCAGCTACTTTTTCTAACCCCAAATGCTCTATCCTTTCATGCTTGAGAAACAGCATTTTTAAACCCTGCATGGGAGATGGTGGCAGTATGATATGGTAGAAAGAAAACATTCAACAGCTCAATCATGATAAAAGTTTATTTCTTCATTCCCTTAAGAAGAAAAAATGAAATCTTAAAACAGAATTACCAACTTAAGCAAATTAGGAATTGATTTGCTAAATCACCCTCTAGATGAATACATTTCAAGATTATGCATTGTTGGAACCTGTCAGTACCTTGTGCCTTTAAAAACATCCGTTGTCACCTTCATTAATGTTCAAAGGCATCATTGTTTTCTGGCTTTTGTCTAGTGAAAGTCATTGCTTTAGAAGGGCTGAAATAGCAGGTGTCCCAGCAGGTATGAACATCACATTTTGCTAAGCAGGAATCAACGGTTCAGTCCCTAACTTGGCAAACTCTTGTCCCTAATAGCTCCACACAGGACGAAATTGGGACAGTTTGTCCCGTATCTCCCAGTGCCTGGCACACTACAGGCGGTCAGTAAACTTAATTTAAATAACGAAGTCAGTAAAAAAGAATGGATCCTGAATGAACAGGCTTCGATGTCTGTATTTGGAGGTTATAAAATATAACACCCTAAAAGTTAAAAAAAAAAGCAAAAAATCTTCAGCCTATCCAGGTGTCTCTACCTTGGCTTGTGTTTTCATCTTTCTGGGTCTCTGGTTCTCTAACATTTGGCCAAATAGAATCGGCCACATAGGGTGGTCATGAAAATTCAACACACAACCTGAACGTGGCATCTGCCTCTACTACCCGACTCCTCTTATCATATTCGATTTTCTCTTTAATGTAGAAAATAGTCTGTGTTGGGATGTCCAAAGTTGATTCCTCCAAAATGGCAAATTTCCTAAAACTTTAGATTTTTCTATATACATAATAGGAAAAAATACAGGAGGCAAACACAGGGGGAAAAATGTCAAAAAGCCTGATATCACACTACATTACAACTTTTAAAATATGGTTTTTATATATGGTGCAATGTTGAAAATGTTTCTTAAATGATTGACAATATTTATCAAAAGTCTTGATTTTATTGTGGTAAATAAATAAAACACAAAATTTACCACTTTAGTCATTTTTAGGCGCACATTCATGTTGTGCAACCACCACCATCATCTCCAGAACTTTCTCATCTTCTCAAACTGAGACTCTGTCCCCATGAACAGTGACCCTGCAGCCCCTCCTCCTGCAGCCCCTCTTCTGTTTTCCGGCCACCATTCTCTTTTCTGCCTCTGTGGATTTGACCACTCTCGGTACCTCAGATAAGCGGAATAGTGCAATTTTTGTCCTTCTGTGTCTGGCTTATTACACTTAGCAAAATGTCCTTGTGGCTCTTCCACATTGTTGCATGTGTCAGGATTTCCTTCCTTTTTAAAGCTGATGGTATCTCCACGTACCTATGTATCACACTGTGTTTATCCATTTATCCACTGACGGGCATTTTGACTATTGTGAATGATGCTGCTATGAATATGTGTGCGAATAGCTGTCCCAGTCTCTGCTTCCAATTCCTTTCGATATATACCCAGAAGTAGAATTACTGGATCATATGGTAATTCTATGTTTAAGTTTTTGAGGAACCTCTATGCTGTTTTCCACGGCAGCCGCACTATTCTTCATTCCCACCAACAGCATAAGGATTCTAATTCTCTACTCCCTGTCAACAGTTATTTTCTGTTTGTTTGGCAGGAGCCATCCTAATGGCTTTGATTGTGGCTTTCATTTGAATTTCCCTAACAGTTAGTGATGTTGGGCATTTTTTCACATGATATTGGCCATCTACATATCTTCTTTGGATAAAGATCAACCCAAGTGTTTTGCCTATTTTTTGTTTGTTTGTTTGTTTTGCGGTACACGGGCCTCTCACCATTGTGGCATCTCCCATTGCGGAGCACAGGCTCCGGACACGCAGGCTCAGCGGCCATGGCTCACGGGCCCAGCTGCTCCGTGGCATGTGGGATCTTCCCGGACCGGGGCACGAACCCGTGTCCCCTGCATCGGCAGGCGGACTCTCAACCACTGTGCCACCAGGGAAGCCCTTTGCCCATTTTTAAATCAGCTTGTTTGGTTTCATTGATGCTGTTGACTTGTAGAAATTGTTTATACATTCTGGATACTAGTCTCTCATCAGATAGATAATCTACAAATGTTTTCTCCCATTGTGTGGGTTGGGGTGTTTGTTTGTTTGTTTGTTTGTTTTTTGCTCTGTTGTTAGTGTCCTTTGATGCACGAAAGTTTTCAGTTTTAATGAAGCTTAACTTATCTATTTTTCTTTTCCTGCCTCTGTTTTTGGTGTCATAGTGAAGAAATGATTGACAAATCCACTTATCATGAAGCTTTCCCCTTATATTTTCTTCTAAGAGTTTTATAGTTTAGCCTCTTACATTAAGGTCTTTGATCCGTTTTGAGTTAATTTTTAAATATGATATAATGTAAGGATCCAAGTTCATTTTTTTGCATGTGGATATCCAGTTTTCCCAAAATAATTTGTTGAAAAGACTGTCCAGAACTCCTCATTTTAAAAAAAATAATTGATTTTCAAAAGAAGCATTATTAACGTTTTTTTTAATTTAAACACTAATTTTTATATTAAAATAAAAAAAAATTGGTGCACTATTCTATGCCTGGTAGTATATACTAGAGACTTTTTTGCATTATTCTAAGGCTCCGAAGAGCCCTGTGAAATTTATTCTTTTAACAAATATCTATTCATTGTGTATTATATCAGCTATCTTTCTGAGCACTGGATTTATCAGTGAAAAACAGCAAATAAAAATCCTAGTTTCATGAAGATTAGTTCCAGTGAAGGAGAAAAATAATAAACAAAGAAAATGTGTAGAATTTATAGGTAATTGGTGTGCTGGAAAAAGCAGACTTAGAAAAGGGGTAGAGTTTACTGCGGTAACAGGGGGTTGCGCCTCAAAAAACAACGGCCAAGGCTGATGGAGAAGACGACTCGAGTGAGACCATAGCTGGTGAAGTAGAGCCCGGTGACGCAGGAGGGAAGTCCATCGCGCCTCGGAGAGGCCATCAGCACCCAGCGGTCCCTCCAGTCAGCCATAGAGAGGCTTAGACCGCGTCTCCACACCGGATCAGCCCAGCCCCGTGCTACGCGCACACTGCGAGCTCTTGGGTGTGGCTAAGTCAGTGCGGCGGCAGGGAAGGGGTGGCCCGAGCGCAGCGCACCCCGGCCTCTTGCCTGCGCCGGCTTCCCCCCAGTCCCACTCAGCGGCTGTGCTCACCCGCGCCTGCTGCTTCCTCCGGAGCCCGGCCTCGGACCCCCACTAACCTGCACCCCACAGTGCCTCTCAGGGCGCCCCGTCCCTGTCCTCTAGCCTTGTCAACTATTTGAAACTCTACGTGAACCCCTGCTGTGTCCGCGTCCGGCCTCCTCGGTCACAAGGTGGTAAACGCGGCAGGAACAGAGGCCAGACTCATCTGTTCCCGCTGTGCATCCAGCACCACGCAGCCCAGGCGACGGCAGACAGTCCCAGGATTCAGTGACATGCCCAGGAAAACACAGCACGGTGAAGGAAGTGAATGTCATCCGGCCCTGTGGAAACATGGACACCTGGGTTCCTGCCCTGTGAGATCAGGACTGTTCATCTCTCAGGCCCTTGTCACACAGCAAAGGTGTGAGCTGCACCCAACCCAGAATACGCTTCCTTCTCACCTCGTAACCCTGGGCTCCTGGTGAATGTGGCACTGCCAAGTGCTTGGTGACAGCAGGTCAGGGGGGGGTAACGGACACAAATCCTCACAGCGGCAAGCTGTGTCGCCAACTGTGCTGCATCGGGCATGAAATTCTGTGTTCTCAACAATCAGGTCTTTGATGTCTATACTTTAGATACGATGTGAAAAGGTAATGTGGATTCTTTTCAAAAGAGGTAGAAATGAGGCTGCTTCATTCAACATTTTTCTCGCAGCAGAATAAGTGAAGTAGCTCCGTGTAGATGAAGGTGACCCGCTGGCCCCAGAGCCTGTGAGCCTGGGGGCCCGGCTCTGCTCTGAGGATGGTCACGGCTTACCTCTTTGGACCCTGACATCACATCCAAAACACTGGAGACAGTCTGGCTGAGCATCTCACATTCTGGATGATCCCAGAAACTCACTCCAACTCAAAATTCCTATGAATCTAATTATGTTATTCTTTTAAATTCTTGCGAATATTGTCATTTGAAATATGACATTGGTAATGTCCTGAGCTAACAAATATGCATGAAAGAACCTTTTCCCCCTTTCTATGTGGACCATATGGATTTCGAGTCTCTTTCAAGTGCAGTATTTGGAGTTTGGAACAAATACAACATTACTTTCTTGGAACAACAGAAGTGCCTTTATTTTATGTTCTTTGAGTATTTGTAGACCAAAAATATATGTACTTTAAAAAAACTGAAATGGTCTCCAGGCCTGCGGAAGCTTTGTAGCTACATCAAGGATAAATTCAAAGACATGAGTTGTTCAGGAAAATAGCAGACACTAGAATCATGAAAGGCAGGAAGAACCACATCACAGTTCATCAGCATCCATCACATTTTCTCGACCTTGGCACTGTTGACATTTTGGACTGAATGATTCTTTACCGTGGGGCTGTTCTGTATGAGATGCTATGAGATTTAGCATCGTCCCTGGCCTCTCCCCATTAGATGAGAGCATCCTCCCGCAGAGGTGACGACCGAAGTGTCCCTAGTCAATGCCACATAATCCCAGGGGGGGATCGCCCATGGGTGGAGATCCCTAGTTTACCTGGAATAACCACAGGACCCGTGGCATCAGAAAGAAGCCCCTAGCTCACCCTCCCACAGACCCACAAAAGCAAGCATAATATATTCCCACAGGAACAGTATAAAGACCATTCACCCTTGCAGATTGTTAGTTGAAATGGCCCCAGGGAAATGAGTAAGTCAATTGCAGCAGCCTGTATCTGAGATCTAGTTAGATGTCCAGAGAGGTTAATATATTTACCAAATGTCACACAGCTAGTTGAAATTATTCCCATAATCTGGAAATTCAAGTGATCTTTCTAGATTGTAAAATAAACCCCAAATTTTACACTTCTAAAATTTCAGCGAAATTTAGTGGAAGTCTTTCTTATATCCTTTAGAAATTAAAAAAGTCACTGTTCCTACGTACTAAAATCTCTGTTCACTAAAATATCTAAAGGGTTTAAGTTCAGTCATATAAATTGACATTTGGGAACTAATCACACACCAATGTGTAGTCCTAAATATAAATAAAAATTTGACAGAATCCGATTATCTTTTCTTCCTCTAAGTTCACAAGCAAGTTCAAAAGGAGGTAGACAGGCACAGTGAGGAGAGGCAGGATTGGAAGTTTGAGGGGTAACCTAAATGCAGCTGTGGTACCTCTCCAGCATCCCCTGTTGCATCTCCCTTCTTCCCACAAAGCCAGAAATGAAGAGAGAAGAAAGTGCTGAGACTGACTTACAATGTCCCTTTTCATCTGGTAGAGGGACCAGAGTGAAGACAGTACACCCGGGCTTGGGGGTCATACGACTGAGGGCTCCCTCTCCAAGGGAGAGGAGAGAGCCTTTGATGCTCTCACAGAATCTACCCTAAGTTAGGAATGCAGATGAAGTGTCACCCGTCGCTCGGCAGTGTTTATGGTGCCGCCTGCTTCCCGGCCCTCAGTCTTTCTTGGTCTCTTCAGAGGCGAAAAACTGCAGGTGGGGAATTGGTTCTTAAGGCTGGAGAGTGCGGGTGACACAGGGTTGTCACAGTGAAGCTCCGTAAAGAGGCAGAGAAGAGTCTCGGTCATGAGGCACGCAGGGATCTGCGAGCAGTAGTTCACTAGTCATCAACGGAAACACACACGCTGAGACGTGAAAGGGAAACTGAGAGCAGCTCGAGAACATAAAGTAAATGGGAGAAAGTCGCAGGAATGAAACGGGTATTTGTGGAGAACAGAAAACTGAGGATCTTTATAAGGGTCACTAATGATACAAAGAAAGCTGCCAGGAACATGGAAAAACAATAGAACAATGATAGAAGACAACTTTCCTGAGCTGAAAAGCAGTGTATGCAGCCATTCCAGATCTAAAAAAAAAAACAATAAATAGTGACAACAGTAAAGTTGTGTGGACAAGAATAAAGAAAAAACCCTAAACCCTGCATTAACAACAGGGCAAGTGGCAACTTGCTTCCTCAGCAACCAAAATACCATTTCTTCTTAAGCACGAAACGTCAAAACATCGTGGAATAAGTCTCCCAGAGTCTGTGGGCGAGCATAGGACTACATAGTGTTTTAACCTTCAAGGTACATTTTGTCTACAGCAGAAATAGCAGAGCTCAGAACGATTCCCCTCACGGACCCCTCCTCAGGGAATGACTCCAATCCAGCTTGACATGAATCCAGGTGCCGAGCCCAAGAACAGAAAATTGTGTCATAAAAAGATCACCAGTAAGTACTGAAACCACGTGAACATAAATATGTCGAAGAAATCTGCTTACAAAAACAGACTCAGACATCAAGATTATTTTTCAGTCACAGATCTAGAATGTGAAACACAGTTATGTATGTTATGGGTGGAATTGTGTCCCCCAAATCCATAGGTTGAAGCCCTAACCCCCAACATGACTGCATTTGGAGATGGAGCCTTTCAGGGGGTAATTAAGGTTAAATAAAACCATAGAGTGTGGCCCTAATCCCATAGGACTGGCTTCCCTATAAGAAGAGGAAGAGACCCCAGGGATGCACATAGAGGGAAGGCCAGTGTAGACACAATGAGAAGGTGGCCGCCTGCAAGCCAGGGAGAGAGGCCCCGCCAGAAACCAACCTGCCAGCACCTTGACCTGGGACTTCTAGCCCCAGAACTGAGAGAAAACACATTTCTGATGTTTAAGCACCAAGTCTGTAGTATTTTGTTATGGTAGCCTGAGCCGACTAACATATGTACTATAAAATGTTTCCTATTTTAGAGTGTTGGGAAATCCACAAATTTTATTTGACAGTTAGAGGAACATAGGCTAAAGTGATTTTAATGAAAATAACCGGTCAATAAATTACACAGTCAATAAACAGCATCCAAAATACTGGTCAATATTGTTTCATTATTAATTTTAAGAAATAGAAATAAAGTAAGCATGCAATTAATAAAATAAGGATAATGGTCAGAAGAATCATAAAAACAAAAAAATGAGGAACAAGAATATAGAAAAATAATATAAATAACACAATTCAAGTGCTAATTATTTAAAAATAAGCAATAAAATAATTATCTTATGAGTCAAGAAAATAAAACTCAAAATCACATTAAAATAGAGTTATGGAGAAGAATGTTTTCTATTTTAGAGATATAAACCCTAGATATAATGTATTTACTAATCTAATAATAAGCATTTTAACATAATTATACATTTTGACCAATTAGTATTTATATCAAAACTTCAAGGATGGTTTAATATTTATATATGCATTATCATAATTCATCACACCACTTGGTCAAAGAAAAACTATCTTTTTTATAGATCATAAAAATATCTTATAATAAAATCTAACATCTATTTATGGGAAAAATTTCTATACAAAAATTGGATTTAAAACAAACCAAATGCAAACCATCATCAAAAATCTTAATGTCAGACTAATACAAGAAATTCATATTTAAAAAATGAATAAGCAGGGCTTCCCTGGTGGCGCAGTGGTTGAGAGTCCGCCTGCCAATGCAGGGGACACGGGTTCGTGCCCCGGTCCGGGAAGATCCCACATGCCGCGGAGCGGCTGGGCCCGTGAGCCATGGTCACTGAGCCTGCGCGTCCGGAGCCTATGCTCCACAACGGAAGAGTCCACAACAGTGAGAGGCACGCGTACCGCAAAAAAAAAAAAAAAAAAA
>NW_021703775.1:87758117-88000982 GCF_005190385.1 Monodon monoceros
TTTTTTTTTTTTTTTTTTTTTTTTTTTTTTTGCTGTACACGGGCCTCTCACTGCTGTGGCCTCTCCCGTTGCAGGGCACAGGCTCCGGACGCGCAGGCCCAGCGGCCATGGCTCACGGGCCCAGCCGCTCCGCGGCATGTGGGATCTTCCCGGACCGGGGCACGAACCCGTGTCCCCTGCATCGGCAGGCAGACTCTCAACCACTGCGCCACCAGGGAAGCCCACAATCTTTTAATACAAACAATAAGTACAATAACATGTATACTTACAACGTCTGGCATCTTAGTCAAGAAAATGACAAAAATTTTCTCTAATCTTTACATCAACCAACGAGGCAACATTATTTTCCCAATTTAAGGAAGACACAATGGAAGCTTTAGGGAAAGCCTCCTGGAAGTGAATAGTAGGATTGAGATGGGACCCAGGTGTGTCTAAATCCAAAGACATTCCTTGTGATCACTTGCCACTTACTTCCTTGTTCTGGACATTCTACATAATGAAATGAGACAAAAAGAAGAAATATAAGACAAATATGAGGAAGAGGGGGCCAAATCAGTGTTGTTTGTAGATCATGTAACTATTTACATGCAAAATTCAAAGGAGTCTTGAAAATCAGTAATGATAAAAAGTGGTCAGGCACAAATAATGTGAAAAATCTCTGTGCTAGTATTAGAAAATATAATGAAAAGGATGTACTTTTTAATAGCAACAAAAAAATATAAAATACCTAGGAATGCATACCCACAGATGTGGAGGACCTATATACCAAAATCTGTCATCTGCTAAAGAGAAAATCTCTAAGAACAAAATATTATAAAGATATTATTTCTCCCCATATAATCTGATAGGACAAATCTAAATTTATTTAAAGAAATGGAGAAAAACTAATTTTTAAACATTATTTAAAGTACAGTAAGGTGATACCTGTACAAATGATATTAAAATGTATTTTAAAGTTTTAATAATTGTAAAAGTATCACAGGGAGTCTGGGATTGACATGTACACACTGCTATATTTAAAACAGACAACCAACAAGGACCTACTGTAAAAAAATAAAATAAAATAAATATACTCTCAGTAACTTTCAAATATACAATACAGTATTAGCAACTGTAGTCTTCATGCTGCACATTACATCCCCAGGACTTACTTATTTATAACCGGAAGTTGGTACCTTTCACCACTGAAGGGTGGATTTTAAGTAAAGAAGCTGATATTGGGATTTTAGATGCAACAGTATCTTCTGGGCTATGTTATGCACTCAGTGGTGATAAACCAGGTTTCTCTCGAGTGCAAAACTATGCAATGTCATCTGATATTCATAATGCTAATCCTAAAGCAAGATTCATAGTTTAGCCGAATATGACTAAATTATGTGCACTATATTCGGCGCTCTCTGTATCTTACTACATTTGGATTCTTTAGAAAATGACTAGAGGAAGGCTAGCTAGTGGCTTCAGCCACTGGTCTCCCATCTGTACTTCTTCCATCCTCCACTGTCCTGCCAGAATTCAAATGAAATTCCATTCTTCTTTTAAAAAAATTATTATATTCTTGATTAATCAGATAATTTCTCTTCCTCAGTCAGGCTTAGAAAAAGAATCTTTCCTTCTTAGATATGAGAGACAGAATCTGGACACTTCTTTCCAAAAATATAGATCCCATTTTGCAGAGTGTGTTTTCATGATGGAATTCAAGCCTGTTTGAAAAGGTATGTGGGTGGTATGTGCTTCTTTATGGCTTTGGAAACTGCACCTGACAAAATAGGGGGTGTTAAGCCTGCGTCTTTAGAGAAAGCAAGTGGTGCTGAGGCAGGAGGGGGACAGTCTAACATGCCGTCCCCTCTAACCTTCAGGCTGACCTCCGACCCTGAGGGCTGCACTCACTTACGCTGGCGTCTTTCTCAGAAGAGCGGCTGTCGGTTCTCCCAGGCTCTGAAGAGCTCCTGAAGGGCAGACAAAGTCTTAGGGGCCAGAGGAACCGTCCTACATAAAGCACCATCGCTGGGCTTGACTCATGTCTGGAAAAGCTCTGCCATCATTGGAAGTGAGCTCTGTAGAGAGGGTCTGCTCTGTCCCAAGAACCCTCTTGCTTTTCTGTCTTCTAACACCGAGCCAAGGTCCCTCAGGGGTCCAGACAGGTAAGATTTAACCTGAGAATGATGTAACCAGAAAGAAAAGCAGCTGTCAAGTCTTCTGATGGTAATAAATCAGGATTGTCAAAGTGCATTTATTATATTCTCAATTACGTTCTTTTTCTCTTTGCAAAATACCTTATGAGGCGTATACAGAGACCGTGAAGAAGAAAGTATTTCATACAGGGTCTGGAACTGCCTTCAGGGTCCCGCAGAGTTCCTTACCCAGCTCCACCCAGCAGGCTAACACTACGGAGTTTCCGGATATGGTCAAAGGCAGATTCTGCCTTAGGTTATTTAGATGGAGGAGATATAAAATCACTACTTAAAGCTGAGGTAGGAGATAGATGGGCCCCTGGGCCGGACAGCTGGTGTTTGTCAAGTGGAGTAACACTGAAGCTCTGTTCTCACCCAGACTCTCCAAGGACAAAGCTAGTGTCAGAAGCTGAGCTCTGCTGAAGCAAAGAGATAAGATAACCCCTCCTAAGATCAAGTAAAACTTCCCTGCCTGCACACGCGCAGGAAGGCTCCTTGGGGGTCGAAAAGGGAGAGGCCGCCACCTCACAATATGTATGGACATGCAACCACAGGCCTCTGCGCTGGGATCCATCTCAGCAAAAAGTTGTGCACACATGTTGGGGAGGATCCTGGGACCAGTCAGGTGTGAAAAAGGAAACGAGCTAGCTGGCCAAAGGTAAACAAAGACCCGGAACGCCTGTCCTACAGAAGGGATTAGAATCGCCTCTGTACTGCACTCCTTCTCAGGATGCCCACACTGAGAGGGGACACCCATCCCCTTTCTCTCTGGGCGTGCATTTCTGCCCTGCTTCTGACTTAAATAAACAAACTGCTTCCCTGTGTGCTCTCCCATACCTTGTGCTGTGCCTCTAATAATAAACTTTGTACCTGTTTTTACGGTTTTTCCCTCCTTGAAACATTCTTGCTTTCAAATGGGGTAAGAGCTAGGGCCACTTTGCTTCTAGCCTCAAGGTCTAGCGGCTAGGATTCCTGGTTTTCATCCAGGCTACCCAGGTTCAATCCCTGGGCAGGGAACTAAGATCTCTCTGCAGGACTGCTCACTGCTGTCTCTCGGAGATCAAGGCTACAGGACTTTTCATTCAACAAACATGGAAGAAAGAAAGAGCGATGGGAAAAGAACAAGAGAAAGGAAGAAAAACAAGAAAGAAATAAGGAGCAAGAAAAGAAAGAAAACAAGAAGAAGGAAGGAACGGAAGGAGGAAGGAAGTCAACCATACAAATCCTGCCTTCTCGGGAGCTGCAGGCTCGGATGAATGACGCTTGGCCCCTGAATCCATGGAGCTCACACTAACAGGAGTGACAATGTGATGATGAAAAACAGGTCTAAAAACAGACTTTATATACATAAATTTAATTTCAATAATTAAAATTATTTTAATAGCAAAAGTTGCATACTATGATAAATCAAATTTTATAAGTAAATATCTAAAATGAAAGGGAATTTTAAACTGTCTTAGATTTTCTTTTTTTGGAAGATTTAACTTTTTAAAATGCAAAATAAGAATTTTATCCTCTAATATCTTCAAATTATAAGAGGAGGGAAGAAAGATGAATTTAAGAAAATGGATATAAATTTATTTACATGTACCACATTTTTTAAAGAACCTCTTGGAAAAACATAATTATTTCAAGAATAATATCATTTTTTATTTAAAAAACCCTATATATTATTAACGAAGGTATAAGTATAAGAAATCATTACTTTTGGAAGCCAAGTGAAAAATAGAACTTAACACTATAAGGAAAATTCACTCAATAGCTGGAGGCAATACTATAGAAAAAAGCAAGGGTCAGTGAATGTTACACCTTCAATACATATCAGATAGAAACATAATAATGCTTAGGAAATAGTTAACTAGAGGAAAAAATTTCAAAGCTAAATTTGATTACAAATCACTATTGGTAAAAAGAAAAAAGCTTACACTGAACTTGTATTAAATCAGGTTTCATACGTTTTTTGTGTGAGGCTAGATAACAGTGACGAATGTTTTACTATTCTTATTTTTTAAACCTAAATAAATTTAGTATAAATTCATGGCAGCATTACAGACTTACTGACTAGGTATATTAAATAATTTAGTATGGAACTGAAACTCCCAGAAACAGAAAGACTTTTTGTATGTTTATCTTAATATGCTCAATTTCCACTTCTGTGAAGGGTCTAACTAGCAAAGGTGTAACCGACATTATTCAGGTAACTTCAGCGTTGGGTCTTGACCTGGGCTCATCAAATAAAGCTCAATATAAGTGATATAACACCAATGTGAACACTTTTACAGATTAACATCACCTTCTGGCACGTTGAAGCTAATGGCACATAGAAAGGATTCTACACAGTAGAATTCATCCTGGGAATGTAAAGGTAGTTCAATATAAGAAAACCAATCAATGCAAGACACCATATTAACAGAATGAAGAACAAACACACACAGTCATCTAAATAGATGCAGAGAAAGCATTTGAAAAAATTCAACACACTTTGCTGATTAAAAAAAAAAACTCAGCAAACTACGAGTACAAGAGAACTTTTTTAACATGACACAGGACAATTGAAGAAAAGCTACAGCTAACATCATACTTAATAGTGAAAGACTAAAATCTCCCCCCTCCCCAAGATCAAGAACGATACAAGGATGCCCACTTCCACATAGTACTGGAGGTCCTAGCCAGAGCAATTGGGAAAGAAAAAGAAATAAAAGTCATTCAAATAGGAAACGAAGAAGTAAAGCTGTCTCTATTTGCAGGTGTTGTGATTCTATACAGAACCTATAGAATTCATGCCCAAAATAAACTATTAGCAATAATAAAGAAACCCAGTAAACTTGCAGGGTATGAGATCAACACAGAAAAATCAGTTGTATTTCTACACAGCAGTAAGTAATCTGAAAGGAAATTTTAAAAATTAGATTTACAATAGCATTCAAAAGAGTAAAATATCTAGAAAGAAATTTACCCAAGGAAGTAAAAGCTTTATTCACTATAACTACAAAACATCGTTGAAAGAAGTCAAAGACCTAAATAAATGGAAAGACATCCCATGATTATAGACCCGGAAAACTTAAAATTGTTAATACTGCAATACTCCCCAAAGTGGGCTTCATACTGAACATACTTTCTGCCCATATTTAACGGCCTTTTTTGAAGAAATAGAAAAGCTGATTCTCAAATTCATATGGAACTATGAGGAATCCCAAAACAGTCAAAACAATCTTAAAAAAAAAATAGCAGAACTCACACTTCCCAGTTTCAAAATTTACTATAAAGCATTTGCGAATTCACCTACTTGCTAGAATTTGTTACCCCAAAGTCAGTACTTGCAGCACTTGCTTTCGGGGTTACTTGCAGGCATAACCAGAGTGGTAAAATGTTGAGTCGCCCGAGGCTCATGTTCCTAACTGCGGTCACACAAGGCTGCCCTCTGCCTTCCTGTTTCAGGTCTCACCCATAAACAGGTGAACAGGTGTGCCATTGCAGCATATTTAGTGCCCCATTTTTTGCATTTTTGTGCATGTTTGGGATGATTTTGAGGTTTAAAAAGGCCCCCGGGCATATTGCTGAAGCGCTGGCTAGTGTTGCTAAGCACAAGAATGCAAATAATCCTTGTTTACAAGTTCTAACAGCTTTGTCGTGAGCATCTGTAGTTTGTCCTCACGGATTTTTAGTTTTACTCTTTATTTGTATCAAAGTTATCCATGTACAGAGGCAACTAACTTTCCTCTGTCAGCTAACACGTGTGTACGATACCCTTATTTCTATGGCACACGTTTGAATGGACACTGCTGAATTTTCAGATCAGACCTGTTGTGCTGTGTTCCCACTTCTGCGCCCCCAGAACTGGCCCCACTTCCTCCCCTCCAGGCTCTGCGTGAGCTCCGTGTCTTCCTCAAACAGGTACCTTGTAACCTGGTTTAGATCAATGTCAGCATTCAGTTTGTCACTGCAAATTTAATTGGTGAGGACATGTAATAAACTATGGCTCTGTGTTTTAAAGTAGATTCCCTTTTCTCTGGAGTTAGTAATTGCCTTGCTTTTTATTTGGTTGTTGCTCAAGTAATGCAACACCAACTCACCTCTCCAGGCTTTCAGACCCATCATCAAGTTTTCTCCCAATTTCTTCTGGGAGACAGAACCCTCTAGCCGGAAGCACAAGTGCTGCCCCGGGGCCGCCCCACCCGCTGTCGTGGGCAGGCTCTTCTTTCCTGGTTCCTCTCTTGTTCTTGGTGAAGGACACCTTCCAGCAGCTTCCTTAGGAGGGCAATTAGGAGGCACATATCTTTGTCTGAAAGTGTCTAATCATATCTGAAAACCTCTATATTCCACCCTCAGATTTGATTGTTAAGTCTGCCTGGATTTGGTGCATAAGGTGGAAGTCGTTTCTCATGGGAACGTGGGATCTTCTGATCTCGGTGCTGCTTTGTGAACGGCTGGTCCTTGTGTTTTGTCTCAGGGTTGCTGCTTCCCTGCTGTCCTGAAGTTTCCCGGCCTCATGCTTTGGTTTGGTTGGATTTTCATCCCTTGTGCTGGGCCCTTGGTGTTGCCTTTCAGTTTGGAAAGCCATGTCTTCTAGTTCTGGAGACGTGTTCTTTAATTATTTCAGTGGTCTCTTTCCCTCAGATGCCTCTGCCCTCTGATCCTGGAACCCTGATTTAGTGACAAAGGCCTGGAGAACTGGCTGCCCAAGCTTCGTTTTTACTCCACCACCTTTCCTGTCTCTGCCTTTTAGCGCTAGCTTCCAAAAGATGTCCTCAACAATAGTCTCCAACACTTACTGAGTTTTAACTTTTGTCACATATTTTTAATGTCGAAGGGTCCATTGTTGTTCTCTGAAGGTTTCTGTCTGATAACATCTGTTCTCACCTGATACCATCTCTAACCTCCCTCAAGATGTTATTCTTTTTCTTCTTTCTTGTGCAAATTGTGCATTTGCTTGCTATTTGTTCTCTGTCTTTCCTGCAACAAAGTTTCCTGATATGGCTGGTAATCTCTGGGGTCCATCGTCCATTCTGTGTTATTCGCCACCCCTGCAGTGGCGCGACCCCATGCAGCCGTCTCCAGGCGAAGCACAGGTCTTCCTGGCTCTGGGAATGTTGCTCTTCCCTGCGCATCCCCAGGACTGGCTTGGCCGACTCTCACCTGCCCTCTGTCCTCCTCGGGAGGGAGACACTTCCCTTCCCCTGAGGCCACCCTTCCAGTGAGAGCCGCCACCAGTGAGGCCAAGATTCTGCTATCCCAGTGCAATGTGAGGTAGCTCGCAGCTCCCCTTCTAAAGAAGAAAAAAATGCAAGTTTGGAGGCGGCGTGAGGGTGCTGAACGTCTCCAGTATGGGTGGGCACCCCCAGGGAGGGGAGAATGGACTCATCCTGCTTTCCCACACCCTTCACGACCTGCCAGGCAGTCTCCCCAGTGCACCCACACCAGCACCTGCAGGGAGCTGCTGCTGACAGGGAAGATTCAGACGCCCAGTCTGCTTCCGAGGGAAAAAGTAGGAAAATGCCTAATTTTACATAAAACTCAATATGCACATAAAGACATGAGGGGTTTTGGAATCACGGCCCGGGAGAACAGCCTACAGGACTCATCCCGTAAGCACGGATCAGGCAACAAAAATTGTGTGCTACCTGGTGGCTATTCTGCCGGGGGCTGGAGGTGAGCGTGCTCGCCTTTGTGGAGGATCTGGGCGAGCAGAGTAATGTCAGCCTCAAGTGCACAAGTGCCAGCACTTAGCAGAGCTATCTGAGAGCTGCGGACTGTGTATCCAAAGCAGTTATATTTTCGAACATATTCAGAGTTAGTTTTAACCTTTTATAGTCCTTTCTGAACAGTTTTCACTGTTCAGAGAATCTTTTAAAGCTTTTCTTTATTACATTTGGAAATGCAGACAAGCACATTACTGTAAATTGTGAGTGAAAGAAAAAGGGGCCCTGGCACGAGGCGTACAGTCTGTTGGCTGACACGGAGGGAGGGGGGCGCACCTGGGTCAGGCAGAGTCGTCCCCAGCCTGCCCAGGCCGGGACCTCTGCCTGAGTCCCGGCCCAGGATGTGTGGGCCCCTCTGCACCCCATCGGCGGCCTGGTGCCGCGTGGCCTCAGGCGCACCCACACCTTCATTTCCACCTGCAGAGAGTATATCAGCACGCAAGGCAGAGCTTCCCGGGCTGCTGCTCGCCCTGCACTGCCGCCGGAAACCTGCGGGCTCACCAGCTGGTGCCCGTGCGCCCCTGCGGGTCACTGCCGCGCTGTCTGGGAGCTGCCGGCCACGTCCTCTCACTGTCCGCTCTCGGACTTGTCCCCTAAGAGCGCTCCGACCCGGCGCAGCCTCTTGCGTCCTGTCCTGCGTCTCTGGGTCCATCCTCGCCTCGCCCCGCGGCCCTTCCCCTGAAGGAAACGCTCCCCTGGGTCTCCGGTGCTCTGCTTCCCGGCGCTGCGCACGTGGTGTGGTGGCGGGAGTTTCGGGACGAGGGAGGACCGGGCGGAGGGCGCGCCCAGTGATGGGAAGCGGGATGGAGACCCCAGGAGCAGGAGCGAGGAGGCGTCTGCAAACTCCTTCAGTGTGAAGCCGACATTGGCCTGGCTGTGCTGCTGTGGTTTAGAGGGGCCGAGATTTGACGGATTGAGAACCATTGCGAGTCACAACCCCGCAAAAACTACCACGTATGAGTTCCCTCCGGAAGAGCACAGCAGAGGTCACGGATTCCCGTGTTGTGTATGTATATATTTTTGTGCCTAAGCGTAGATTGTATGTTTTTATTTTTCCTTTTTTGTTGTTTCTGAGGGTTTTTTTTTTTTAATTGAGGCAAAATTATCATGCAGTCAGATATACAGATCTTAAGGGTACATTTTTTAAGACTTTACTTTTTTAGGTTAACAACAAAATTGGAAGGGCAATATAGAGATTTCTCATATAACCCTCCGGCACCATGTGTGCACAGCGCCCATTACCACCACCACCCCGCCCAGGGGGCGTTTGTTCCCAAGGATAAACCTGCACTGACACATCATCACCACGCAGAGTCCATCGTTTACATCAGGGTTGAGACTTGGGGTTGTATGTTCTGTGGGTTTGGACAGCTGTATAATGACGTGTGTCCCCTGCTATAGTGACATACGGAGTGTTTCACTGCCCTAGACTCCTCTGTGCTCAGTCTACTCGCCCCTCCCTGCCCCCACCCCCTGGCAACCACTGACCTTTTTATTGTCACCATAGTTTTGTTAAGGGTACATTTTGATATTTTGATAAATATGTATTTTGTTAATATGTCTTAAAACCAGCATGCCAGCTGTATTAGTTTCCTGGGGCTGCAGAACAAACGACCACAAACGGGGGGTTAAACCAACACACACTTATTCCCTTACAGTCTGGTGGCCGAAGTCCATGGCGGGCTTCACTGCGCTGCGGTCAGGGTGTCGGCAGGGCCGCTCCCCCTGAAGCTCTAGGGCAGAACCTGGCTCCCTGCCTTGTTTGGGTCCTGGAGGTTGCCCTCCGTCCACCGCCTTTTCTCCCCCTGCTTCCCTGGTCACGTCCCTTCTCGGCTGTCTTCACACCCCCGGTGCCTCCCTCTTCTCGGCAAATCCGGGACCATCTCCCCATCTCAAAATCCTTATCTTAGTCGTATCTGCAGAGTCCCTCTTCCATATGAAATCACATCCACAGGTCCCTGGATTAGGGCCTTGGTATCTCTGGAGGCCACCACACCAGTCAAGGTGCAGGAAGGGCTCCGTCATCCCCGTGGACACCAGTGCCCACAGGCAACCATAGTTGTGGCTTCTGTCGACAGGATTGCTTGTTCTTAAACAGCATGAGGGCGCCAGGCGCCCGCCCTCTCCTCCACCTACATCGGGAGCCGGACGTCTCCACCCTTGCCTGTGCTGTGTGTGCACCAGCGGTCCCTGCCTCACCGTTGCTTGGTAGCATCCGTTGTACGGTTGTATCATAATTTTAAAATCTATTTTCCTGTTGATGGGGATTTGGACTGTCCACAGCAAAGCCAGTGCAGACATCCCTGAACAAGTCTTTCATGGACAGATTTTTTCCTGCGATTTGGGTGGACACCAGAGTGGTATCACGGAGCGAAATGGCAGGTGCATTTTTACCTTGTCAGGAGCTGCCAAACTTCTGCAAAGTGGTGAGCTTTCCCCCTCAGCTCAGGTGAGAGTTTCAGCTGCTCCCCAATCCCCTACACATTGGGTTGGGTTTTTAATTTTATCAAAATGTTATCACACCGTGACATTAGTTTACACTCCCTGAAATCTTATTTTTGAGCATCTTTTTGTGTTTTTATTAGCCATTTGTACATCATCTTTGGTGGAACGTCTTTATGTCATTTAATCATTTTTATTTGGTTATCTACTTTTTATTGATTGGCTGGAGTTACTTATATACTCTGTTTACAAGTTCTTTCTCAGATATATGTACTCTGAATATTTTCTGCCAGTCTATGATTGCCTTTGTGTTTTCTTAATGATATGTTTCAAGGGTATTTTAAAATTTTGATGCTGTTTGATTTTCCAATTTGTTCTTTATAGATTAGCGCCTCTTTTGTTCTCTTTAAGAAATCTTTGTCTAAGGTTGCCAGGATACCCTCCAGCATTTCTTCTGGAAGCTTTATAGTTTTAGCTTGTATTTGATGTGTGAACCGTAACGTATTTATATGTGTATGAGAGGCAGGGATAGAAGTTGTTTTTTCCACATGTTTATTCCGTTGTCCCAGCACCATGTTAAAAAACACCTTTCTCCATTTAATTTCTTTAGAATTTTTTAGTCTACATAGGGTTTATTTCTGAGCTGCTTGTTGCGCTGGTGAAATTGCCAATGTGTATGTGCCAACCCCAGCCTGTCTTTAGAGTGAGTCTTGGAATTAGGAAGGATGGGTCCCTTCTTGATTCTTTCTTATCAGAAATATTTGAGCTATTCCAGGTCCTTAACATTTCCATATAAATGTTAGAATTAACTTATACATCTTTAGAAAAACAGTCTGTTGGTATTTTGGTTGAAGTTGTGTTGGATTAATTTGTGGGTATTTGAATTCTTAACAAGAGCCTCTACATTAATGAAAGTAGTGTTTCGCTCCATTTACTTGAACCTTTAATTTCACTGCACAATTCTTGCCCTTTTTATGAAATTCACTCTTGAATATTTTATATTCTTTTTTTGATTCTATTATGAATAAAGTTTTATTTTATTTTTCACTTGATCTATGCTAGTATATAGCAATGCAATTAATTTTTGTATTTATTTTGTGTCTTATGGCTTTGTTAAGTTCACTTATTATTTCTAGCAGTTATTTGTAAATTCCTTAGAATCTTCTGCATAAACAATTGTGCCACATGTAAATTTAAAAGTTTTATTTTTTCTGTTCCAATTTGTATGAGAGCTTCATGACAAAGAAACTGGTACTGGAATTGCCACTTGCCGTAAACAACCAGAAACTAGGGGAAATATATGGAGCATCTGTTTTCATGTTGGACAACAGGCGAATGGGTCTAGGATCCCAGAGGAGAGGGGAAATTGAGGTGAAGTCCACAATTGCCCGTTTTTCTGCCTGGACCACTTTCCAAGCTGCAGCACAGGGAGGGAAGCCCACCGTAGCATGGGTTCTTTCTGAATGGGAGAGACAAATTGAGTTTGGAGAGGCTGAGCAACTGGAGTTTACAGAGCAGATTCCCAGAGGAGAGTGAATCAGAGATGGAAAGAGCTCAAGAAATCTGCAGAGTCCTTGGCTGAGCAGGAAGCATTGTGTGAAGGGGACACTTTCAGGGCAGGGCAAAGAACGACTCTCAGGAAGCTGTGAGGCAAACAGTCCTCAGAGCTTATGCAGCGTTGGGAGCAGTAGTTCCAACCAGCCGAGTGGAGAGAGTGTGTCACATCCGAGGACGTTCAGGAGACAGCCCAGAGTCACTGGTAACTGCAGGCCTGGCACAGAAGACTACACACTCCAAGCAAAACTTAAAAGAAAGCCTTTTTATCCCTTTTTCTTGCTTGAATGCATTGGCCAGGTACTCCTGTGCAGAGTTGAATTGAAGTGGTCAGAAAGGTCATCCTCG
The DNA here is from genome assembly GCF_005190385.1 of Monodon monoceros. Classification (NCBI taxonomy): domain Eukaryota; kingdom Metazoa; phylum Chordata; class Mammalia; order Artiodactyla; family Monodontidae; genus Monodon; species Monodon monoceros. Next base: position 87,770,332 of record NW_021703775.1, read on the forward strand.
TCTTGTTCCTGATCTGGGTGGAAAAGCCTTCAACATTTCACCATTCAGTGATATGCAGGTTTTTCATAGATGCCCTTTATCAGTTTGAGGAAATTCCTTTTTATTCTTTGTTTGCATTTGCTATCTTGAATGAGTGTTTAATTTTGTCAAATATTTTTCTGCACTTCTTGAAATGATATGGTTTTTCCCCTTTATTTTGTTAGTATGTTGGTAAATTGATGTTTTTCAAGTGTTAAATCAATCTTGCACTCCTGGGATATATCCCACTTGGTAATGTTATATTTCCTTTTTATTTCCAATATTTTTATGATTACGTTCGCGAGGAATACTTGCGTGTGTGCATATGTGTATCTATACACACATGTACGTACATAGATTTATGTCTTTGTCATATTCTGGTGTCAGGGTGGTATGGACTCATAAAACCACACGCACAAGTATTGGGTGTATTCCTCCTTCACTTACATTCTGTAAGAGTTACTGTAAATTTCCATTATTTCTTCCATCATTCCAGAATTCACCATCTGGGCTCAATGTTATCTTTGTGTTAAGGTTTTTTGATAAACTTGAAGACAAACATTCAAACATTTTATTCATGCATGGCTATTCAGATTTTCAGTTGATTTTTGTGTCTATTTTGGTAAGCTATCTCTGTCAAAGACTTTGTTCATTTCATCTAAGTTACCAAATTTATTGGAATAACTTTGTTTATAATATTCTCTTATAATCTTTCTAAATTATGTAGAAATTGCAGTGATTTTCCCTCTTTTATTTCTGATAATTTGTGTTTTCATTCATCTCACTAGAGAGTTATCAATTCACTATTCTTTTCAAAGAACCAACTTATAATATTTTTGTCTTTATTGTTTGCTTTTCTCTGTTTTACTTATTTCAGTTCATCTATTTATTTGGTTTCAATTTACCAAGTTAATTTAATTACTTTTTCTAGTTTCTTATGCGTATACATAGAACAAATTTAAATGATTGGTCTTTTCTAATATCAGCATTAAAACTGGAAATTTCCCTCTAAATGCTGTTATTACTGTATTTATTTTCATAAAGTTAAAAAATTTTCTAATTTTTCTAGTGTTTTCATCCCTTATCAATGAGTTATTTAGAAGTGTACTGTTTAAATTCCAAGTACTTGGGGGCTTTTGTAGATCTTTTTTTTTTTTTTTTTTGTAATTGATCTTTCATTTGATTCTGTTTTGATCAGAGAACAGAAACTGTAAGGTTTCAGGCTTTCAAAAGTTACTGAGACTTATTTTATGGCCCAACATGTGGTCTACCTGGGAGTGTTCCAGCTGCACTTGGAAAGTATGTGCATGCTCTAGTTTTTGTGTGGAGTGTTCTATAAAAGTAAAATAGGTCAGGGTAGTTGATAATTGTTTATAGTTTTCATATTCTCATATTGTGTCTAGTTATTCTATGAATTACCAAGAAAGGGGTGTTAAAAATCTTCAACTGTGATTTTGGATTTGTCTGTCTTCCTTTCATTCTCAGTTTTCTTATAAAAAGAAAGTACTTTGAGGTTTATATTTAGAAAATTGACCATTTTATATTTGTAAAATGTTCCTCTGTACCTCTGGTAATAGTTTCTGTCTTTAAGTCTACATTGTCTGGTACTAAGGTAGCCATACCAGCCTTCTTATACTGATTGCAGATATATCTTTTTCAAGCCTTTTACTTTCAACCTATTTTTTATATTTATAGTCTCTTGTAGGCAGGATATGTCTTATTTTCTATTTAGTCTATTTAGATAATCTCTGTATTTTAATTGGAATATTTGACCTATTTACATTTAACAAAATTGCAAAACAGTCATGCTCAGTGAGGCTAAGCTATCCTGAAAAATGTAAAAACAGATGGAGAAGAACCTAAGAATCTCTGCTGAAAATGTGCTAGCCCCTGCCAACTGTTTACAGATGAATGAGAGAGCCCGTTAGAGACCAACTGAACTACCTCAAGCCTGAAGAACATCAGCTAACCCACAGAATTGTGAACTAAAAACAGCTATTGTTTTAACTGCTAAGTTTTGATTACACAGCCAAAAACTAGCTGATACACTACCTCACTGACTACTGTTTAATTAATTGACTGTTCTAACTACACTTTCCCATAACTGTCTCATCTCTAAGTTAGTCCAAATGTTCTTTGCCTGACACTTTTCCCATGTTATATATCTGTAGAAAATCTGTTAAGTCCACTTCTGGCTGAAAACAAACAAAAACACTTGTGCTAATTTCATTCTGCAGATGACTTCATTCGAGTATGTTCAGCTTCTAAGATCTCTGATCATCTTCAAGTAATGATATGTTTTCTTAGATGATCCCAAATTATCCACCTAAACTTCTATTTTAATCTTTAGGAGGCTGACTTTTTTCTTTAATATATTTGCCTATTCTTGACTTTTCCCCCTTCTTTCAAAAATAGAGAGATCTTCAATATTCCATCAGTTAGAGTACTTTCTTTGGGCAGCCAAAAAATCTCACCCATGTCTATTTTTGAATGCTGTTATCAAGTCAGTATATAGGTGGGGACTATAACGTCTCTGTGAAAAATTAATGGTGCTAAAAATCCAAATACATGGAAAATCTATACAGTTGACCCTTGAACAGCAAGGGGGTTAATCTGAGTAGAATCTATATTTGGCCACTGTATCCATGGTTCCTCCACATCCGAGGGTTCAACCAATGATGGACTGTGTAGTCCTGTAGTGTTACTGCTGAGAAATATCCAAGTGTAAGTGGACCCACGCACTTTAAGGGTCAGCTGTGTATTTATATATGGTTATCCTGAGGTTGCTCTAGCAGAGAATGAAACGTCTCAGGGAAAGGATGAGACCCAATAAAAACATCATTGGTCATTAACTCACAAATATTCTAAATAGAGCGAGCTTGTATATGCATCTCACAGGCACACTGTCTTCAATATGTGTCATTGATGAAAAACATTAACTTTCAAGCTCACGTTCATCAAACAGTTGAATCAAACAAAACCAGAACACAAAGTGCCAGGACCTGTGAGAGGGCACTAAGCTGAGCTCATGTGTTGTCAGTACTTGTAGGCACGCCCGTGCTCTTATTGGTGATGGTCTGGAGCAAGATTTTGTGCACAAGTACTTTTAACACTTCATGTACAAATCAAAAGGAAATGAAAATTTCAGTTTAGTAACATTTTGCAGCCTGAGAATCATTTTCTAATATAAAATTCAGGATTCCTAAGAAACAACACAGGAGACTAAAATATTAGGTACTGCTGTTGGCTAAACTAACATTTGTTTTCATGCCCTCACATTCTCAAAGCACAATGTTTTATTTATGGGAACTTTATATAAAACTTGGAAAATTGAACAAAAACAAACAGATATGGTTTGCTTTTTTAGTCATGAGAGTTCAAAACTTACCAGTTCAACAATGTGTTCACAGGACCGCCTAAAACAACATCAGGGTAGACGTGGCAAAGATGGGTAACTCAAGCCACCATCATGCCTCTTTTGAGTCACAGAATTGTTGTCTTGGACCTGCCATAGTCAGAGAGAGTTCCAGGTCCAGCAGGAGGCAGCCCACGTGTGTGGGAAATAAGATTTCTGGCTTCTAGGTCTTGGATCTACAAACCATGAAACGAGGAACATCTGGAGACTTGAGTTGTGTGTTGCAAGGATGAAAAAAAGAAGGAGCTGATAGAGGCCTGGGAGGAATCTTTCCCAGCCGGCCTGGCTCTACAGGAGCCCTCCCTCCATCCATCTACTCATCATGGCCGTCAGGCATAAGGAAGGAACTCTAGGTCTTCAGCCAGAGCTGGCAACCAGAGGTTGGTTTCCATATTTACCTTCATGGAGTCTAATTATTAATGTAGCCCTGGGAGGTCGGGTGACAGCGTACAAGAACCACAGGTGGTCACCACATCCCTTAGATGCAGAGTCAGTTTACACCATTTCCAGTCTTGTACCAGGCACAAGGGGCCAAGCTACCAAACTCCTGGAGAACAGAAGAAACCACAGTCAGCCAGCAAACCCCAGGGACAAAGAAAGCAAAACAGCTTCCGCAGGGTGTGCACCCCTCTAGGCTAAGCCATCACTTTACCGCTGTTTTCTGGTCTCTCTTTTTTTAAAAAAAAATTTTATTTATTTATTTATTTATTTTTGGCTGTGTTGGGTCTTCGTTTCTGTGCGAGGGCTTTCTCTAGTTGCAGCGAGCGGGGGCCACTCTTCATCGCCGTGCGCGGGTCTCTCACTGTCGCGGCCTCTCTTGTTGCGGAGCACAGCCTCCAGACGCGCAGGCTCAGTTGCTCCGCGGCAATGTGGGATCTTCCCAGACCAGGGCTCGAACCCGTGTCCCCTGCATTGGCAGGCAGATTTTCAACCACTGCGCCACCAGGGAAGCCCGTTTTCTGGTGTCTTGTGCTCACTTCTCTGAACACCCTACTTTTTCTCCGGTTCCTTTTAAGGTTTAGGGGAAAGCAGTTGATACAATAGACAGATGGGTGCCATGGAAATGCAGAGGATAGAAACAGAAACACTTTATCCTTCACATAAAGTTCCACATATTTCTGAAATAAACTAGCTTTTCAAAGTGGCACTACCTTCCTGCTCCGAGGCTGCACAAACAGGCAGCCTACCGTCCCAGTGAAGAGCCGGACCGCGGGGCAAGGGCTCTGGATTCAGGCCACAGTCTGCACCCCCAAACCCCCGCCACCAAAAACTCCACTTACCCCTATGACTCAAAAAACCCTGGTTCAAAAGGAACAGACTGGAAGATTTTCAGGTTTCCCTGTAGCTCTAAGGGCTTCTATTCACGGGGGCTGTTGCTTATGGCCCAGGGCAGCCTGAGGGACCAGAGCTCTCGGCACCCTTCAGACAAGGTCTGGCTGCCCTTCAACCCAGACAACTCAGCGCAGCTTCAGAGCTGAGAGAAGCACAGGCAGACCCTGGGGAGGGAGCGGAACGCAGGGGTGATGGCAGGTGGAGTCACGGCAGGTGGGTGACAGGTGCCCCCTGACCCCGCTCGGATCAGGGGAAAGAAGAGTTCTCTCTAGAAAATGCATCAAGCTAGCGCCCCTGGTCCCACAGTCTTCCTGGGGCTGATGACCCTACACAGGGCTCGGAGGCAGCCCCTCCACCTGCAGCGCCCACCCCTGCCGGCCTCCCCAAAACTGCAGCATGTTTTCTTTCTCTTTGCTTCGTGGGGCCTGGAAATCACACCTCATATTCGAAGCTCCTCTCCCCTCACAGGCCATGTCAGGACCCAGCCCACGTGGATCTGGTCAGCCTCTGAGACGGTGTCCACAGCGGCCAAGCTTCCAACAGCCTCTAAAAGGGGCAGCTTTCATGCTAATCTTATCATTTCAGATCCAAAATAAATCTATTTAAATAACTAAAAACAAATGGTATTTTAGATGCTCAATATACCTTGAAATTTCTTTTGTGATAGTTCTTGGCCTGACGGAGAGGATCACCCTGCAAGATATGTTGGAAAAGAGGAAAAATCACCACGAATTGTCCTCCACACACCAGACCTGTGTCCACACCGCAGCCCACGTGATGGGGCATCATCCCTGCCTCATAGATGAGGAAGCCGGGGATTTAAAACCCACCCAAGGTCACACAGCCTGACTTCCGCACCCCTCCCACCCCCTGGGGACACCCACTCCACACCTGTGACCTGGACCAGCAGCCCCTCGATGTCTGGCCAGACACCTCAGGGATGGGTGAGAAATGACCCAGCAGGTCGCAGCTGCCCTTTCCTCGGGTCAGGACACACATGCACATTTCCAGTTCAGGCGTGTGGAGGACAGAGGCCTACCTGCCTGCGATGTTTGGTAATGGCTGAGTTAGGACTCTTCCACCTGCACCTCTGTGAGCACCCACTAAAGAGTGTCAGGGTCCACACTTAAATGAAAGGTATGAGGATTTGCATGGATTACTTGAATGAAAACTTTACAAAACTTCTTTTACCTTATCTGTTTAAATATTGTATATAAATATAAGAAAATGTTCTATCAAATGCGTGCGTTCTACAACCCATGATGTTTCCCACCTACAGCTTCGGCCACAGTCATCCCAGGTGTGCCCAGGGATTTGGGCTCTAGAAGCTGTCCCCTGGAGTGCACCTGCCCAGAGCAAAGGCGAGCAGGTCAGGCTGTGTCACAGAGGCTCAGAGCTCATGCCCACACGTTTCCTCAATAGAGTGAAGAAAACGCCACTGAAGCGATTGCTCTTCAAACTCCCCTCTGCCTCTGGCTTCAGTGCTGCTCTGACCCTTCTCAGGGGCGTGTGGCGTTTCCTAACTGACCGGTTTAGCAGAAGGACATCATCGCTCGAGACAGTCACAGGTGCGGTGTCTGTGGTGACTGGATCTCAGCTCAGATGCTTCTTCCTAAGAGTTTAACTATATTCATTGTCGAGTGCCGATCGAACCACATGGGAAGGAAAGTGGGAAAGCTGGTAGATTCTGACATTTCAAACATGGCAGTTTTCACACCAGGTTCACTTCTGAGAAAGGTGTGTCCAAAAATAGTCCCAAGTGATCAGCTGGAGCCTATAAACAGGCAGATGGGATCCGCACGTTACCCTGCAGGTGGTCAGGTAGGCAAGCTTGGGTCCTGAGGCCGAGGCACAACCCCCCGTGAAACCTCACCTCGAAAAGTGTCCAGGGTGAGCAGAAGGGGGGTCATTTCACTCAGTGAAGTCGGAGGACATGCTTATCCGGAACACACGTGCAGACCCTCTAGGCCACCAAATAAGCAGATGTGCGCAGGGAAACAGGACATGGAAAGACCATTTTCTGCTTGATTTTACATAATGGCAAGTGGGAAAGGAGAAAGAGCCACCCAAGTCTGTGCATCCTCCATACCTGCCCCCCTCCCAACCACACGAGTCAGGATTCCCCACCTGGCTCCTACTTCCCAAAGTGCAAAGGCGCTGTTCTCTGTGGTGAGAACTTCTGAAGACGGAGCCCGTGCCTGTCTCTGATTAGAAGTCGGCCCTGCTCTTCGGTGCCCTTGGTGAACAACCCGAGTCCAGTCTAAAACGAAATCCCAAGTTTAATCGCTCTTTCATAATTAGCACGTGCTGTATGGATTGCATGTGTCCAAAAGCAGAGCGAGCCTGAAGAGCCTGAATTATGGGAGGTCAAGTCAAGCAATGCTGGGTCAGGCGGGGGGACGGGGCTGGCCCCTCTCCAGCCTCCCTGCAAACACATTGCAGGCTGTTTATATCTCCCTGACTTTTCTGTCACTTGCTAAGCCACCGTGGGGGAGATGAAAAATTTGAGTACCAGTGGTGCATAAGTAATTTGGCCAGATGCCGAGTGGCCAGTGGCCTACCACGCAAAGCTGGTGGTGGAATTTTGCCTTTATTTGGTACCAGAGGAAGAAAGAAAATGAGCAAGTGAGAGGAATGGAAGCCAAGAATATCTTCTTGATGAAAAACTCAAATTTCTTTTTGAATTTTGAATTTGGGTGGCCAAGGGCTTTATCATTACATTTTGATGCCAATGAAAGAAACCTCCCATTAGCCCTCGGTGCCCTGGTGCACGTGCCTGACACAGCCGGAAGATGCCTCATATCAGGAACAGAATGCTTGCCTGGTATTAAACAAGGACATATAAGGTGCCAGACATGACCGCCCTTCCCGCCGGGCCACGTGCACTCAGGATGGTTTACACTCGGGCATGTAAAGTGAGTAATCCTGTCCTGGGGTTATACTGTAAGGAGTTAGTTTTTAGAAGGTAGGTGAGGTGGAGGTCAGTATTTTATTATTTCTGCTCCTTGACATGGGCTACTTTTTTTGGCTGACACCATGTTCTACGGGCATCTGGTTGTTGTTCTGTTGTGAAAACGATACAAAATTAGGTTTCTTAATCTACTTTTCCTCATATTATCACTACTATGGCCATGACTTAGCTTTCAAATTTATATGTTACTAAACTTGACGGTTTATCTCCTATAAAACAAAGCTGACAAGTCGCAAGGCAGTAGGAAATCTGAACTTAGAGGATCAGAAGCCAAAAAATAATTTTTTTTGCAAACATAGGATTAACTTTTTGCCAAAGTGACAGAGACAAGTTCTCCTGAAACGAGCATAGGCTTAGGTGCCAATCTGGTGCAATTTGCCATCATCTCTGACTCATGAAACGATCAAGCCTTTCATTAAAAGCGAGCGTGCTGGGGACTCGCAGAGGAGGTGCTGAGAAGCTGGGGCGGGGAGCCTGACGGGGGTGACCTCTTGAGTCAAAGACTTTGCTCAGCGGTTGACACACTGGAGACCCCGGGGCCACCAGCTGCTGCCTGCCTGACCGCTCCCCCCATCCACCCTGTACGCCGGCCGCAGGGCCCCAAGCTAGGCAGGAAGGAGACTCAAGGACCTCCCAGCAGACCCTCTGGGCTCCCACTGATCACGGATCACGGTACAAAATCCCTGCCACTCACGGGGCTGGTAGCGACAGGCTCTGATTTTTATTCCATCACAGTAAACGTGTTAATTAAACTAAAGCCTCCAGCTTAACTCTTGTGTGGGTTGACAGCTCTGACTATACAACAGAAAGTAATTTAGTTGAAAAGTGAAAAATACCATTTACTTGGATGAATGGTGAATCATGAAACTAGACCACTGAATTTGCACAGAATGTGAATGGTTCTAAGAGATCTTCTAAGTTTGTCTTCATTTTTCTCATTTGAGGGCACAGAGGCCGAAGTCCAGGGTCTTAAGCTAATTAGTTGCAGCTGGGCCCAGAGCCCTGTCCTAAGCATGGACCTGGCAGCCAGCCCCCGGGACACTGCTCTGGGTCCCTCCCTCCACTGCCTGGAGCTGCACCCCTGACGACACTCCTACCCAACTCAGCGCAGACCAACAAGCTCTTTGCTCACTGTTCAGGGACTGAAAGAAAATTTTCTCAATCGTTTCCGCCAGGCTGACGGTGACAGGTGATTTGGGAATACCCAGGCCCCCTCAGCCAATGTAGATTTAAGTTTCCTATGATACTTTCGGACCAGGGTAGATGGTAGAAGGAATCACCCCAGAGCGCCTGCCTTTCCCACTCTATAAATATCCGCTCAGCTGTGAGTCAAAAATCCACGTGAACCCCACGTGACACCGTTACAGCTTGGGCTATGATTGAGACATTAGGCATTTATTCAGCATTGACGCAGGAAACATTGTGTGGTATATACGATATATAGAACATATGATATGAAAATATATAATATAAAAACTGGGGACATGTAGTATCGTTTTGGTAAACACTTGCTGGTAGTCCCAATCAAAGAGATGCTTCCTCTTGGATTATTAACTGCTATTTTGATTAATTAGCCCTTTTTGAATATTTTTTCTGTGATAACCATTATAAACCAATTTAAATAGCTATGTATTTTAGGAGGGTGTTTTCAATATCACCTACGCAAGTGGCTTTGATTTGGGAAGAATTAAAAGTCTAAAAATTTCCATTCTTGGTCATTAAACTGAATAAAGGCATTGATTCAATCATTCAGAAACATTTTTTTCTTTTTTATACATTTATCTTTTTGAAGTATAGTTGATTTACAATGTTGTGTTAATTTCTGCTGTACAGCAAAGTGATTTAGTTATACCTATATGTACACATTCTTTTTCATATTCTTTTCCATTATGTTTAATCACAGGATATTAAATATAGTTCCCTGTGCTACACAGTAAGACCTTGTTGTTTATCTGTTCTATATATAATAGTTTGCATCTGCTCATCCCAAACTCCCAGTCCATCCCTCCCCCACCTTCCCTCCCCCTTGGCAACCACAAGTCTGTTCTCTGTCTGTGAGTCTGCTTCTGTTTTATAGATAAGTTCATTTGTGTCATATTTTAGATTCCCCATGTAAGTGATATCATACAAAAATTGTCTCTCTGACTTCACTTAGCATGAGCATGTCTAGGTCCATCCATGTTGCTGCAAATGGCATTACTCCATTCTTTTTTATGGCTGACTAATATTCCATTGTATATATGTACCACATCTTTATCCATTCATCTGTTGATGGACATTTAGGTTGTTTCCATGTCTTGGTTATTGTAAATAGTGCTGCTATGAACAATGGGGGCATGTATCTTTTTGAAGTATAGCTTCGTCCAGATATATGCTCAGGAGTGGGATTACTGGATCACATGGCAACTCTGTTTTTAGTTTTTTGAGGAAACTCCATAGTGGCTGCACCAACTTACATTCCCACCAACAATGTAGGAGGGCTCCCTTTTCTCCACACCCTTCCAGCATTTGTTATTTGTAGGTTTTTAAATTATGGCCATTCTGACCGGTATGAGGTGACATCTCACTATAGTTTTGATTTGCATTTCTCTAATATTTAGTGATACTGAGCATCTTTCCATGTGCCTGTTGACCATCTGTATGTCTTCTTTGGAGAAATGTCTATTTAGGTCTTCCGCCCATTTTTCGATTGGGTTGTTCACTTTTTTGTTATTGAGTTGTATGAGCTATCTGTTAATTTGGAAATTAAGCCCTTGTCAGTCACATCATTTGCAGATATTTTCTCCCAGCCTGTAGGTTGTCTTTTCGTTTTATGGTTTCTCTTGTTGTTCAAAAGTTTGTAAGTTTGGAGGTACCTTCAACATGGCAGAGGAGTAAGACGTGGAGATCACCTTCCTCCCCACAAATACATCAAAAATACATCTACATGTGGAATAACTCTTACAGAGCACCTACTGAACACTGGCAGAAGACCTCAGACTTCCCAAAAGGCAAGAAACTCCCCCACATACCTGGGTAGGGCAAAAGAAAAAAGAAAAAACAGAGACAAAAGAATAGGGATGGGACCTGCACCTCTGGGAGGGAGCTGTGAAGGAGGAAATGTTTCCATACACTAGGAAGCCCCTTCACTGGCAGAGATGGTGGGTGGGCGGGGGTAAGCTTTGGAGCCATGGAGGAGAGTGCAGCAACAGGGGTGCAGAGGGCAAAGCGGAGAGATTCCGTCACAGAGGATCGCTGCCGACCAGCACCCACCAGCCTGAGCAGCTTGTCTGCTCACCTGCTGGAGCAGGTGGGAGCTGGGAGCTGAGACTCGGGCTTCAGAGGTCAGATCCCAGGGAGAGGACTGGGGTTGGCTGCGTGAACACAGCCTGAAGGGGGCTAGTGCACCACAGCTAGCCGGGAGGGAGTTCAGGAAAAAGTCTGGACCTGCTGGAGAAGCAAGAGACCATTGTTTTGGGGTGTGCAAGGAGAGGGGATTCCTTCCCTGTCTGCCCACAGAAGGCAGAGCATTGCCTAAATGAGCTCCAGAGACGGGCGTGAGCCACAGCTGTCATCGCAGACCCCAGAGATGGGCATGAAACACTAAGGCTGCTGCTGCAGCCACCATGAGTCCTGTGTGCAAGCACAGGTCACTATCTACACCTCCCTTCCAGGAAACTGTGCAGCCAACCACTGCCAGGGTCCCGTGATCCAGCGATAACTTCCCCGGGAGAACACATTGCACACCTCAGGCTGTTGCAACGTGATGTCAGCCTCTGCCGCCGCAGGCTTGACTTGCATTCTGTACCCCTCCCTCCCCTCAGCCTGAGTGAGCCAGAGCCCCTTAATCAGCCTCTGCTTTAGTCCCATCCTCTCTGGGTGGGAACAGAAGCCTGAGGGCAACCTACATGCAGAGGCGGGGCCAAATCCAGAGCTGAACCCCAGGAGCTGTGCGAACAAAGAAGAGAAAGGGAAATCTCTCCCAGCAGCCTCAGGAGCAGTGGATTAAATCCCCACAATCAACTTGATGTACCTGCATCTGTGGAATACCTGAATACAATGAATCATCCCAAAATTGAGGCAGTGGACTTTGGGAGCAACTGTAGACTTGGGGTTCGCTATCTACGACTGATTTGTTTCTGATTTTTATGTTTATCTTAGTATAGTTTTTAGCACTTGTTATCATTGGTGGATTTGTTTATTGGTTTGGTTGCTCTCTTCTTTTTTTTAAATTGCTTTTTTATTTTAATATTTTTTATTGTTTTATTTTAATTATTTTATTTTATTTTTATTTATTTTATTTTATTTTTTCTCTTTCTTTTTTTCTCCCTTTTTTCCTGAGCCATGTGGCTGACAGGGTCTTGGTGCTCTGGCCTGGTGTCAAGCCTCAGCCTCTGAGGTGGGAGAGCTGAGTTCAGGACATTGGACCACCAGAGACCTCCAGGCCCCAGTAATATCAGTCAGTGAGAGCTGTCCCAGAGATCTCCACCTCAATGCTAAGACCCAGCTCCACACAATGGCCAGCAACCTCCAGTGCTGGATGCCCCATGCCAAACAGCTAGCAAGACAGGAACACAACCCTACCCATTAGCAGAAAGGCTGCCTAAAATCATACTAAGTTCACAGACACCCCAAAACACACCACTGGACACAACCCTGCCCACCAGAAAGACAAGATCCAGCCTCACCCACCAGAACACAGGTTCCAGTCCTCTCCACCAGGAAGCCTACACAAGCCACTGAACCAACCTTACCCACTGGGGGCAGACACCAAAAACAACGGGAACCATGAACCTGCAGCCTGAGAAAAGGAGGCCCCAAGCACAGTAAGTTAAGCAAAATGGGAAGACAGAGGAATATACAGCAGGTGAAGGAGCAAGGTAAAAACCCACCAGAACAAACAAAGGAAGAGGAAATAGGCAGTCTACCTGAATAAGAATTCACCGTAATGATAGGAAAGATGATCCAAAATCTTGGAAATAGAATGGAGAAAATACAAGAAATGTTTAACAAGGACCAAGAAGAACTAAAGAGTAAACAAACAATGATGAACACCACAATAAATGAAATTAAAAATTCTCTAGAAGAAATCAATAGCAGAATAACTGAGGCAGAAGAACTGATAAGTGACCTGGAAGATAAAATAGTGGAAATAACTACCGCAGAGCAGAATAAAGAAAAAAGAATGAAAAGGATTGAGGACAGTCTCAGAGGCACCTGGGACAACATTAAACGCACCAACACTCGAATTATAGGGGTACCAGAAAAAGAAGAGGCAAAGAAAAAGAAGGGTTCTGAGAAAATATTTGAAGAGATTATAGCCGAAAATTTCCCTGACATGGGAAAGGAAATAGTCAATCAAGTCCAGGAAGTGCAGAGAGTCCCATACAGGATAAATGCAAGGAGAAACACACCAAGACACATATTAATCAAGCTATCAAAAATTAAGTACAAAGAAAAAATATTAAAAGCAGCAAGGGAAAAGCAACAAATAACATACAAGGGAATCCCCATAAGGTTAACAGCTGATTTTTTTAGCAGAAACTCTGCAAGCCAGAAGGGAGTAGCAGCAAATATTTAAAGTGATGAAAGGGAAAAAACCTACAACCAAGATTACTCTAACCAACAAGGATCTCATTCAGATTTGATGGAGAAATTAAAACCTTTACAGACAAGCAAAAGTTAAGAGAATTCAGCACCACTTAACCAGCTTTACAACAAATGCTAAAGGAACTTCTCCAGACAGGAAACACAAGAGAAGGAAAAGAACTACAAAAACAAACCCAAAACAATTAAGAAAATGGCAATAGGAATATACATATCGATAATTACCTCAAATGTAAATGGATTGAATGCTCCAACCAAAAGACATACACTAGTTGAATGGATACAAAAACAAGACCCATATTATGCTGTCTACAAGAGACCCACTTCAGACCTAGGGACACATACAGACTGAAAGTGAGGGCATGGAAAAAGATACTCCATGCAAATGGAAATCAAAAGAAAGCTGGAGTAGCAATTATATCAGACAAAATAGACTTTAAAATAAAGACTATTACAAGAGACAAAGAAGGACACTGCATAATGACCAAGGGATCAATCCAAGAAGAAGATATAACAATTGTAAATATTTATGCACCCAACATAGGAGCACCTCAATACATAAGGCAAACGCTAACAGCCATAAAAGGGGAAATCGACAGTAACATAATAATAGTAGGGGACGTTAACAGCCCACTTTCACCAATGGACAGATCATCCAAAATGAAAATAAATAAGGAAACATGAACTTAAAAATGACACATTAAACAAGATGGACTTAACTGATATTTATAGGACATTCCAACCAAAAACAACAGAATACGCTTTCTTCTCAAGTGCTCATGGAACATTCTCCAGGATAGATCATATTTGGGTTACAAATCAAGCCTTGGTAAATTTAAGAAAATTGAAATCATATCAAGTATCTTTTCTGACTACAACACTATGAGAGTAGATATCACTTACAGGAAAAAAAACTGTAAAAAATACAAGCACATGGAGGCTAAACAATATGCTACTAAATAACCAAGAGATCACTGAAGAAATCAAAGAGGAAATCAAAAAGTACCTAGAAACAAATGACAATGAAAACACAAAAACACAAAACCTATGGGATGCAGCAAAAGCTGTTCTAAGAGGAGAGTTTATAGCAATACAATCCTACCTGAAGAAACAAGAAAAATCTCAAATAAACAACCTAACCTTACATCTAAGGCAATTAGAGAAAGAAGAATGAAAAAAACCCAAAGTTAGCAGAAGGAAAGAAATCACAAAGATCAGATCAGAAATAATTGGAAAAGAAATGAAGGAAACAATAGCAAAGGTCAATAAAACTAAAAGTTGGTTCTTTGAGAAAATAAACAAAATTGATAAACCACTAGCCAGACTCATCAAGGAAAAAAGGGAGAAGACTCAAATCAACAGAATTAGAAGTGAAAAAGGAGAAGTAACAACTGACACTGAAGAAATACAAAGAATCATGAGGGATTACTACAAGAACTACATGCCAATAAAATGGACAACCTGGAAGAAATGGACAAATTCTTAGGAAAGCACAACCTTCTGAGACTGAACCAGGAAGAAATAGAAAATATAAACAGACCAATCACAAGTAATGAAATTGAAACTGTGATTAAAAATCCTCCAACAAACAAAAGCCCAGGACCAGATGGCCTCACAGGTGAATTCTATCAAACATTTAGAGAAGAGCTAACACCTATACTTCTCAACCTCTTCCAAAATATAGCAGAGGGAGGAACACTCCCAAACTCATTCTATGAATCCACCATCACCCTGATACCAAAACCAGACAAAGGTGTCACAAAAAAAAAACTACAGGTCAATATCACTGATGAACTTAGATGCAAAAATCCTCAACAAAATACTAGCAAACAGAATCCAACAGCATATTAAAAGGATCATACACCATGATCAAGTGGGGTTTATCCCAGGAATGCAAGGATTCTTCAATATATGCAAATCAATCAATGTGATACACCATATTAACAAACTGAAGAATAAAAACCATATGATTATCTCAATAGATGCAGAAAAAGTTTTTGACAAAATCCAAAACCCATTTATGATAAAAAACTCTCCAGATAGTAGGCATAGAGGGAATCTAACTCAACATAATAAAGGCCATATATGACAAGCCCACAGCCAACATCATTCTCAATGGTGACAAACTGAAACCATTTCCTCTAAGATCAGGAACAAGACAATGTTGTCCACTCTCACCAAGATTACTCAACATAGTTTTGGAAGTTTTAGCCACAGCAATCAGAGAAGAAAAAGAAATAAAAGGAATCCAAATCAGAAAAGAAGTAAAGCCATCACTGTTTGCAGATGGCATGACACTATACATAGAGAATCCCAAGGATGCTAACAGAAAACTACTAGAGCTAATCAATGAATTTGGTAAAGTAGAAGGATACAAAAGTAATTCACAGAAATCTCTTGCATTCCTATACACTAATGATGAAAAATCTGAAAGAGAAATTAAGGAAAAACTCCCATTTACCATTGCAACAAAAAGAATAAAATACCTAGGAATAAACCTATTTAAGGAGACAAAAGACCTGTATACAGAAAACTATAAGACACTGATGAAATAAATTAAAGATGATACAAACAGATGGAGAGATATACCATGTTCTTGGACTGGAAGAATCAACATTGTGAAAATGACTATACTACCCAAAGCAATCTACAGATTCAATGCAATCCCTACCAAACTATCAATGGCATTTTTCACAGAACTAGAACAAAAAATTTCACAATTTGTATGGAAACACAAAAGACCCCGAATAGCCAAAGCAATCTTGAGAAAGAAAAACCGAGCAGGAGGAATCAGGATCCCTGACTTCAAACTATACCACAAAGCTACAGTAATCCAGACAGTATGGTACTGGCACAAAAACAGAAATATAGATCAATGGAACAGGATAGAAAGCCCAGAGATTAAACCCATGCACATACGGTCACCTTATCTTTGATAAATGAGGCAAGAATATACGATGGAGAAAAGGCAGTCCTTCAATAAGTGGTGCTGGGAAAACTGGACAGCTACATGTAAAAGAATGAAATTAGAGCACTTCCTAACACCATACACAAAAATAAACTCAAAATGGGTTAAAGACCTAAATGTAAGGCCAGACACTAAAACTCTTAGAGGAAAACACAGGAAGAATACTCTTTGACATAAATCACAGCAAGAGCCTTTTTGACCCACCTCCTAGAGAAATGGAAATAAAAACAAAAATAAACAAATGGGACCTAATGAAACTTAAAAGTTTTTTCACAGCAAAGGAAACCATAAACGAAATGAAAAGACAACCCTCAGAATGGGAGAAAATATTTACAAATGAAGCAACTGACAAAGGATTAACCTCCAAAATATACAAGCAGCTCATGCAGCTCAATATCAAAAAAAAAAAACAAACAACCCAATCCAAAACTGGGCAGCAGATCTAAATAGACATTTCTCCAAAGAAGATATACAGGTTGCCAACAAACACATGAAAGTATGCTCAACGTCACTAATCATTAGAGAAATGCAAATCAAAACTACAGTAAGGTATCACCTCACACCGGTCAGAATGGCCATCATCAAAAAATCTATAAACAATAAATCCTGGAGAGGGTGTGGAGAAAAGGGAACCCTCTTTCACTGTTGGTGAGAATGTACATTGATACAGCCACTATGGAGAACAGTATGGAGGGTCCTTAAAAAACTACAAATAGAACTACCATATGACCCAGCAATCCCACTACTGGGCATATACCCTGAGAAAACCATAATTCAAAAAGAGTCATGTACCACAATATTCATTGCAGCTCTATTTAAAATAGCCAGGACATGGAAGCGACCTAAGTGTCCATTGACAGATGGATGGATAAAGAAGATGTGGCACATATATACAATGGAATATTACTCAGCCATGAAAAGAGACAAAATTGAGTTATCTGTAGTGAGGTGAATGGACATAGAGTCTGTTATACAGAGTGAAGTAAGTCAGAAAGAGAAAAACAAATACGATATGCTAACACACATACATGGAACCTAAAAAAGAAAATGGTTCTGATAAACCTAGGTGCAGGACAGGAATAAAGACTCAGACATAGAGAATGGACTTGAGGACATGGTAGGGGGGAGGGTAAGCTGGGACAAAGTGAGAGAGTGGCATGGACATATATACACTACCAAATGTAAAATAAATAGCTAGTGGGAAGCAGCTACATGGCATGGGGAGATCAGCTTGGTGCTTTGTGTCCCCCTAGAGGGGTGGGAGGGAGGCTTAAGAGGGAGGGGATGTGGGGATGTATGTATACATATAGCTGATTCACATTGTTATACAGCTGAAACTAGCACAACATTGTAAAGCAATTATACTCCAATAAAGATGTTAAAAAAAAAAGCTTGTGGGCTTCCCTGGTGGCGCAGTGGTTGAGAGTCCACCTGCCGATGCAGGGGACGCGGGTTCGTGCTCCGGTCCGTGAAGATCCCACATGCCGCGGAGCGGCTAGGCCCGTGAGCCATGGCCACTGAGCCTGCACGTCCGGAGCCTGTGCTCCGCAACAGGAGAGGCCACAACAGTGAGAGGCCCGTGTACCGCAAAAAAAAAAAAAAAAAAAAAAAAAGCTTGTAAGTTTGATTAGGTCCCAGTTGTTTATTTTTGCTTTTATTTCTATTGCCTTGGAGAATGATCTAAGGAAACTTTGGTACGATTTATGTCAGAGAATGTTTTGCCTATGTTCTCTTCTAGGAGTTTCATGGTGTTATGACTTATGCTTAAGTCTTTAAGCCATTTTGAGTTTATTTTTGTGTATGGTGTGAGGGTGTGTTCTAAATTCATTTGATCTACATGTGGCTGGCCAACTTTCCCAGCACCTCTTGCTGAAGAGACTGTCTTTTTTCCCATTGTATATTCTTGCCTCCTTTGTTGAAGATTAGCTGGCTGTAGGCATGTGGGTTTCATTCTGGGCTCTCTATTCCGTTCCATTGATCCATAATCATTCAGAAACATTTATGGAGTGTCTACTAGGTTTCAAATATTCAGCTAAATGCAGAGTAGTCTATAGGAAGCAAAACAGATATATTGTTGCTCTTAACACAGTTATGATCCAGGAGAACTGGAGGCTTTTCTGATGCATACTTTCACCTGCAGCCCCAGCTCATGGACACTTAGAGATCCACGTGCACTGCTGAACTAAAGGACGGATAAACAAAAGATGCTCTGAGGGTTCTAACCCACACCGCACATCCCAGGGGGATGATACTGACCTAAGGAAGCCAGGTCTTTACCTTCTTAGGAAGTAGAACTTCAGTGGCACCAGCCAGTGCATTCTGCCACGTATGGACCATACTTTCAGTAGCTACTTAGTGCAGAAACTTATAAGGTTCACTTTAGAAGGCATTGGGTGACCTCAGTTTTATATGCAAAATAATTATTTTCCTTCTTTCTCCTGTTTTCAATTCAAAGACATTCTTTTCATAAAGCCCAAGGGGAAAAATCAAGTAAATGTTAAACAAATGCACTTAGGAATAAAAGCTAAAAACCGAAAGCAAAGCAACACCTTGGGCACGACTCAGGTAAGCAGTCCTGGCGGGTAGCAGCCTCAGGCGGCCGGGGCTGGGAGGGGCGGCCAGGCGAGTGGGAGAGCAAGGGTGGCCCAGGGCCAGGCCCTCAGCAGTGGGTGGTCTGCTCCGGGCAGGGCTGGGCAGTGGGCTGCAGGTGAGCCCCCAGTGTGTTTCCATTTGGGGAAGAGAAACATGCCATAAAAGCTGTAAATATATACAGCTTGCCCTTCCCATATGCCAAGCATGTCTCTGGACACCTTTCCCGGAAGACAGCAGTTGTTTCAAGAGAATTCCAGAGAGAAACAGGTTCGACCCGGTGGAATAGCAGCCAGAGGCTCGGTGTCCTGAGCCGGGTGACAGGAGGTGAGGGGAGAGCAGAAGAACAGAACACGTCTGTCGTCCTCCTAGTTGGGGCTCTGGCTATACTTTGCAATCTTTCCGTTTCCTTTGGACTAGCTTAAGTGGAGGATTGTCATGCATTTTTGAACTGCACTGAACGCCACTTTCAAACTCTCCTAAGATGAACAAATGCTAAAAAGCCAACTGGGGGCCAAGGGCTTAGACTGAACACAGCCTAAATGTTTGCTGCAGCCCACCCAGCCCCAGGGTCCCTTTTCTCCATCTGAACTGAATTCCAGATGTTTCACAAGCACAAAAGATCTGTATTGTCCTCTGGGCACAAGAGTGATGCAGCCCCTCCCTTGAGTCCAAATAGCACCTGTGAAGCATTTACGCCCAACAGCGGAACGTGAGCTCCCAGGGAAATCTACTTTGTATAAAAACTGGGCTCATTTTAAGATGCAGTTGTGAATACAATCATCAACATTTATGATGTCACCTTCATTCTCTTCCTTGGCAAATTCATCTTATATCTTTTTATTCAACATTTTTAAATTCTCACTTTCTTGTTAGACTTACAGTATGATATTCCAGTTCTGCCACTTACCCCTTAATGAGACATGGGGGGCATCATTAAGGCTCTAGGACTGGGTTTCTGGGTCTGTAAGCAGGGACGATCGATCGTAACACTGACCTCATGAAGCCAGGAGGGAGCCCCCGACCCTGCTTCACACTGCACGCACCCCGCACTTCCACTTCTGCTGTGTCGGCTTCGTTTCATCATCTGACACACCGTATGCTTTGTTCTACTTGTCTGCTTCTCGTCATCCCCTCACCAGAATGAAGTTCCAGGAGAACGGAATTTTCTCTATTTACTCACTGCTGCATTTCCAGCATCCACAACAGTGCTTGACGCATGAAGGGCACAGATGTTTGTTGAATGAATGAATGTGTGTTTCCAGCTCATGCAGTTACTGGCACATAGGACGCACCCATCAAGTGTCAGCAGCTATGGTGCTGGCCCTGGAAAGTCATCTGCAGAGGGTCTGCTCTCTTGTTTACAACCCAGAACAAAGAAAAGTACTTTATTTGCATGAAACAGTCAACATGTACTTGCAGAGTAGCTTCTACACAGAACATTAGAGCATATTTTGCCAAATGTACTCCGTAAACCACCAATATCAGATAAGTTGGGGGATCTTTAAAACAGACTATGTCTATATGTGTGTATATATAGGGGGTGGGGAGAGACGCATATAAATAGATGTGATGTGATATGGGTGTGGAGGCAGGTACGGATGGGTTCCCCTTTTACTGAATCTGAATTCACTGTTGATGGGAACAATATCTTACTCTCTTTCGTGGCATTCTTAGCTTACATAGGAATCACCTGGCATCTTGTTCAAGGAATACAGGGCTCTGGGCTTCACCCAGACACTTGGTCAGCAGTGCCAGGGCACCCCCAAAAACGTGCTCTTTAAAGGTCTCCTATTTCATCTGATGCTGGTGGCTACAGACCACATTCTGCAAAATATGCTCCAGTGTTCCGTGCGGAAGCTACTCTATAAATGCTTGTTAACTGTTTAACCTAAAAAAAAAAAATTCTTTGTTCCTATTTACAAACAAGAGAGCCAGATATAGATAGTTTAAACAGCAAAGTAAATCTTAAAGCGGTGAAAGATGGTGGAAATATCTCCAAGAGCCAGAGCCAGGCTTCCAGCTTCACATGGAGCCATCGCAGGGGTTCCTCTGAAAGGTGCCCCTGCCACTGGCCACGTGGGGGGCCGGCCAGGTGCCAGGGGTTTCTCCCCCGCCCCTCCCAGGTAGGTCACTGGGTCTGACTGAGAGCGGAGGTCACACACCTGCAGGCTGCACCTGGGACACCTGAGACAGAGCAAACATGTGGAGCAAACATGTGGAGCAAACATCCAAAGCCTTGATTCTGGCCTTGAATCTGCCACTTAATAAGGTATTCAAGATGCCTCACAACCTCAGGTGGCAAAGGTCCCCAAGAGCTGAAACACCCACTGAAATTCTCCTCACTTCCCAGAGGCCATGAAGCACTGCCTGCAACTGAAATGCATTCAAAGCGGCCACGGCAATCACTGCTTTCTTAAAAGAGGTGTGGTCATCCAAATTCATGGTCTGACATGCATCAGCCCAAACACAGCCACCAGCCACGGCCTTACATGTGCATTGGGCCAATCTAAGAAAACAATCAGCCCAATAAATCCCAGTAACCACCTGTTGCTAAATTATGGCAAAAGGTGTCTGTTTACCAACATCACAGGTTATTCCCTTTGTGGTACTGACGGAAAGAGCTGAACACTTTAGAGTGGCTAGAACATAGATAAAAATGTAAAGAAATTTAAAAAATAAGTTTTAGGAGGCATATTTTCTTTCATAGTTGTAATAACATTAGGTCATTAATAACTATGAGAATGGTGCTAAAGTATGCAAAGTTGCATAGCCCAGAGACTAAACAAAGTGCTTTGAATGCTGGAAGGCAAGTCACTTCAGAATATGGGAGTCATCATTTAAAATATGTAGACCTTACATAGTCATTCCACTCATTGTCTAGGTTGAGATTTTAAATTATAGGCTCAAAAGTTTCACACTGGACTAGGGCTGCCTCTAATGCACTTTAAGGAAGTCTTTCCATTCTCTCATTATTTGGGGGAGGAAGGTAGCATTTCTGCCAAAAATAAAATGATTTCTGTAACAATTGGCTAATAAATTCCCCTAATAATTCCCCTAATAAAATTGGGGAATAAAACAATGCCTCATTCTTGGATCACCCAACATTGTCATGTTTCAATGCAATGTTGATTCCAAGGCAATCAATTTACTGTGTTGAACCCGCAGAATTGTATCATCAATTATTAGTGAAAGCAATTGATGTGTTTCCACTTTATTATTTTGAAATTTTTATGGAGTCATTTAAGGAGATGTTTTAGCCTCTGGTGGAGGAAATCTTGTGCATTGAAGATGTGCTCTTCAATTAAATGGTCAATGTCCTTCAACAGGGATTTCCAATCAGATTCCAGTCACTACCTGCCAAGGAAAAATACTGAGCACTGGATAAGCAAGAAATGTTCACAAGAAACCCTTGGGCAAAATAAACGATTTGTGTTTTAGTTTTAAATGTACAAAAGATTCAGAGACAGAGAGAGGGCAGGAGAGAGAGAGAAAGAGAGTAGGTACTGATTTGTCTCTCCATTTATATGAAATGTGTAGAAACAGACTCTCAGGACTCTCCAAACTACTTAGGAGGTGAGTGGAGTGAGGGGGAGAGTCCTGATTTATTCTACATTAATATAAATTGTTTATTTCTTTATTGTTTATTCTTTATTTCTTTTACAGTGAAAATGTATTTTCATGTTACTGGTGTTATTTAACAAAATTCAAAAAGAAATACATACTGTACTTTTAGATATATATTAGTGAAGGTTAACAATTGACACAGCACCATAACTGTTTATACTGTTAAAAAAAAGATTCAGGAGAGAAAAAATGCTAGTAAGCAAAGGAATAGCTGGCTATGAAACCCCCAGGTTGAAGTCCCTTGGTCAGCAGAAAAACTGAAATGGAATGCTAATTAAAGCTCCATTTAGCATGAAGGATAAATTAACACAGTGGTTACCATAGCAACAAAGGGAGTCTAAGGGTATTGGGGCACCCGCATTAAGACAGGTAACATCATAGCTGGCACACTTGTGGAATAAATTGATCTGGATAATTCACCACGCTCACTCTCACCTGGTGCATATCACCCTGTCTCAGAAAAGCTGGGCCATACAGGACCAATGTACTTACTTAAATTACACTGAGAAATAAACTAACAGAAAATACTAAATACATGTAAGACAGATGAATTTTGTTGACCATGAATTGCCACTGAGATTTCCCAGACAACCTCGGCTTGAAAACTCTTTCACTTCCCCTAATGTCAGTGTCCAGGGGTCCAAGCAAGCCCTGGAGACCACGGGGGATTTGTTCCCCGTCAGCCTCCTAAGCTCAGAGATGCTCAGACACCGAAGCCCCAGCTCACAGACAGCAGCTTCATCTCCTCCTGCCTGCTTCTGTGAGAGGCACAGCCCCGCCCCTCATCTGCCTTTTACCCAGCTGGTCCCCAAGAACACGGATATCCACTCAGGTACCCGACTCCTGTTCTTTCTAGAAAATAAGCCTGTATTTTCATCTTGTTTACATAGTTACCTTAAAAAGGTTAGCGTAAGAAACTAGGAGGCCTAGTGGGAGCAAACTGGAGCAAACATCCGAAGCCTTGATTCTGGCCTTGGATCTGCCACGTAATAAGCTGTGTGATCTTAAGACACTTGACTTTTCTGAATACTTTCCTACAAAGGTGAGAGCATGGGAATAGATTAGTAATGTTCAATTTTTATTGAGCAGTGAAATTCTTTCAGTTTTTCAAAAGTGTAGTATTAAGCAGAGGCTCAATTTCAAGACGAAGAAGGGCTGCTCTAGATGAAGGGCCCTCCTGCCAGAAGCTCAGGCTTCCCGGCCTCTCGCGGGGCTCCCTGGAGCTCTTGAAATACTTGTGCTAGCTCCAATGTAATATGACATGAGAATATCAAGTAACTCAACAACAACGAAAACAAATGGAGATTTTCCCACAAAGACATGGTAAGCACAAAACGGTACTGTCTCTAAAACGGGGACGTCTCAGTTCTTGATGAAAGAGGAGATATGGGAAAATTGTAATTTGTAAAGGGAATGACCCAGGTTAACATTTACAGTAGCAGCCTTGAATCACATCGATTGATTGGGGGATAGCTTGTTTCACTGACAAAGTAGCATGCATTAGGTCGAGTCTGGTTACATGGACCATCACACCCAGTCTGCAGTGGCTTGACCACACAGAGAATTATTTTTTGCAGAAAACAAGCAGACGTAGGTAGGCAACTAGTTCTCAAACAGCAAACCCACAATATCACCGCGTCCCACCGGCTTTCTGCCTCACGCATCCTGGGCTTGGCTCTTGTCTTAATGGCTTCCACTTGGCCCTGGATTGGGGGATAAGAAACAACATGTGTAGCCAACCAAGGAGCCACCACCCCCTCACACGGGGCTTCAATTAGCAAGGGGGCCAAGGAGAACACCCATCGGGCAGCTGTGTCTCCCTCCGACCTTCCCATGGACTCTCTGTGTTTTCCTCCGTGTCTGCTCCAACGTGGCTGACCTAAACCACCCTTGTGGTCCCTTCCTTCCAGCTCCCAGCAAGACTTGGCCAGCAGGAAGCCCATCTGAGGGAGGGAGAGAAGGTGCTTGGGCTGTCTTCCCCTTGCTCCCACCCTGTAAAGTCGCCCCAAGGTCATTTGTCTCTCTCCTGAAACCAGATCCTCTGCATTGTTTTGACCCTCATCCTTCTGGGTCTGGGAGGTGGGAAGCCCCTAAGTACTGCAGGAGCTTTTGTGGTTTCCCCATGGCCTGTCCCTAACCTTGTAAATCATCATATCATTAAATTTCCCCTACTAATTCTAATGACAGATGAGTGCATCTGTGACCCATGCCCTAGCAGAGTACCCCCTTTGGCCAGCCAGCCCCTGGACACAGTTTTCTGCAGGGCCCTACGCATTTCTCACCTGCATGCTGCCTTCAGTTCAAAATCCAGGGTCACAGCTTATGTGAGGACAAGATGTGGCTCCTCCAGTCCACCAACCCATTACCTTAAAAGATAAAACTAGCTGCCCTGCCGACATATTCCACGTGCTCTGGTGCTGAGGAAACAGGAACAAAACTGAATCACACAGTAAACCCTCAGTCATCAACACGCTGCGGACACTGGCTCGGTAAGACTCTCCACCCGAGGGTGGGGAAACGAAACCCTCAGTCTGAGGCAGCTAACGTGAGACCACAATGAAACGTCCAAACAAATGACAGAGGTGCTGGACCTGACGTCCTAGAGCCACCGACCAACCTCCGAAGCTCCTACCCTGACTTTGTGTACGTGTGTAATGTACATACATACGCATGTATATGTGTATATGCATTGTACATGTATATTTTAAGCCACCTTTGAGTTTCCCATTATTGTTACAAAAATCCTTGCTAAATCATTCATTCTCAACTTTTAGGTCAACTGTAGCAGAGCATGATAAACTTAATGGTGGTTTGAACAGAACGTTTGACTTATCAACCTTGAAAGTAAAAATCAGAGGCCCAGATGCTGAGATGATTGAAAGAAAGAAAATGCTTGTAGAGTAGAAGGTCAGGTGTATTATCGATAATAAGTGTAAGGTTAAAGCATATGTATTTGGAAATTTCCAGTGGAACAAGTGGAAAAGCAAAACACAGAGAAATAATTCCGTTTGTCTTGGACACCAGGGAGAGAGCTGTGAGGGTGCAGACCACACCCAGACGTCAAAGGACATAATTTTAAATCGTCTAGCATGTCTAAAACAATGTAAATTAATGCTTCTAACTTTTAAGGTGTGTGGAACCCCCTGGGGTCTTACTGAAATGCAGACTCAGACTCTCCGGTGGCGAGGGGAGGGGTCTGCATCGAGAGGATGCCAGGCTGGCCGGGGACCGGCACCACCTGGGGACCAACACCAGCTGCAGGAACGGCTTCAGGAGCTGAACATCTCCTGTGGGGACGAAAGGACTCAGGGCCTCAAGGCGTGGGTTGTTTTATTCTGTTTGAGGTCGTTTACTTGATCTGACCGTTGTAAGTCAACAATTTTTGGAAAGGACAGTGTATGCGCACAGAATGTGGCATAATGTGCAAGTGGTCTCTCCTTGGCTCTGAAGAAGGTTTCTAGGACGTGAGGATGAGTGATGATGAACATAACAAGAATGACAATAATCAAGATGAATATTTCTTGAGTAACAGAAAGGAGCTGCATTGTACTTCTACGTATTCTTCCAGAGCCCCTCACCCTCACTGCCCAAACTCAAGTTTAGCCAGAGTCCGCTTGGAGTTAATGAGGCTTGGAAATGCAGAATACCACAACAGTAAACACCACGTCTTTGTATATCTGCAAATATCACAATGTTCTTCCGTAGCTTATCATTATTTAAATATTAGGATTAAAATAACTATTGTAAAAATATGAAGAAATAATCAAAATAATCCTAAAGCATCCAAGATTGTTTTAAAAATCTATTTCTACGTAGTGACATAAATTTAAATTTACAAAAACTAATAATGAATAGCAATTTTCCTTATGAAGTACATATTTCTTTAAAAATAAATTAACCAGATTCTTTAAATAACAAACACCCTTAGCACATTTAGGATTCAATTCAACTTAAATTTCACCCATGTTCTCAGGGATATACATAAGCAAGCATATTCTCAGGCTCAGCCCTGCAAAAATACTTTCTAAAAAAATTAGCTAGTTACTCAGATGGAATTTCTACAGATGCCAAACATTTGAAAGCATCTGAATGATTGATTCCATTTTTCATTTTTCATCTGAATGTTCTTGCTTTTTGTAGAGTGGATATTGCCATACTATATAGCAGTTTCTCAAAACTGAGTGCATTTTAAAAGATGGAGGAAATTATAATTACCAAAGCCCTGCATATGGGACTGTTCTTTCACAAACCTGCTAATCATAAGGGTTCAAATAAAAGTCAAAAATGTAAAGCGCTCTTTTACTTCTTTTTTTTTTTTTTTTTTTTGCGGTACGCGGGCCTCTCACTGCTGTGGCCTCTTACGTTGCGGAGCACAGGCTCCGGACGCGCAGGCTCAGCGGCCATGGCTCACGGGCCCCGCCGCTCCGCGGCATGTGGGATCCTCCCGGACCCGGGTACGAACCCGTGTCCCCTGCATCGGCAGGCGGACTCACAACTACTGTGCCACCAGGGAAGCCCTCTTTTACTCCTTGTACATACAAATTATATCAGAAACAAAGCTGGGCCCAATGAAAGCTACAAATTTGGAATTGATATAAATTTGTTTCTACTATTTTCTATCACTCTAATTTCAACGGGCTGACAACAAAAATGGAATTTCTTCATACTGTGGTATGTACATGAACTTCATCATTAGAAATTTCATCAAGATTTGAGTAAGAGCACAGTCAGGAAGCAAGAAGCGCTGGCAACCACTTTAAATAGGACCTCAATTAATTTTAGCAAAACAAGTCCCTTGAAAACTGTTTATTGCTATCACTTCAACTAGGAATTCTTTTAAAATTACACCAATCAATTCCAGGTTGTTCCAACACAGATCTCCATGAGACTGGTTACATCCTCATTAATGCCATGGTTATTGATGACATTTAGTCAGGGCCTGCCTGAAGAAAGTCTGGTAACCAAGATTCTGAATAATGCAAACTGGATTTACTTTCTGCTATTTATGTCCAGCTACTACTTTATAAAATAAATGCAATACGATATTAAAACGAAGTGCCACGTTTAAAGGTGCTGTCTTTTCTCAGACTTAAATGCTCCCACTGTGTGGGGAGAAAACAATCCCCCATTGCCATTGATTTAAACCCCGTTGTACAAGATACTGTTCACATTTCTGCTGTAACACTGTTAGAATAGGCCCATTGTTCCTACTTGGATCGTTTTTTTTCTTTAACTTTTTTTTTTTTTTGCGGTTCGCGGGCCTCTCACTGTCGTGGCCTCCTCCGTTGCGGACCACAGGCTCCGGATGCACAGGCTCAGCGGCCATGGCTCACAGGCCCAGCCGCTCCGCGGCACGTGGGATCTTCCCGGACCGGGGCACGAACCCGTGTCCCCTGCATTGGCAGGCGGACTCTCAACCACTGAGCCACCAGGGAAGTCCTTGGATCATTCTTAATGTGTGTTTTTGTAAATATGCAGAATGGTTACCTATGAAATAAAACCATATGATGCATTAGCAGGACTCATACCTGCAACATGCAGCTTTTCAGTAATGCCCAGGAGTAAAGAAGAGGCAGGACAACGGGGAAAGGGTATCACGCCAGGTAAGGACTCGGCGTCGAGGAGGTGAGAATGAAACCAGGAGACCTCAGCCTCTCAGGTCTTTAAAGCCTCTGAAAAGGATCCATAATAGGGCATCATAATTATACGACTGTGGTCATTCATTTATAGATAGAGGAAAACAGATAGGAATAAAATGGATCTTTTCTGGATATGCGAGTGTAGGCTAAGTGGGACCAGCACACGGGTTACGAAAATTCTGAATCCACGTGCCGCCAGCAATGGAAGAGTAAACGTGAAGTCTGCCAGTGACATGAGTACGTCAGATTGTAAAATGCTAAGCCGTTCAAGAAATATCCACCAATACCGCTCAAAACTGTGAAGAAAAAATAGTGAATTTCAATTTGAACATATACAGAGGGATATTAGCCGAAGTGTCCCTGAGGCACATCATAAATTTTTAGCTACTCAGCATCAGAGCCTGGGTCCTGAGAGAGGGGTACCCGCGCACTTAAGGGGCAGAGGCGACAGCTAAACTCGGTCCAACACCATAGTCAGCAGGAGGGTGGCAGGTGCAGTGAAGATGCTTTGACAAAGTTGTCGTGGCCACTCCACTATGACAGGTTCTAAGACAGACAACAGAAAACATTGCCATATAAGGACAAAAGTAGGATTCAGAAAGGACAGAGGCCAGGTGAGTATTTGGTCAAAGGCAACCGAATCACGAATCGTGTGAAAACCCAATACTGCCTGCTGCTTAGTTACAGAAACGTCCGCATCCTTTGTGTAAAACGATTTGCAGATGAAGGATTAAGAGCCGAGAATTTAAGGGACTAGCCTTGGCCTCAGCGACCGTGCCAGAGTGAGGCAGATCCGCTGCCTGCCTGATTTCCTGTGACTCCAGAGGTGACCCAGGGTGCCTCGTGCTAGATTCCAGCAGAAGACAAACACAGGCACGTCTGGGCGTCTCTGAATCATGCTTGTGTCGAACTAAAGAAAGTATTTTAATGAAAAGCAAACTTATGAAACTCACTGCCACAAAATGAGGCATAAACTACGACATAAACGTGTCCAAAGGCATCTGTGAGGAATCACTCCAACATTTATAAACAACCTCAGGGATGACACAGCAAAATCAGGATGTCAGAGGACAACCTGATTTCGGCATCACCGAGCCTTCCCAACGGTTCCCCAGAACGCAGAGCTGGAAGGATCTGGAGTCCTTGTCGGGGTTTCTAGTTTTGTGCTCTCGTTGCAAAGCTCTGCACCTGGCACACAGGTGGATCGGGCCGCACCCAGTGCCGTCCACCTGCGCACAGGTCCTCAGCCACAGGCTCGCCTCGGAGATGAGCTGCGTCCACAGGTCCAGCAGCAAAAAGCGGTCAGGTGTGCGACTGTGTCCTCTGTTCCACACAGAGTAGGATAAAGGTAGGATAAGGCTTTTATTTAAACTTTTGTTTTGTATTTGTTTTATTTTGCCTATTTTTTCTAAGTAATCTAACATTACCTCTTAAGCCAAGTAATGAGAACTTACTTTGCACACTGCGGTCGGTATTCCTAAATCTGCCGAGAACTACGTCGGCACGTGGTGGGCACCAGACCAGTATTTGCTGAATGGACGGATGAATTACCTTATGGAAGTTAAAGTTTACGTTTGTTCTTTTCGCTGTATTTTTAAATGCACACATGGAACCTTGCCTCACTGGGAATGCTGATCTCAGGGTGAAACATTCAAGAAAAAGAGACAGTTCTCTCAGGCAGCGGCGACTTTCTCTCCTCTCCAACCTCATCTCCGTGTCCTCTCTCTGGGCTTCGTCCTTTTTTCACTATTACTGCAAGATGGCTGCTTCCGTTGTTTAGATTTTAGTTCAAATGACACCTCTTCGGAGAAGACTTCTCCAGCCACCTGGTGAAATGTAGGTTCCCCTCTACCCCTCGTCATCCCATCTCTCTCTCAGCATTTCTTTCTTCCCTTCTTCTGCACTCTTTGTAACTTGCTAGTTTTTATTCAGTCCTCTATTAGCTGGCGTGAGAACGGCACTGGGCAGGGACCTGGTGCAGCGCTTGACGCGCAGAAGGTTCACGGCTCCATGGAAGGACAGCAGCTGCCTGGAGGGAGGTGGGAGGGAGGGAGTGAATTTTAGGCCCCGTCACTGGTCCATCTGCCACTGGCAAACCCTCTGGGCCCCTTCTCCACATCCACCTCCTGAGCTATCTACATAAAATACAAATCTGAGCACCCATGGGCACGTTAACAGATCACAGGAGAGAGTCCGCAGAACTCAGAATGGCCTCTTCGCTTTTCATTTCTCCCTTACACTCCGCTCCAGAGAGGAACTCCTCAGATGTTCCAAATACGCGACGATCTTTTACACTGAGATACCCTCTCCATCCTTATCCCCCTCCCTCCATAAACCACCTGGCTCCAGGCCAACACATGCACTCCATCTGCCCTGATCTCACTAACTGGCATGCTCGTCACCCCAGCAAACACTGAGTCTCAGAGGCAGAAATCCTCACCTGTGCATCCTGCACATCTACCGGCTCACGGCAGCCGCAGCTGAATGTGTGAGTTCAAGTTTCTCTGCATGAATTCACCCTTCCTTGGTAGAAGTATAGAACTGTTTCTGTTTGATGTCACTGCAACTGAGTTCTATCAGGAATCAGCCTGTATGTGATGGGTACTGAGTATACCAAATCCTCTTTGTCTAATGGATTGCATTATAAAAGTGGCAAAAATATTAGAGAAAGCAGTACTGCCATGTTCAAATGTCCCCATGATTATAAGTAAGGGTCAGGTGAGCAAAAAATAGACCATTCTTAACAATTCATATCCCTAGCCAACCGTACATATCTATCACCGTCACTTAGGAGCAGATTCAGCAGTAGCCCTCACCCAGTGGTCTGAGTGCCGGCTGGTCACATGGACAGTTAATACTTCAGAATATTTCAGTCCACTTTCTAACTATAGATTTTTCCATGCAGCTGTGAACAAGTCACAGAATGCTGCTGCCCCAGACACTCTGTAGGATTTCGATGATGCTCTCTTTCACGGCATATCGTAAGAAATGATGAAGTATAGAAAAAAAGACTTTTAGGACAGTACACACTAGGAAAGACTTAGACATTTTTTTATGTTTTAAAAAAAATTTTAGACACTGTACTAAAAGGTTAACATACATTATCTTGTTTTAATACTCACAAAACCCCTGCAGTAACAGATTCATGTCCCTTTTAGACATGAAGAAACGGGGTTCAAAGGGCAATCTCACCCAGGTTCACACACTGGGGAGTGGGAAATCGGACCTGAGCCCATGTTCTCCTCCACCCTCCTGGGCTCTTTGGTCAGCAGAGCTGCTCTCACCTACTTTCTTACGGTCCAGACTCCCATGGCTCTGTGCTCCCACCTTGGACTTGTATATGCACATCTCTCATCCCAACAAGACAACCCTCCATCATTCAAGTGCATTTCAGATATCACTTTGCCTACAAAGTCTTATGAGATAGCTTCAATTGGCTATCATCTTTTCTTATTAACAGTATATTGGTCATGACTTTCTAAAGAGATAGTCCATGTTCAAGTCGTCTTTGTAATTCTACAACACTGGTTTTCATAGAATAGGTGCCTGATAAGTATTTAGGTGATGTTTTATGAGCATCTGTCAGAAAAAATACATAAAATAATATCTTTATTTGTCTTTTCAAAAATTTTGCTTTGCGTGCACTGGCGATATAAAATAGCTCCTGGCTGCCAAAATATGATCGTCCAATGGAAGATACGGAAAAGTAATGCAGGACATCTCGGAAACTAAATGGAGTGAGTGAGGTTGGTGCCGTGATAGGAAGAAGCAAGGATGCAAGCCTCAGGGAGGTGGGGGCAGGGTGTTCCCAGAGGATCTGGTGTCTGAGCTGGGAGTAAGGATGTGTTATTCAGTGAAAGCAAGGAGTAGAAGGATGTGGTTCTAGACAAAAAGAGCAGTGTGGGTGAAGGTCCAGGGGGCAAGAATTTATGAACAGCTCCGCATGGCCGAAGCACAGATCTTGAGACTTGGGGTTCCCTTCAGGGAGGACAGCGAGCCTTGCAGCCCTGCCTGTCTGCCCCGAGCCTGACACTTGGCTGCACAGGGCTGGTTGCTGGCACACACTCCGCCCTGTCCCACCGTCCACAAGGGGGGCTAGGGCCCCAGACCGTTGGCCAGGGGTTA
Organism: Monodon monoceros; assembly: GCF_005190385.1. NCBI lineage: Eukaryota > Metazoa > Chordata > Mammalia > Artiodactyla > Monodontidae > Monodon > Monodon monoceros. The sequence goes on from NW_021703775.1 coordinate 87,802,602, forward strand.
AGAGTTGTTTCTTCCTGAATTGCTTAAGGGAAAGAAAACGTAACATGTATTAGTTTTCTGAAGAGAGCCTGACCCTCCTACTCACATTGATCTGGACCCACCCCTTGCAAGAGGACGAGCTGAGGGCTTGGTGGGGTGCTGACCACGGGAACTGGACAGGAGTGCCGTGTTCCAGCTCCTGGCCTGCTCCACCATGTCTCCCAGGCCAGATGCAGAGAGCCCAGCGGGGACTTCAGATCCCAAGAAAGACAGAGCCTGAGTGACAGCAGGAAGAGACCACTCCCCTCCACACATTAGACCAGGGCTTGAGAGAAATACAGTTGTATTGCATTAAGCCACTAAAATGTATGGACTGTTCGTTAGAGGGGTTATCTTACCCTTACCCTATCTTTGGAATATGGCACCTTTTTGGCACATTGGAAGTGCCTACATGACCCCAGTCAGTACATGTGTCTCCTTTGATCGGGATATTTATCTCCTGCAGGAAAAAAAAAAAATCCAGAAAATATACTGATGTGGGTGTGTCGTGTTGTTCCTCAGCATGACTGTACTTTGTATGATATTCCCATGGGCAAATCTGACTGTTTATGAATTTGAGATGGGCTTTTTACCAAATAAATAGGAGGGTCTTTTTTTTATGTGTTGATGCGGGGTGTGTACATTTCAATTTACTCTCACTGTTGCCATCAAAGTGTGCCAGACCGGAGCCTCCAAGGACAGATAAGTGTCACCAAGCCTCAAGACATCTTCCCCAGGTGGATTTTGTAACTGAACCAGTTCCAAGGAACAAGGTAAGGTCCACGCTCCCTTTAAGCCTTTCGCCTCTGAGGAGTCCTCTTCAGTTTGGCCCTGGGACAAGAATCCGAGCTAGAGTCAGTCAGTCATGCTCAGCGTGTCCCCAGCCTGTGCACAGCCTTTGGCCTCTATCGTTTCTGGACCAGCGTGCAACATGGTTCTGCAAATTCAAAAGCGTGTATCGAGGAGTGAAACGGGGGTGGGTGAGCTACATATCCTTAGAGTAGTGTGCTCCCTTTCATATCTGAGGGAAAGAACTAGGTGAAAGCTGTATTTCCTTAATCCAGAATACGCTACTAGGTAGTGTTGTTACTTATAAAGGGTTACGTGTATTATTGATACATTTATACTGAGGTCAGTCCTGTTAGAAAGCTTGTCTTCCTAAATGCTTTATACAGTTTCTAGGACATTCCTAGCATACTAACATCATATTACTAGTGAAAATAACAGAGCTGATAAAAGTTAAACATTAAGCAATATTTCTTTATAGCACATAATGTTATCCTTTATGAAAGGTAATTGTTTTCTCTCTAATAAGAGTTTAGTTACATTATTAAATGATCAACATAATGGTTGAACAAATGTAACAACTCATTTTATTTTGAAACATCTTTATTGGAGTATAATTGCTTTACCATCTAAAAACGTATAGTTCGTTAATATATATCTACTTTAGGAGTCTTTGACATCAGTCAATAGTCATCTCAAATAAAATACATTCCTTTTGTGGGAGAGAAAACTGATTGTAGTTGAAACGCTGGAGTTTTACAGTGTTTATGAATTAAAAAAACTTTTTCATCTGACAACATAGGTCTACAGTAAAAGTAAGTTAAACACAGCTCTTCCCTCGTTGGTTAGTTTCCTTCCTATGATCCAATACAGTTTTCTCAAAATACTAAATCAAATCTAGAAAACTAAGCCATTAGTTATTTTTTACCAATAATGCTAGAATACAGTTTGTTGTGTCATTTTCTCATTTATCTTTTTTGGGCACTTCATAGTAGAAAGTTGTTCGCTTTCTAAAGGACGGAATTAAATTACTTAATATGAATATATCACCTCTTCTTGCCTGAAAACAGATGTGAAACTCATAGTGATTATTTCAGTGAATTACCTTCAGCTTTTTGTAGGAAACTTGCATTATGCTGTTTTTAAACTTTGTTGGTAACAATCATAGAATTATATAGTTTTAGATTTCAGAAACCATCCAGTCCAACCACCATTTTGCACAAAAGATAGTGGAGAGTCTAAGCGATTTGCAGCTACAACTTCACATTCCCACGTGAACCGGTTTACAGTCCGCTCCGCCTTCACCAGCACAAATTAATTCAGCCAATCAGGTGTGCCAGCAATCTGCACAATGCACATATTTCTGGTGATCGGAGAGCTCCAAAAAGTTCATTCTGACAATACCACAAATGGAAAAGCTCAGTAGAGATTCTAAATCAGTGCACTCTTTTATTAAGTTGAAAAAGTCTGTAAAAAAGTCTCAAACTGAGGGCACCTACCGTCATTTCAGCACAGAGCTTTGCAAAAACGGATGAACTAATACATGAACTGTCTGACCCTCACATGCCAGATCTCCTGAATCTAAAGACTGACCAAGTACCAGTTTTGTCGCTGTTGTTTATACATCTAAGTATCTAATAAGCTGGGCTGAAGTGTTGGCATATATATATAACTGGGTGGTAGAAGGAGTCATTCAAAGAATCCATTTGTCTGTCCCGTTAAAAACTGCAAAATAGAGAAAAGATAATAGTGATTACTAACAAGACTTCTTTGCTTGGTGGGGCAGTGGAAGATAGTTCTTACTGGTATTTTTTAGAAAAAAATATCTAGCTTTTGATATGGTAAGATACTATTTAGAAAGAAAGATTATTTGTAAATTTAAAATAATATGTGATTGGGCTAATTTCTTTTCTTTTTTCACTGCAGCAAGATGTTTTTCCAAAAACAGATTCACACCAAAATATTTGACAATAGCAGCGTCACATGCTTCCATTATGCCGGAAAGGAGTCCGGCGCAGACAGTACCCAGGCTGCCTGAGGGATGCCGGTGAGTGCTGGCGGAGAAAGACTTGTCACTAGGCGGTGCTCTCCCAAGAGGAGCTTAAACTTCCATTTACACACAGAAAGGGGAAAGGGAAAAAGGAAACATATCTCAGTTTATCTGCTTAAGAGCAGTTTGATATGAATGTTTACTGTTTCTAGAGTATATCTTGACAGAAACATTCACATTTTAGTCATATTGCTTGGGGGGGAAAAAAACCTCACTGAGAAATCAAACCACCTCCTTTAAGCACATACCCTTAAAAGGTGCGTGTGTGGAAGGGGCTGGACTTGGATACTCACAATTTAGTATCTTTCGTCTCTGTTCTATTTACCCCACCTGACTCTGCCAAGCACTCTTGTCTTCTTGAGGAAACAGACCGAGGGAAGGGAGGGAGAGGGAGAGACGGAGAGACAGAGGCTCGGAGCGGGCCCTGCCTGGGGCGTCGAGGCCGCCAGTGCCGCGCCCGCAGCATCCTCGCCATCCGTCCCCATCCACCCACTGCGCTGCCTGGCTAATGGCTGAGGCTTTTAATTCTGGTCCCCACGCTCCCTTTCGGGTATTGAACTGAGAACACCTTTCACAGTCAGATCGCCGACTTGGAGGATGTCCAGCTCCTGCCCAGAAAGCGCCAATAAAATGGGAAAGTGCGCGATTGATAATACATTTTACAAGAAAAAAAAATTAAAGGAGATAAATTGTTGAACTCTCACAAATGTGCCTGCCTAAATCCAAAGAATCAAAACTTTCTGAAAGAGTCGAGCCTGGAGGGAGGTGACCCGGGAGCGCTCCCGCGGGCGTTTCCGGGGAAAGGGAGCGAGAGAACCCGGGAGCGGGTGGGCGCTGACGGTCCAGAGCGCTGTCCTCGTGCGTGGGTCCGGGGGCTGGGGGGTGGTGGTGGCGGGGGAGGGGTGCTGCCGGTGTCCTGCCCGGCAGCTGTGCCCCGAGGTGCCCAGCCCTAACCCAGCCCCTGCCCTCAGGGCTGCCCGCCTAGGACCGGCCTCGGGTAAAGCGGACCTCGGCCCCAGAGTGGTCCCCAGCCTCGCCGGCAGATTCTCCCCAAAACGCACAGACTCCAGTTGACTTATTAAATGCCGAGGCAGTCAGGCAGCTCCTTTTTTAATAGCCCAAGATCTACATTTAGACAAAAACAGATCCGAGTTCCTGGTAAAGGCGTTTCTTCTCATCCTGTCACAAGTGACAGGAACGGAGGGAAACAGACTGAAGGAGAGAAGCGGGGGGTGAAGGGGAGGGACAAAGGGGAGGGGGAGAGAGATGGGATGAAGGGGGAAGAGGCAGGAGAGGGGAAATGGGGGAGGGGGGAGGGGGAGGGGGAGGGGAGGGGAGAGGGGAGGGAGACCGACAGGGCGGGTAGAGATGGAGCAGAGAGGAAATGGGGGAGGTGGGGGGGATGCGGGAGGGGGGAAGTGGGGGAGCTGGGGGAGGAGACGGGGGAGACGCGGAGGGGGAGCTGGAGGGGGTGGGGAGAGGGGAGACAGACGGGATACGGAGACATGGGAGGAGTTGTTGGCGGGGGGGCGGGGGGGGGTGTCTGACGAAGATCCGCGCGGGGATACGAACACTTCAGCGGCTTCTAATTAAAGCCCCGCGCTGGGCCCTCGGGGACCCTCCTGACGTCGGCGGCCGCGGGGATAAGAGGCGCCCCGAGGTCCGAGGCCGGACTCTGCCGGCGCGCACCCCAGGCAAGCGCGGGTTCCCAGCTCGGAGCTGCCGAGGCACCGCGTCCCCTTCTCCGCGCGTCCAGTGCGCTCCGCCGGCCCGGGCGCCGCCGGGCATGGAGTAGCGAGCGGGGCGCGCGGCTCTGGGGCGCGCGGACAGACGCCGGGACAGACGCCAGAGGACGCCCGCGGCTCCGGGGCGCGGGGACAGGTAACCCGGCCGGGCTCTTGCGCGCAGGTGGCCCCGCGGGCGGCGCCGGGCAGGTGTGGGCCGGGCCCCGTCACCGGGGGCCAAGGGTTTTCCAGAACCTGGCCCAGCGGGCGGCCGGGGCGAGGGTCCCGGCGCGGGAGCTCCTCGGCGGGGGGAGGGGGGGGAATCGGGGACAGCGGGAGGAGGGGGCGACCGCCACACAAAGGCGCTGCTGGAAACTTGAGCGCGGCCGCTCCCCGAGGGAGATGGGTGTGGGCCCGACCCTCCGAGCGGCCGCCGCCGCCCCGCTCGGCGTCTAAAGGGGACGGAAAGTTGTGGCGACGCGTTGAGCCGCGGGGCGCCGGCGATGCGCCATTTCCAGGAAAGTTCGGAGGCCGGCGGCGGGGGCGGGACGCGGGCGCAAGGCGGCCAGGGCCCGTGTCGCCCGCGCGCCGAGGGCGGGCGCACCCAAGGCTTGCTCTCAGCATCAGCGCGTGGGAACTCGGGGAGGGCGAGTCCTCGTGGAGACCGCGGCCCAGCCTCCCGCCGCCAGGCCCCCGCCCGCCCTCCAGGCCCGGGACGGCGCGGGGCGTCCATCCACTGGGTTGGCGGGCGTCCTCTGGGTCCGCAGGGCCGGGGCGCGCGGACCGAGGGGAGTGGCCTCTCCCGCCCTTCCCGCTCCCCCCGCCGACTGGCTGTCCGGGTCTCCCCGCACCCCTGTCCCTGCAGCGAGCCGAGCTCCGGGAGCGCGTCGGATCCGCCCAGCCTGGCCGAGCGCAGGATGCGCGGACCCGGGCGTCCCCTCCTCCTGGGGCTGCTGCTCGTGCTGGGGGCGGCGGGGCCCGGCCGGGGGGTCGCGGAGACCCGGGAGGCCGCGGACAGGCAGACGCTGCTGCAGCTCATCGTGGAGATCGTCCAGGAGCTAAGGAAGTACCACTCGGGGGAGTCCAAGCGGCTGCAGCTCTCGGGCCGGCAGGACTACACCCTGGGCCGCAGGGAGGTCTCGGACTACGGGGCTTACCCGGAGGAGCAGAGAGTGGGTGAGTGTCCCCGCCCGCGTTGCTGTGTAGACGGAGTGGACCGCTTCCCAAGGCCTCTCGGGTGTGTGCGGTGTTGACGGCGGGTCCGCCTGTCCTGTCTCAGGAGACGCTAGAAGAACTAGTACTTGCTTGGAAATAGAATTGTCTTTGAGAACACATACGTATTTTTAAAAGATAAATACATTTTGACTGTTAAAAAAAACTGGGAAATATGTTTTTTAGAGAAGGAAATAGGAATTCCATGAATGATGCCTGGCAGATAACATAACTATCCCTCATCCACTTCTAAGACATGTGAGTTGTTGCCTAGGTCAGTAATTTCAGCATAGAACTGTCATCTGTTATTTTGGAAATGGAAACATTTTCAGCAAAGCGGTTTCAACTGAGACAAAAATTCCCATTCCCCGCCCCCCCTCCCCATGGCAGAGCCTTCGCAGAGTGGCTGCCCCTTGGGAAATTACCAAGGAAAGCATGAAAGCTTTTAATGCTTTCATGACACAATTAGGTCAAATATGATAAGGTCAATTTTATATAGACTGACTAAAGTTAGTTGTAAATGAAGACTGACATTTAGGAGATGTCTAAACCTTGCAAGTAAGATTCTTACGGAAATGTTCCCTCTTCAGATGAGGAGAACTGGTGGTAGTGTGACCACGTGCCATCGCATTACTAGTGCAGAACAGGTGAGTGAAAATGAATCCAGATGGCTATAAAAAGAAGCAGAAACAAGGCTGAAATCAGAAGGAATGTCAGTCAGGTTATCACCAACACCAAGTAGGCGCTGTGCCGGTACAGCCAGTCTTTCCCTGGCAATTGTACCTTTATGTCATCCAACCAGGTTAATGTCTGTTTCCATGCATTCACACCAGCCTTCATAACAAGTGGTTTTGACAGCAACTAACCCTTTTTCTAAATATATACCTAGAAGAATATATACCTATAGCAAATTTTTTGTTTGAAGTATGAGATCAGGTTTTCTTCCTAGAACTTTGAGAGGTTGTTGAATTTGATTCCCAAGCTCTTCAAGATGAAACTGTCTACGAGTGATTTATTCACTGGAAGATAACTGTCACACACACACCACACACACACCCCTTTCTTTTCCTATAACTTTACAGTCCCTGCCTCTATCCTAGTGGTGGAGACTGGGCATTAATACCGGAGCTTTGGAGAGCAGTTAATATGATTTGAGGAAAATGTGCCCTATCACCCGTCTTCACATTGTCACGTACTGCAATCACGGGGCTGCTGTGTTCAGGGCAGAATTTCCAGTAACTTTAAACATTCACTTCGGATCACATGAAAACATGCTCCTTTCAGGCAATTTAATAATTAACTTACTTTCCCTCAAACAGAAATTGTTCCTCGAGATCTAAGGATGAAAGACAAGTTTCTGAAACATCTTACAGGTAGGCTTTCCACGCATTCCCTCGCTGCTCCCCAGCTCCTGGCAGCCCGCAGCCCTCACAATCTGTTTCTTCTTCCACGTTCCAGGTCCTCTTTATTTCAGCCCAAAGTGCAGCAAACACTTCCACAGGCTTTACCACAACACCCGAGACTGCACCATCCCCACCTGTAAGTGACCGCACCCAACTCGCTTTAGAAATGCCGGTACAGTGTAGACGAGGCTTCAGGCCCCTCCACCTAGGTGAACAGGCCCCTCCCTTCTGCAACCCAGGTGTGCTAATACTGCTCCCTGCTGACCATACAGTCCGGGGCTGCGGTGAGGAGCCCACTTAAGATAACCGCAGGCAGCGGCAACTACTGCCAAACGGAACGTGGTTCACAGTCATTGGAATGAACCGGCTCTTGGAAGGGGCTGGACTCCTCCATGCACGCTCTCGCATTCTGGTCTGATGCCTGTCCTTGTATCCACTCAACTCTGACAGTGGGACAAATGTTTCAAAGGAGTTGCTAAAATGACTACTGCAGGGTGTAAGGTAACTATGGTTGGCCCTGGGCCATCCCCACTGCCCTGGCCAGAGACTTTGTGTTTCCACCAGTAATTGTAACCCCATCACCCAGGAATTTTACTGCTATTTCAAACTCCTGCTCTTCTACTTGGCTTCCTCACTAATTCAGAAACGCAGGTGCCCTTTTCTGTCTGGCTCTCAGCTGTAACTTCCTGGTTCATCCACAACAAGTGCACTCATTCCCCCAAAAGTGCTTTCTTGTGCTCTTCACAAAACATACAATGAAGACAAGTAACTTATTAGCTAGAGGGACATCTGCTAGAGCCCTACACCAACTTTTCTTTGTGTGTAGGGACCACAACTTTCCTTCCATTTAAGGCTCACAGGAGGGCAGTTGTACAAATAAGCCAGGTCTCCTAGGAGCTGCTTTCAGGACTGTCCGAAGGGGCAGCAGACCAGACCTGCCCGTCCTGCTCAAAACAATAAGCCCCTTTCCATGAAGGGGAAGCTGCTCTGTGCAGGCAGCAGCATCCCTTTACGGAGCTCCTTGTCTCGCACGTCCCCAAACATGGCAGGCAGACAGGGAGCGCCTTCAGGAGGGAGCTGACGTGGTCCTGCTCAAGGCTACCACGGGGACAGTGGCACGAGTCAACGGGTGGCACCCGTGTCCCAGAAGCTCCATGCTCCAGGCTCACCCTCTCATCCAGGCCACGTGGACCTGGGACACCTCACCTCCCTCTTTCCTTCCTCTGAAATGGAATCACCTTCTGTTTGAGAATTACTAACCTGCTTCTAGGGGTCAGAGAACCTTCTCATTTTGTTTCAATGTGTATATATTTTTATATTAAATCTTGTTTTACAATAATAGGATCATAGATTCTAAATTTGAAAGTGACCCTTAGGGTCATTGCTTGAATCCTTTCATTCACGGACAAGGAGACAGACAAGGCACTTAGGCTGCGTGTGCCCCATCGCAGGCGCCACCCACATTGCTGCCTCCTTTGCTGAGTGGGCCGCCACCAAGCTCCCAGTCACCCATAAGGTGAGGCAGTGGGACCAGGACCGGTCAGAAATGCCCCTGGGCCTGGAAGCAGATCTGTGCCCTGGACAAGTGGCTGCTTGTGTGGGTCCCACCTCTCTCAGCCCATAAAGAGCTGCAGAGCCAACCTGACCACTTCTGTGCTGCTCAAGCCTGCATACGACAGTTCCCAGAATCCTGGCCGGTTAGACAGAAGGAACCACAGACCTTCTCACTCAAGGTGTGGTCCTGGGGTGAGCTCTCGGGAAGAGCAGGACTTGTGAGTCCACCGCACCTGCTGAGAAAAGTCTGCACCTTAAGGTGGACATCAGGGTGGAGAACATGTGGCCCAGGGGGGTCGTGGTCGCCCTCAGGATCTCAGGGTGTGTGGCAAATGCCAGTATCTCCTTTGAGCTCCTACAGTCCGCCGCTTCCACGTGTGGTCTCTTCAGGAAAAGCACATCCTAAAAAACATGGCACATCTGAAGAAGAGCAGAAAAGCCAGGAATCCTGACGACCCTGCCTCCAGCTGTCACATAATTGTTTCATTTGAGCCCAAACTGTTCTGTCCTCTAGATATTTAGCGGGTGTGTTTTTAGAAGGCTTAGGTGCTTGCCTAACAGACACGCTGTGCGTATTTATTGCTGTCAATTTACGCATTCACTCAGAATTTCAGCTAAGAGCACGAATTCTTCCATCTTTAAGTAGGATTTTGTGACTCTTGAGAAGTGAACTTCATATTGAGGAATCCCTTTATGGGCGTGATTGCTGTGTCCTCTGAGGCAGCACCTATGAGACTAATGAAACAGGAAACCATACGAGATACCTAGGAAAACCAGTCTGTGCTCAGAAATCAGCTCTTGCTTCCCTCCATTGTCCAGCCAGGTTTTTTGCTCTGGTACTTGGCTGTTGACCCACTGTCTTTAGAATTTCTGTGCGGAAGGCTTTGTGTTATGATTAACTCAAGAGGGGACTCGGCCCGCACGTGACCTAAAAGTTAAGTAACACCGGGCACGGGAAGACCGACTGTACTCTAGGAAGCAAAACGAAAGCTGTTTTAATGAGCCCAGCAGCTACTGCGAGAAGAAAACAGGCAGAGAGCAGCCGCGTGGGAGACTCTGCATCCCCACTTCCCACAGCCTCCCAGTTACATCATTTAACTTCTGTCACGTGATGCTAAAGGCCCCAAGGCACCATAAATTATTAAATCAACAACTTCGAGCCATGATTGCGGGTGACAGTCTATGTATTGTTTCCAAGGAATTCAGAATATTTAAAGGAATGAATGGCTTTAGCAGTTGCTATGCTTGTTTAAAGTGAATGCAATTCATTTAAGTTGTTGAGGTAGCTGACGAGGGTCTGTGATTTATTTCCCTTGTAGACTATAAGAGATGCGCCCGGCTTCTTACTCGGCTGGCTGTCAGTCCGATGTGCATGGAGGGATAAGGTAAGCTGACAGCCCAGTCGCTGTGGCCCGCACACCAAAGACTGGATGCATTTGGGACATGAAAAATTCATGGGAGTTTAGAGACAGTCATTCTTTGGGTAAAGTAGCCTTACTCTGAGTAAGGTTGACAGAACACTCAAAATAGCTCTAGGTACTGGTCAGTAGTAAACACACAGCACCCCAGGCAGCCACTGAGACCTGGTCGCAGGAGGACACGCTGGCCGAGCTCACATTAACCTGCACACAGCCCACTGGCTACTGACTTCAGTGCGTGACATGGTGTGTATCTGTCCACCCACTTCTAGGCTTTCATTCAAACACTCATAGATGAGTATATGACTAACCATATCCATGCGAATTTTAGCGACATATCTGGCAAGTGTTTGCATTGAATTCTGTCATTATACCAATACACTTAAAAAGAACAGCTAAGAATAGGTATCCTCTTCAAATGTTTCTATCGAAGTTATTTTTTAAAAGCCTCTGATGGTAAAAATATAAATACACATTGAGTTTATGAGCTAAACTTTTTACATTGGCCTCTTGAGGGCTGACATGTAACACATAACGCTAACTGTCAGCAAGAGTCAAGGGACGGGCTGAAAGGTTTTATTTTCCTGACACAAATGCCATCGATTTCAGCCACAAACTGTAACTTCACAACTGGACACTAGCTGTGTGTCTTGTATGCTAGGCACAGCCAGATGCGGGGTCTACCTTGCAGTCAGATGGCTGTCCCTTCGCCTCCTGTAAGTGGAGGAGGGGTGCTCACCGTGGCGAAGGCTGCGCTGAACAACGTCTGCACAGATGCTTGGGGTCAGCCGGGCAGTGGGTGCTGCCCTGAGCTGTGTCCTTAGCACTGCTTCTTCCCATCAGGAGTCCCACTAGCAAATGGGGGTTCAGTGAAACAAGTGGTTAGTGGAGGGTATCATCCCACATTTTCCCCAAGCTCACTGAAACGTGTATAACACTTTCTGTGTGGGGGAAGTGAAAGCACAGTTTTTAATGCCAAAGCTGAGAAATTCCTCCACCTTCACTTCTCATCTGAATGCTGTCCAGTTTCTCTTCCACTGCCCACATGGCAAACAGAAAACTTCTTATTTTTAAAGCAATGAATGGATTCTTGTAAGTCTCCCAAAGTACCTGCCCGGGGAGATGAGAATGTTGTTTTCATTAAGCATTTCTTTATAGTTAAAGCATCACTATTTCCAAAGATGAACCAGGCACATCCCTGGAAAACAACCGCCATCTACTCACAAGTGGGGAGACCAGATGCCCAGCGTCCACATCCACCGAAGAACCGCTCAGGCCACAGGCTTCCTGTCTCTGTGCCTGCGAGCTAACCCCCTGCTTCCCCACAGTGGTTCCCCGAAGACTGCTCTCCTGCAGAGACAGCTCCCCGGAGCGAAAAGTCGAGAGTAATGGTACCCAGGAGCCTACGCTTCCGTGGAACTGCTCCCGAGCGTGGACCTACCTCTGCACCGTCTCAGGACGGGCACACCAGGGCTTTCCCAACACAACACGGAGACCCACATCGCACTGGTCACCGCCGTCGGTAACCGTGTTCACTTTGGTCAAGAAGTGGGTAGTTTAAAATACAGATACTTCTGCTAAAATAATTTTATAACATTTAAAAAGATTAACTTCTTCCAACTCCAGAAGTTCTAAACCGCAGTAGCAAAGTCTTAACTGGCTGGTGACGATGCAGACAGTCAGGGGTTTCTGTGTGTCCCGGAGGGCAGAGCGCACATCCTGCGTTAGCAGCAGGTTTTCCTTAAGTGGCGTAAGCTGTGTCCACGTACGTTTCTTCCGCCGTCCTAACACATGAAGATGTCACAACGAAGCTGCAGGGTAAGACTCCTCTTCCTACTCCAGACCAGAGCCTCAACTTCTTAAAGGCTAAGTCTGAAAGAAGTGGGTCTTTAGAGGGGTCCGAGCACAGGGACCCTCCACACTTGAGGTCTCAGTGCAGAGCCCGAGCCCGAGCCCTTTGCTCCTTCTTGCTGAAACTCATGACCTGATCTCCTCGAGCCAAAGAGAAGCTGTAGCTTCGCAGCCATCCTCCCACACAGCAGGAGAGCCTCCCAGACACACCCCTTCACTACCTGGACTTGCCGCTCCAGTAACTTACAAGCCTGAGCCCTGGAATATTTTCAGAGAAACAGAGTTTTGAGTAACAAGTATCCAGCTCGCTCTACAAAATGCAGCCTATTCTGAGCAACCCAGGATCGCCCCACATCAGCGTGGACTGAACTACCGAGGACTTGGCGGCGGACGCATCAACACTGAGCACTGTTCTTCAAACCCTAACAAGCATTCTCTCTTCGTTTGTGATGATTTCCATCCCTTTAGCGCAGCAGGTCCGTGAGCACTGAGTTACTTTCCAGAATAAAATATACACACATTTTGGCACACAGGGAAACATGCAGACTGCAATTCCTCACATCTATGCACACATTATGTTACACGTAATTGAATGTATAGTTCTTCCAGAATCAATAAGCAACTGTGAATCATTCTCTGAACCCAAACGTGTTTGTTTCGCAGCGAGCAGAGCGCCGCGGACGAGCAGCGGCCCGGGACCGTGAGAAGTGCCTTGGAGACCAGCAGGGCAGAGCCCACTGCCTTCTGGACACGCCCCATGAACAGAGATTTATTTTTGCAGACAGCCTCTCCCATAATTCCTTTACCTTGAGTTTTGTATGTTGACACCGTCTGTGGGCACAGAGTCAGTAAATGGGTGTGCCTGACAGTAATGCTTGCCACCGGTCATTTTAGACAACAGGAGAATGCTCCACGTTTGATGTGTCATGCTGTGAAACGGCAGAGAGATTTCTCCTTTTCCTGATTAGGTGACGTCACAAATATTTCTTGAGAAGCATAAGCAGAATCTAGAACTATATTTTCATATAGCATATGGTATTATTTAATATTTTATTACTTTTACAATTAAATGCCCAGAGTATCATTTGGAATTGCATGAAAAATTTTAAAAACATAAATAAATAAAAAGAGACAGAAAAGAACTTCAGTTGTGGAGACATTGGAGTGTAAATCTGTGTACATGCTCAGGCTAATTTCATTTGTCCTTTGTATAATAAATGTAAAATAGTATCTAGATACTGTGCAATATGTAGATACTGTAAATAAAACGCAAGTAATAAATGAAGTGTTTGTTATAATGAAGTCTTCAAAGTGACTCTTTACTCCTGAACAAGTTCATCATTGGGAATTCATGATTTACAAATCTTTTGAAAAGACTGAAATACTGGCAGGATATCACAGAATATAAAAGGCATAAATAAATAAAACGAGAAAGCTATGAATTCTTGTAAGGGACATTAGCATTTTTTAAAAAGAGTGGCACTATATATTGGCGACATATTTCTTAACGTACGTGATTTGGTAGCGAATATTTCAAATAAGGTTGCATCCGTATTTCCTGTATGACTTTGTAATGGAAACACTAAACTCCGTATTTCCTGTGTGACCTTGTAATGGAAACGCTAAACTAAGAGGGACCTTAAGACTTCCCAAAAGCTCCAGATTTTTACAGGTAGATATATTTTGAACAAATCTGACTGGATCTAATTTTTCAGACAAGTGAATTCAGCAACGAGGTTTTCTGTTCACATGAGCCCTAGTCTGGATACAGCCTAAGGACAAAGTCAATTAGGAACCCTAGGATTTGTCTGAGGGTCTGTGTTTAAGACATGTGTGTAAATGTTAAAGAAAACAAACTAGAGAGATTTATTCATCAACATAAAGGAACAGAAAAGAGAAAGAAATTTCCTGGCTTTGAGAGTATTAAGCAATTACTGAACGATTAGGGCACTAGGGTGTAATTTTTTTTTTTTTTTTTTTTTAGGGTGTAATTTTTGAAGTGCTTTACTTTCCTGTTTCCTAGTTGCAGGTAGACTTTTTCCCTCAATTCTTTACTTTTTAAAGGTACCATTATCAAATTCTCAATCCTCCCACGTTTCAGGATAAGCCCTCATGGAGCGACCCTGCAGGCCACCACACACACTCCTGGCCAGCCTTCTTGCCGCCACCTCCCCGGTGTCCCTGAGTCTGCCGCCCCCGGTGGCCTGGTGGGAAAGACACCTTGCTCATCCCTCAGGCCCGAGTAAGCTCAGGACTGAAGGTCCCCCATCTGGGGCTCCTGTGATACTGAGGACCAGAAGCCGTTCCTCTGAACTCTCCCTGCTTCTGAGCGACCGTCACTCAGACCGATCTGTGACCCAGAGTCCTCCCGGGACTTCGGGTCATCAACGATGAACTGGGGTGAAGACCGAGAGGAGAAAAGCTGTCCCTCATCTAGCCATCCACAGGGGTCTGCCTTGGGGTGCTGGCCCCAAGGAGAACCCACACTCCACTGAGGATGGGGCGCAGGCAAGGCCGCTGTGGCTGCAGGGCTGCCAGCTTCTCCCATGAACATATTACTTGAGTGGAAGCAACGTGCTTACTTAGGCACTTACGCCGCTTAGGGTGCTGCCCGGCACGGGGCAGACAGGCACACATCACACATCATCCAAAAGGGACAGTGGAGGCAATGCTTTCTGATTCTTCTCCACCTGTCAGTAGAAAAACAGGCAAACACCAGACTTGTACTTAGCTGTAGTTTTGTAATTTCCCCAGTTTATTTGAAAACAATCTTTTCTGACATATATTCATATGAATTTTAGATCAGTTATCTCCAAGTGCACAGAAATTACCTATATTTGCCTATAAACTAAGCACTGATAAAAGAATACTTAATATATCAATATTTAAGCATTCCAACATAAAAGGACTTTTTCCCCACTTATTATTTTTTTCCCATCTAAGCTGATCTATATTTGACATTCAGGTTAATCACACGCATGTAAAAGCAGACGTGGTCCCCACACTGGCCCTAAGGTAAACCAGCACACAAGTGTCCTTCTTCCCGGACATAATTACATTTCCAGAGGCAAAGTGGTTCAAACGGGAACACATAAGGTGACTTCCTTATGAAATCAACTAGACAGACACAAACTAAGGAGTGAAGGTGCTGAAGATGAGTCACGCAAATCTTCCTCCTTCCTGTCCTGTCAATGCGCAAGTGTGCACTGTGCATGTGTGTGAACACTTCTCACCAACATCGCTGGACACCAGGCCCTGGCATCAAGAGGGAGTGCAGGGCAGGGGCCCCGTCCACACAGAGGGAAGAGGTAGTGCAGGTTCCTGGAAGTGCCGATGGGCTCAGATGCTGCCGAGCCTTACAGAGATGCTTTACTTCATTATGTTCTATTTTGCTGCTCTACGATTTTCTTTGTTCCACTATTTCTGTAACTGGGGCAAAGTGGGAGGTTCAACTAGTCTAAGAACACTTACCCCATAAACTGGCTGAATCAAAAATTTTTATTTATTCGTCCACCAAACGCAACAACTGATTTCCATCTACAATTATTTTTTAAGGTAAGAAACAGTGAGTCAACTGAAAAAAGGGCTGCGGCCTTGGCTAGGGAATGGTGACACTGTGACACCTGACTGAGAATGCGGGCCTGTGGGAACGAGCCTGGGCCGCAGCAGGGCTGGACCCGGGTCAGCGAACCTTCTCCAGGAAGGCTCTGCAGCACCGCACACACTGCTGGTAGACGGTCTCAAAGTCAGCGTCATTACCCTGAAAAGACAGGGAAAAGGAAGAGTAACAAAGCCTGCGTAAGGAAAAGGCCCTTCAGGAGTCTGCCTCCGACTCCCGACATGAGGGCACACAGACAGGCTGGTGTTTACGTTATCCCTACCCGTGAACCGCAGGATGGAAGTGAGAACCATACTTACATAATAAGGGTCTTCAATGATGAGCTTTTTCTGTGGATCGTAGCTCCCAAGTAGTTCAATTCTCGCTCTGCAGTTTTTAACTTGATTACTTTTCCTATTCAAATCTCTGTAAAATTGAAACATGAACTCAGTTTTCTGATCTATGGTTTCAAGTTAAACTGGGACGTCTGCTAGGGTTTTATGAAGCACCCATATCAAAATCCAGCAAAAGTGACCTGACTTAAAGAGGAAATCAAGCACTCAGCAGCTCTGCACGGCCCTCCGCGGGGCTGCAGTCATAAGGCTCTGTCTTTCAGGCAAGGGAGCTCGCAACAGCAGGGGACTTACACGAAATGTACAGCTTTGAGTCAGACAGTAATCAGCATTCCCCTGACGGGGCGACAGAGTGGGACGCAAAGAGCCATGAGAACCAAGTCCCAGAGGGCGGGAGGTTCCACGCTAAGGTGTCCTGACGGTGGTCCTTGCACCCACTCCACTGCCTGGGGGGGCTCCGCGCCCATCTCCCACCTCAGCTTTCTCACTGAGCTTCGTGTGGACTGTTCCTGCATTTGGCTACCAAATCTCTACGGGGGACAACAGAGTCTAACGGGAAACCCGCGAGGCCTCAGAGCACGGACCCTCCCCAGGAAGCCACCGAGGCTGAAACGTGAAGGGCAGGTGGGAGCAGGGGTGGCTCGGGCTGCACCACCAAGTGCCAACCACGTCTGGACATTTCAGTAATGGGTGCCACACGGCGTTCTCTAACAAGACACTGCTGATGATACTGATGAGCTATTCCGTAAGTGAGAAACGTGGACCAAACAAAACTACAAGTGAAAAACAAAAATAGAAAATCTACGTATTTTAACGCAGTTCGTGATTAATGAAAACCTAGGTAAGCCTGTTGCGTCCGTACCTGTCCACCCTACAACAGTGACTAAAGGAAAGAGTTTCTGTTAATCAAACACACGCAACATTTACGGGTTAGCAGTGAAGCAAGGCAGTGTGGTCCTGCGCTCACACCGCGGGCTCGTCTCTGTCCTCTCGGTGAGGGCAGACACTAAGGGCCCTGCGGGCGGAGTGCTTAGGCATCTCACTCAGCAAGACGTATTGTGTGACAGGCAGCACGGTGCCCGTCCTGCAACTGGTGCATGGTCTGCTCATACATTCCCTTTGGTCACTTAGCCCGAGTCTGCCTCTATATTTGTAAAATACATCGTATTCATTTATCTTTGCATGGTCACATTGTATCATATTGTTTGTTAGGTTTAATTTGAATACGTGAAGCCCATAATACATGTAAGCCCACCTCAGACTTCAGGAGGAGAGGCCCAGGAAAACGCTCTCATCATTGGTTACCAGTGCCTGGCTGAAGAAATGCCACACCAAGTTCCTTGTTGCCCAGATCCATGTCCCCTGAGGTCAAACGCACAAGTGAGGCGATAGGGCACGGTGGTGAGTGTGACTCATGCCTCACAGAGCCTAGGCTAAAATTCCAACACACCCACCACTGAATCTGTGAACTTGGGCAAGTAACGTAACCTCTCTGTGCCTCGAATTCCTCTTTGATAAGATGGAGCGACAGTGCAAACCTTCAGAGGAAGCGCTTTGGCGTGCACAGCACATGATATGCACCATGCTTAGCCATTTTTATCTAATACCTTAACCTGACAGTTTTTGTTTTTTAAATTGATTAAGGCAATCAACGATTTAAATGAACTAAAACGTCTTCTTTTTTGTTAGTCTTTTTTTGGGGGTTGCTGTGAGGCAGCTGTAAGGGGGAATAAGATGAGAAACACAATAAAACACCATGCTGGCCGTGAATCATTATAGCAATAACAAACTCATTCTCCTGCAAAACAAAGCATCACCTTATATGTCAGACTTTTCCTTATCAAAGGGTGTGTCTAAGTGTAAACAGATCTATGAGACTTCAGTTCTAAATTATTCCCTGGATTTCTTACTATTCTAAATAAGTACTTCCACATGTTGTGACCATCATTATATATTACAAGTTTAAGGTACTAGAAAAGTCATTTTGGACAACAAACTGCCTAGCCTATTACTGAACCGAGTTGAAGAGAAATACCCTTTAAAAATACGATTACCTCAGGTTGCTTTCATCCATACATAGTATATAATCAAAAGTGGCAAAGTCTTCTTTGGTAACCTAAAAGTAAATGAGAAGTGAAAACATAATGTTTACGTTTAGACCAATCAAGCCTAGAGGATCCAAAACAGAACCTTAAAAAAAAGAAAAAAAACAAAAGGCTATACTTGAATCTGCTACTCACTTATTAAGTTATAAATCAATTAAGGTACTTTAAACAGTTAACCTGATTTCCTAAAATTGTATTGCAAATAAATTTTATTTTATACAGTTCCCTAGAATAATCATAAATAGTATAATATGTGGATGCAAAGTTTAGACTTCATCTTCGACTTCTTAGGAGCAAAGTCTAACTCGGTTAACGTATTAAAATGTTCCGTGTCTGAGCCCATTTTTCATGCTGCAAGCACTCATCCTCAGCCCCGGTGACATGGGCCAACTGCAGCTCTGGCGGCTGTCCTTGTGGGGCTTCCCTCCCACGCAGGGCGGGCAGCTCTCGAGTGACAATGCCTCACAGAAAAATAAAGCAGAGAAGAGGGCAGAGAGGAAGTAGAGGGTGGTCAGGCTCACGAGAAAGAAACACATGAGTAACTGAATCTCTGGATCTTCTCTTCTGACTAAATATCCATAACTTGGACATGACACAGAAGAAAGTACCACTCAGTATTTTTACTAATTCTAACCCAAACTTGGCACTGTTTTCAGACATAATTCATAAACATAAGCTCACTAAAATATAAACAAAAAACTCTCTTATGATTTTTTATTAGTATACGTAATAACAGAATAAGAAAAGAGCGACTATATTCAATTTTAATAACCTATAAGGGGAAAGAATCGGAAAAAGAATATATATATATATATAACTGAATCACTCTGCTGTACACCTGAAACTAACAGCATTGTAAATTAACTATACTTCAATTAAAAAAATGGTAGGCAGGTGGGAAGGAAGGAAGGGAAACATGCCGTAATCAAGGATGGAAATAATTTCTAAGAATGCTTTCAATACTCATCTTCATCACTAAAAAAATCCTCTAAAATCTAGTGGCACAATGAAACTACAAAGATTTTGAATACCTGGTTAGACAGAGTAGTGACACTCTACTATGATCAGTGCTGCAAAAGAACCACAAATACACTCACTATTCTGTTAAAAATAATACACTTTGACTCTTAGTATGCACTTGCATTAATTTTTAGCGTAGCACATTAATAAAGTACTGGCACCAAATTTTGCTAACATTCCCAAGGTACTAGCTTATTTTAAAATCTGTTAGAACAAATATTACAAGTTATTTCCCCAAATTAGTTGTCTGAGAAATGTCCTGAGATTAAATATTAAACATTGTTTTTAATTTTGGAATGACTGCGATTGCAGATCCTAAGAAAGACTTAGTAACTGACAGCTACATGTAGCTACATGATGTTTAGATGTTAAAATGACTGTGGAAGAGGAACAGCTATAATTAACATCTTATAAAGAATGCATGGTAAAGGATTTCCGCTTGCAGCTATAAATGAAATAGCTTGTGGCAAAACAACCCTATTGCCAGAAAAAAAGTAGAAAACGCCCATCAAAACTAAACACTTCTGCACAATCATTAACGTGCTCCCATGACAGCCAGGCTCAGAAAGGCCAAAATCCCAACCGCGTGCACAGGACCAGGTATGCAAATTGGCGGGCCCTCTGCTGCTACAGATAAGCCTGGCTACCTGCGAGGGCTGACCGGCCACAAAGGGCAGCTGGCATCTTGCCCCCGCCCTCAAGAGGACTTGCTGATCCTGGGCCCTGGCTAGAGCTCAGAAGAGAGATCTCAAACTTCCTGGATGCAGCAATTTTTAACTCTTAAAATTATTTAGGCCTTCCCTCTAAACAACTTGTTACTTAGGGTTTTATCTATTGTACCAATATTCACCAAAGCTATTAAAAGTGAAATTTTTATAACACTTATTATTCACTTAAAAATAATAAAAATTCATTACCTGTTATTATAACATTTTTATAAATGAAAAACAGCTCTATTTTCCACACTGAAACTTAGGGAGGAGAGTGGCACTGTTTTACATTTTTGCAAATCTCTTTAATGTCTGCTTACTCAAGGCAGACGGTTCTCCTCTGTGCTTCTGCATTTGATCTGCTGAAATATGCAAAACCAGCCTCACACAAGTATGTAGCTTAAAAGCAGTATTTTAACAGCCATTGTGTAACTGTGGATATTCTCTGATGCAACACCAAAGCTCATTAGCAGTGGTTTCTTACAGGTTATTTGCAATGCAGAACATGAAAACATACGAGCAAACTTTTCCTACTCTGTCCAAGCTCACTGGTTATGGTTAGTCTGAGCCTTTGAATGGATCCCTGACTCACACATTTTGACCTCACTGGCCTAGGGGTCCCTGGAACCCACTTTGGGGACTGTGCTTTAGACTCTCACAGGAGGGGCTGTTAGCAACGTCTGAGGACATTGTGATTGTCACGATGGGGGATGAAAGGGGTGCTCAGCATCGCGTGGGTCAAACCACCCGGCCTCCCAGGTCATGAGAAGCCTGGGCAGAAGGCCGCTGATGGAAGGCAGGAGCACCAAAGGGCCAGTGGCCCTCACCGGATGGAGATGCCGGAGCTGAAGCTGGCACCACACGTCTTCTCCTCAGAGCATCTGCCAAGTTCCTGAACTATTCAGAGAAAGAAGCCAAGAGAACAAGTGGAAGGCCGCACGCAGCAGACTCAGTGGGGAGGGAAGAAGAACTACTTCAGAAGCTGCTAAACAGGAACAGCCCTGTGTGCCGAACGCCTCCCCGGCAGGGGGACTCCTGGAAGTTCACCCAAGAGGGGCCCGTCCAGCACAGCCCGAGCCCCGCGAGGCAGGTCCAGAAACCAGTCAGCTCCAAACCAATTCCTGCCCTACCAAAGCGGAGCCACCTGGGGGCGAAGGTCCTTCACCCAAAGCTTCTACATTGTCTATACATCATGCTCCGCATTTAATCCAAACTATCAAGCATGCCGAGCAATACAACAAAGAGGAAAAGAAAGAAAAGCAGACTCACAGATGAACCAGGTATTAGCTACTAGGCTTTGTGTAAAATAACTGTGATTGGAGTTGTTCACGAAAATATAGGGCAAGATGTAGAATTTCACCAGAAAGCTGGAGTCAATTTAAAAGACCAAATAAAACTTAAAGAATTAAACAAAGTAACAGACACTAAATATTCAATAAATAGAGGCTTATGAACTGTTTGAAAACAGAAAGATTTGTACATCACAAAACAGGTCAGGAGAAAAGTCTCAGACTGAAAAACAGTGAAAAAAAGGATGGAGAAAGTAGCAAAAGCACAAGAAATTTATGTTCAAAATACATTTAGGTTGAATCTCAGAAGAATGAGGGGAAGAAAAGTAGACAAAGATAACAGCCCAGAATCTTCCAGCACTGATGAAAACCATCAAGACACAAATTCAGGAAGTGAATCTGACCACATAAAACTGCTGGTAACTACACACCAAAGAAAGCTAAAGACAGCAGAAGAAAATGACAGCAACAGCAGGGAGCAACAAAAGGACAATGGATTAGATGAATCCTTCCAAACAGTTAAGGTAGAAATACCATCATTGTTTGACAAAAGTTTTTTAACCGAAGAGAAAAGAAACATTAGCCAACTTGTTTTATGAGGCTGCTCGACCCCGACACAGTGTGTGATGCCAGGTGTGTATCCACCCAACAGAACTGCACACATACAAAAATATTCAGTGGACTCAGCCCCAAACTAGAAACAACCGAGTGTTCATCAAGAGTGGAACTGATAATAAACTGTAGCCTAACTGTAAAATGATACTGAGTCCACAAATGAAGATGACTAAGCTCTGCTATGAGCAACAATACGGAGAATCTCACAAAGGAAAAAGCTGACAGAAGTATACACACTATAGGATTCCACTGCCATAAAGCTGAAAAGGTAGACGGCATTTTGAGTGGTGACCTCTGGAGTAGAGGGAGTAGAGCTGGTCGTGCCATAAGATGCACTGAGCACCCTGACATCTGTGCATATGTCAAATAAAGTTTACTGAAAAGGGAAAGAATGTATGATAAAGTAAACATCCCCACAGAACTAACCGGATGTGAGAGTTCACATACTCCAGAGAAATGATTACATGCGCTAAAAAGAAAAAAGTACCCTGAATGTATTCTGTCTATAAAACCCAGGTTTAATAGAAATATTAGAATAGTTCTCATACAAATTGTGATACTCACTAAAGAGGAAATCTGTAAACATTAGAAAATGCTAAAAAATAACAAAGATCTGACGTGATACTGACATATCCTACTAGGACTTTCACATTTTTAAAAAAATCATTGTTGAGAAAATTTTCTTAAAAGCAACAAGAAAAAGAAAATAGATCATGTGGAAGTACTACTTCTAAAACTGGTAATAATTTCATAAGCAATAACTTTCTAGCTTTGTTTTTTTAAGGCATGTGTATTTAAAATATTTCATTTGTACCCACTTTTATTATAAACTTAGTGTATGAAAAATAATCTGATCTTAAAAGCAGAAAACATGGAAGTGTGATTGCTCATAATTCTGAAGGTCTACTCAAAATAAATCTACATTATTTAAAAAACAAAATAGAAACTGGCAAGATATGTACAACCCTGAAGAGATCAGAATGGACAAATGATATAAAAAATGTTTAATCTCCAATGAAAATTCCACTTAAGAAAGGGTCCTTAAAATAGTTAATTTAAATAGTAAATTGTTAACATGCAGAGTCAACTGATGTAGCCAGAAACTAGTTCACAGATCTCAGTTATCTAAGTCAAAAATAATGTGTGTATTACTAATTTCTGAGACATTATTAACATATTAAAAGTGTTTCTATAGTAATTTTGTTTTGTGAATTTTCTGGCTCACACCTCAACAAATAAACCTGTAATTAAATCCAAGTTCTACCACTTTGCAGCTGCATAACCTTCAATAAGTCATTTATTTTCTCCCCAGAACTGTTTCTTGACCTGCAAAATGTGTTTACCAACCACTCCTTTCCGTAATTGATAAAATTTGAGAACGACCAAAATTTAAAATACGATGTTATATGGCAAAGCAATCTGCAAAGTTTTAAATAGAGACAAAATTCAGTATAACAACGACTAAGGAATCTTTATCCAGTCTTACAAAAAGTTCTGATCCAAGCACTAATACTAAATTATAGTTCTCACACTGCCATCCATACTTACAAACATGCAATATATTTGACAACTGATTTTCAAAATATTTGGCTTCTCACTCTGAAGGCCTCAAAAGCTCATGTGACACCAAGCCATAACCCTTCTTGGCCTATAGAGCCTACATTTTGTTAGGATGGATACAAAAGGAAGTTAGCAGATTTTAGCGAGGTTTTTAAAAAATCCAATTGAATCTCCACAAAATAATCATATTGATAAAAATAGCAGTCCCTTTAGAACAACACGCTAGTCAGAAACGAAGCGTGTTTCTGTAGCAGCTGGTCCCCGTGGTATAGAAGGTGCCAGCACGAGCACCCACAGCAGCTCCTAGACTGGGAGGGACTGGACGGGCCGCCTACGGACCCCGACGTCTCACCACGAATGCTGCCATGAAAACCTCAGCACCCCACCTCCCGCGGTTCCACGGGAGTCTAGAACCCTGTAGCCCAATAACGTGCCCACCAGACCAAGTGGCTATTTAAATGAGTTACAATTTAAAATGCAGCCTCCATTACACTGGCCATATCTCAAAAGTGCGAGAGCACATGCAGCTGGTGGCTTCCACCCTGCAGAGCAGATAAGGCACACCAACCTCCTCGCAGGACGTTCTGCTGGGCCGCATTCCAGAACCAAAACCCAGAAGTACTACTGCTGGTGTGCAGGATATGCATCCATAGTAATATCAGCGTTACCCGGTATTTCTAAGGCACTTCACAGCTGGCAATATGTTTCTGTATTTACAACCGAAATTTATTCTAGCAACAACCTAGTAATGGAAGCAGACTAAGTCACCAGGGCTTAAATGTTTAAAGACCTCACGCACAGAAAAAAAGGTGATGCCAGCTCAGGTCTGCCAGCTCTTAGCCAGGGCTCTCTCGACCATGCATTTTAACAAGTCAATTCCAAGACCATGCAAACCTTTCAGAACTGTGGAACCAGAATGGGTGTATTGTGGCTGGTTAGGCTGACCCTAAATAAACAGACTCAAATAAACGCACTCATTATACATAAGTCTGGTTAAGCCTCTCACAACCGCTCAGGTTACGGGATCAACGTATTAGAAATTAAACGAGGTCTCTTCTACCTGTCTTGCTTTATGGACTGTGTTAATGCCATGATTTCTCAGGCAGCTCACAGCTCTCGGATCTGGCGACCGGCCCACGTTCCAGTCAGAAACAGCGCCACTGTCAATGACCCACTGCAACACAAAACACACAAGTGCACCTTCAAGGTCAAGTACAGTACCTGCCGGGCAACGTGACTCATGGGGACACCATGCTTCTTCATGCAAGCCTGCCCTCGATAATCAGGAGGGTTTCCTAGTTCATACGTGGACGTTGCTGCACTGTCTATCCTCCACTGCAGGAGAAAAAAAGAATTTTTTTCACAATTTTCTGCCCCAAAGCCATTCAGGTTGTCCTCTTTAAGGTTGTGAACAGTACTTACAGTATCTGAAATGTTTTGATCAGCTACAAGTTTCCTGAAAACTGCTTCTGCGATGGGTGATCGACAGATGTTACCTTAAAAAAAAGGAGGGGGCAGAGTGAGCATCTGATGTGAGGGAAGCAAGGTACTCTTCTCTGAGGTGACCGTCCTGCCAGCACGTGGCAGAACCTGGGGGAACAGCTGACCCAACCCTGCTCAATGATTTCACACCAACTGTCCAAGTACTCAAAGTACAAATGACAAAGACATCCGAAATCAGAACAGTCATGAGCAAAATCATCGTTTTTCAGGTTTGCTATCACTGACCCAGAAGTGAGTCGTGAAATCAACGAAGTGGGTCGCAACCAGCCTATTTTAAAATGAAATACAACAGAATAGCATTTAAAATATGCATTTTCAAGTATACTGCACATAATAAAGATGACTATTGTTTCATAAAATACACAAGCAAATGTATTTAGGCCTAAGAGTAGCTCCACACAGACTTCTACCGCAGGACCTGTGCGGAGGGAGCCCTTGCTTGAGTGCTGTGGACCCAAAAGTCAGCCAGCTGGGGTAGGGATGGTCCTCCAGGCTGTCCAGTCTGCCCAGAACTTACAGCAGCTGCAAGTTCACAGATCCCCAGAGCCACCCTCACTTCAAACCAGCTGAACCTTACAGGTTCAATATTTCTCCAGAAGGACTGCAGAATTCAGGAAAATGCTATACTTATGATTATAGTTTTATTATCACAAAAAGATACAAAGCAGAACCAGCCAAAGTCAGAGAGCACAGCAAAGATTCTGGAAAGTTCCAAATAGGAAACTTTCTCGTCCTTCGGGACGTGTCACATTCCCGTCACCCATGTGTGACAGTACTCAGAGTACTCCCAATCCAGGACGCCTCCCAGAGCTCCAGTGCCAAGGATTTATTGGGGTTTCATAAATAAGCCCAACTGATTGAATTACTGGCCTGTGGTTGAACTCAATGTCCAGCCCCTTCCCCTGCCATGTGTGGCTCGCAGCCTCCACCCGAGTTACCTCCTCAGCATAAGCTGTGTAGGGCCATCCCTGAATCACAAAACACTCCTATCACTCCAAGGGAATTCCAAGGGGTTTGAAGGTTACCTCCCAGCAGCCAGGACAGAGGCAAGACCTCTCATTAAATGGGGTCAAATTCCTTACTACACAGGGGAAGAAAGATAAAAGACAGAAAATCTTCCCTCAAAATATTTCTACCACGTGCTAAGCAATGTACTTATGGGAGATACGGAATTAGCTATAATAAAAACAAGAAAACAAATGCTGATAGACAAGCAATATACTACAGGAGCACTGGAAAAGATTCTAAAAAGCATAAAGAATAAGAAAGTTTCTTATGAGAAAAAAAGAACAATTAGGGCTGGTCTTTAAAAGATGAAGAGTATTTAAATACTGGTTAATTGTAGGAAAAAGGTAACCTGACACCACTATGCTCTCTCTCATCTCCCAGTGTGCTGGCTGGGACACAATTAACAGCACACATTCTTTAGACCTTTAAAACATTAAACACTTAATAATCTTGCCAAAATAAGGAGTTCCGTTCTTTTCTGCTATTACCCTTACCAATGGTATACATCTGACACTTCCCTGCACTTCAGTCTGAAACAGGTCCAAATAAACGCTTTGAAGGAATAAAACTTTTATGTTTCAGAAACGTACTGTTGTTACTGTCCTGCATACAGGCTCCCAAGTGAAATGGCAAACAGCAACCTCAAATACCCCAGAACTCCATGTCTCACCCCCTCCACTGGCAAAGCTCTGGCTCAACACACAAACTCTCTCTGAATTGTGGGTCTCCCTCCTGTGGCCCTCACCCCTTCTCAGTCCAATCTCAACACAACAGCTGAAGGCTTCTTCTTAAACTTCCCACCTCTGCTCAAAACCCTCCAATGGCTTAACTCGCTCAGTGAGCCCAAGTCCTCACCCGGCCTCACCAGATCTGTCCACCGCAGAACCTAAATGTGGGTCTGAAAACTAGGGCTCAGGACCCACCAGCTTTGTATATAGTTCTCAAAGCTAAAAATAATTTTTTTACATTTTTAAACAGTTGCAAAATACTCAGAATATCTTGAGAATATTCCATAGAATTCAAATCCCAGTGTCCATACACAATTACAGCCCAGCATAATCATTTATGTATTGGCTAGGGCTGCTTTTGCACTACACCTTTGGTATGGCCTACAGAGCACAAAATATTTGTTCTCTGGCTCTTTACATAAAGAGTTTGCAGACTCCTGCCCCAGAACACTCACTGTATGTCAGGAAGTAACTTCTCCCCTATGCACCAAGAACAGTACTGCTTATGTATCGACTGGGAACTGAGAAAACAGCCACATTATCTCTGAGTCCTCAGGTACAGAGGAGTGTCTGACTGAGAAGGTACTAGGTCACCAGGCCAAGAACTTCAGCTTCCCAGCCGTTTCTTGAACATGGCCAGCACCCTCACTTCAAAATCTTTCACCTGCCTTCCTCTGGGTCCAGAGTGCTTTTCCAAAATACCCTACACTTGCTTCCTCACCTCCGTCAAGTCTTTGCTCAAATGTCACCTTCTCGGTAAGCCCTCCCCTGAACAGCCTACTTACAATTGCACTCTCCTTCTCTCCCCCTTTCCTGCCTTACTGTCCTAACCAAATACTTGATTGTTGATGATGGAATGTGAGCTCTAGAGACGCAGGGATTTTTGTCTGTTTTCCTCACCACTATATCCCTAGCACTCAGAACAGTGCCTGGTCCCATGGCAGTTGCTTTAAAAAAAAAAAAAAGTACTGAAAATAAATACTTACAAGCAGACATCTCCCATTAAGAGCCACCATAGTGCATTATGTCAGCCTAATCAACAATACTAAGTGAAATAAACAAGGCAATGGAATCCTATTAGATGCCCAACCTGAGCTGAACTGCCCTTTAAAAAACTGTGTTGAAGCCATCAGTCAGCCTTCAGTGGAGAGCTTAAAAATCAAATGATGCCTACTGTCAAAGTGAAACAAGGAGGCCTTTTACTTTTCCCCTCATAGAAATTCAATTCTGCAAATACCTAGTATGCATCATATTTTGTCCTAAAGCTGGAAATACAAAGAAAAATAAGCCACAGTTATTGCCTTCAAGAGGGCTAAATCTAGCTATAATCTCAGGAGGCTATCAAGTTAATTATAATAAAATCTGTGTGAGGAAAGGTGTCTATAAAGGGTCATGGGAACAACTACCTCTACCTAGATGATCTGGAAAAAGTAAAGAAGGGAATACTTGGGTCTGACCTTTTAGAAAGGCTTTCCAGGCAAAATGCAAAATGGGTTCCCAGAAAGAAGCACACACGGAAGGCGCACTGAGCATCTGAAGTCCTGGGGAACAGGGAGTCCACAGGGTGTGTGAGTAGGAAATGGTAAACGGGGTAAAGTGGGAAACGCTGAGCACACTTCTGTGGCCTTCTTTAAGGGCGCACCTAAAGAGAAGTGGAAGGAAATGCAGGAAATGCAGACTCATCAGGTTTTAAGTCACTGGACTATTGACGGCCATATAGGCCGTCCTCTCTGGGGAATTAAGGCGATGGGGTGGAAGCACTGAGGTGCCCTATTAAAGGAAAAATCCTGAAAGCTAAAGGGAAAGTGAGCTCTATTTTAAGTAAGGGAGGCTAACTGTTGAAGTCCTAAAAATGAAAATAATTCTGAGCTGGGAGTTACCTGAAGAATTAAAAATAAAAAATACCTTCATTTTCATGTAGAGGAATATTGGCACATGGGGCTGTTACATAGTGACCTAGGGAATCAGATCTCCCTGGTTTGGCTTTTACAATCAAGAAATCCTAAACCTTTGCACTTCCCCTGCCTTTAGGTCAGATCCATTTGTGAGCATGGGCCGAGGCAACATGCCAGCAAACCAGTGTTGTCATGGGTTTCGGCGCATCAGGAGGCCCTTAAAGGACAGATCAGCCCAGTGGCCTCGAGTCTGTCTGATGAAGGGGAAAAAGGGATTCTAGGCAAGTGCAATGCCAGGAACCCTGGCTTGGAGTACAGGTGCTGCAGGTGAGAAGGGAACCGGGCTTGGAGAAAGGACTGTACAGAAGCTAGAGGTCCAGGCTTGCATAGAGGGCTTCGGCAGGTGACAGGGGATCCGACTCGGAGACAGGACTGAACAGGAGACCCCGCTTGGAGAGAGAACCGGGCACGTCAAGGACACCCCGCCTGCAGAGCTGCCCAGGCAACGGCGCCGCCCCATGCCACCCTCGGGTCTCCCCTCTCCGGCCTCCTCCGCATCACCGTTCCTGGTCCAGCGGCGCAGCCCAGCGGCGCAGCCCAGAGCGCACGAAGCCCTCCCCAGCCCTCCAGGAAAGTCAAAGTGGGGCTAGATCAGCGCTGTCTCACCCAGACACACGAACAGCACTGACTTGGTCACCTGTTCGGCCATCTTCCCGCGCTCATAGAGGCGCCCACTTATCACGTAGGAACTTTTCTGGCGCGGCGCATGCGCACCGCGAGGGGCCCGCTCCGCGCGCCCGCGTAGTCCTGCCCCGGCCCCACCCGGAGCGGTAGTGCAGTCTCGCGCTTGCGCAGTCTGGCCCCAGAGCCTCCCGCGGGAGGCGGCGCCGAGAGCCACCCCGAGGGCGGGGAGTGGGGCGCGGGGAGGGGAGGGATGGGGCGGGACCAAGAGCCACCTGGAAGGGGAGGGCCCAATGGGGGAGAGCTGGGGTCACGCGCCTCTGCGGAGTGACCACCCGAGGGCAGGAGAGGGCGTAGCCCCGAGTCCCGGGGTTTTGGGGGCCACAGACTGAAGCCAGAGAGACGGGGCCTGATGGGTCCCCGAGTGTCCTCGGAGAGTAGGGAGTCAGTCCTGGAATTCAGGTGAGCGCCCGTCACCTGGGCCGCGCGGCCGAAGGTGAGGCCCGCGATCAGGGGCTGGGCGGGGTCCGCAAGGGCACCTCCTGGTACCCCGAGACCCCCGCCCCCAGTGCCCGGGTCGGAACCGCTGCGCAAGGTCCGCTCTGCGGCAGGACGGCCGCTGGGCTGCCCAGTTATCGAAGCTGGGCTGCTTCAGCAGCCGCCCTGGGGCCGGTGAGGGCGAGCGCACACCTCCCTTAGCTGCAGTTTTTGTCCTGCGAATATGTGTAAAGTAGGTGCTTTGCCCCGGAAAAGCGGGTGTTTACCTGCTCCCTCACCTGTCTCAGGTGTGCACCTCGCTAGACCGGTCCCTGCCCTGGGAGGCGGAGCCGAGCGGGGAGGGCCTCTCCTCTTCCTGGGTAGGTGTCGGCAGCTCCAGGGGCGCCGGAACGGACCAGGCTCGGGGTCGCAAGTGAGTACGGGTGTCGGTGACGCCGCTGAACCTCACCTGGAATCGGGACCACCCCTTACGCTATACAAAAGTTTTTCTGAGGATGTAAATCTTTGGTGAAAGAGGTAGAAACGATGTCTTTGGGATTTTTTTGCTGTTGCGCATCTATTAACACTCAGTTATCCCACAACTGTTAAAAGTTAAGAGGAACCAGCTCCCTGGACTCTCCACAAATGCGGTTGTGATTCAGGTTTGGCCCCAGTTGATTCAGTTCACAGAATGGCTTTTCTCGTTTTTAATTTTAGCGATTGTCATTCACTTCATTTGTAAATATCTAATATTTGAAAAGCCAAGTATTAGGCACTATCTTTTTTCGCTCCCGTCTGTTTTAGTGGGGGACACTCTGGACCTTTGTTGGACGGTTTGGGTTCAGCCTGGGCCTGGCTCGCGCAGCCGGAGGCAGAAAGCTGCCATTGTTTCCGGGCTCCCCAGGTGTAAGTGCCGGGCCCTCCACACCTCACCTGGCCCTGCCTGTGATCAGCCACAGTTCCAGGGAACCTCTTGGGGCAGAGTGGCCGCCTCCCTGGTGCTGTGAGCTCTGGACCTTGGATCTCTTTCCTTTACTGTGGTGGTTTTTCCTTGTGTAATGAAATAGGAAACTGCTCTGAACAGGTAGATGACCATAAGATAATGAGATTTACCCTGCTAGCTGGAAATGTGTCATTTTCACTTCATCTCAACAAATAGTTCTGTGTCACCACTGCTGCTGCTGAGGCTGAGTTGGAGAGAATGACACAAACAGGGGACCCCTGCCCATAGAGAGTAGGAATCTGATGGCCCCAGAATGTTCTACCAAAGGGGAGGAGGTTTTCAGGTTTTCTTTTGTATACAGAACATGCGTGTCCTGCATTTTTGTCCTCATGAGAGTTTTTATTGAGGTGTGGGAGGTGCCTGAATTAATAATGGGTTAGTCAGAAACTCTGCACACACGCACCTCAGAGAAATAACAAGTCTCCATGGTGCTGTTTAGTTCTTTGTGTGGCCTGCTATTGGCATACCTGCGCAGTGACCAGCTGGAGGTTAAAATCAGTTGTTACTTCCATCCTGTTTATCATGCATAAACTAAGGAGAATTGGTTATCTGGTTTACAAATATTCTATTTAAACAGAGTTTTTTAAAATGAGTTAATACTATCCCTCATCTTTTGTAAGATTAAAAAAATATTTAAAAGAAATCTGTGCTCATCAAGAGTGATTTGATGCTTTTATTCCATTTAGGAAATTTTCTCAGGGGCTTTCTCACTGTTTAGAAAGAAAGATATGGTGTTTGGAAAGAGAACGCTGACAAGCGAAGGGGATGTTGCTGCCGTGACGCTGAGTGACCGGTGGTCACAGACGTCTTTCTACAAGTTGCCTTATGTGCAAGTGTGTCACGATAAGACATCATCCTGTGCAGTTTGAGACCTAAACACACGGGATTTTTATTTTCTTTGGGAGGAGTCCATTTTTCACAGTCACTGACCAGGTTAATGTGGCCTGTGTAGTTCTTCTCTGAGCCAGGATCACTCTTCAGTTTGAGAAAAGGTAACGTGGTATAAGTCGAGGGGCTCCTTATGCTGGAAGTTATGGTTCTTGTCACTCCATAGTCTCTGTCCCCTGTCTGAATCCTGTGGTCAGGGGAACAAGAAAAGAGGCACAGGCCACGGTAACGTTTGGGGCTCAAATCATCAGTTTAGTTTGAAGTTTGGATTAGAAGGTTAATGACCTGACCAGAGAGACCAGTTTTGATTTCTAGAACTGACAGACTTTGTCTCCTTAAGACAAAGGAAGCAGTTAAACCCAGGCCACAGAGAGATAAGAATTAGTTTAAGAAACAGTGGCATCCACCTAAAGGGGTGGGATAGGGAGGATGGGAGGGAGACAGAGGGAGGGGATATGGGGATGTATCTATATGTATAGCTGATTCACTTTGTTATACAGCAGAAACTAACACACCATTGTAAAGCAATTATACTCCAATAAAGATGTTAAAAAAAAAAAAGAAAGAAACAGTGGCCATAGTTATCAGGTGGTAGTGTCAGGGATGATAACGTCCTAATAAAGCTAAACTCAATATTTCAAAGGCTTTCAAAAGGTTACATAGATATATAAAGTTTCTTTTATTTTAGCTATGGTTTATAGCCAAGATAAAAATTAATAAAAAATTTCCTATAGGTAGCCCTCTCATAATTGAGACTCCATTAAGGAAAATAATATATTAGATGCTTGTTGACCAGAGGGAAAGTTTGGGAAGCCCTTGAAGTCTTAAAGCGATGAGGCGTTGGGAGGGGACCTTTCCTCTCCCTGCTCTTGTTCTAGACGGGAGGGCTAGGCTGGAGACTAGTCAGTTTTATCACCCCGGGTGGCAGCTTACTCCAAATAGTATTCTAATGTCACTGTGGCCCCCAGTCACCCCAGCCCTGAGTTTACTGCCCCATGACCAATATGGGAATTATTTCTACATCTTAAGCTCATTTCAAGCTTTTGAGGTTTCCAAAGTAAAAATTTTCTCCTCAGTATTAAAAAAAAATCCTCTTAATTAAAAAAAAAAAGTCTTAGTATGGAAATTTTCAAATATTTCAGTTACTTTTTAAAGAAAACTTTACATCTGTTTTCTTGGCTTGAGGTTTGGCATCCATCCTTCTCTTTGGAGGAAACTCAAATATTTATAGATGATTTGCTTTGCCTTGGAATTCAAGAGACTTAAGAATTTTATGAATATTGAGATGCAAACCATGACTTAATAATGACCTTGTCTTCACAACTTCAGCAATATAATGATATCAACATTCTGAACAGACCATGCCCCTTTGCCGAATTGTACAGCAGAGGAAAAGTGGATGAGCCATGATTTGATGCTGAGGACAGGAATTGAGGCTTGTCTCTAAATCGTTGTTATTACTTGTTGGCTCTGACAGAAAAATTCACCATTATACAACTATGACCTGGCAATATGCTCATATTAGAAATGTAATAGGATCTGTACTATTCAAACAAATTAGCCAGGTTCTTCTGGAATTCAGCTGAACGTGAAGGTGTCCTCACCATGACCAGCCTTGTGACACCCAGCTCGCAGTGACACAGGGCTGTGTCTAGCACTCAGGCTTAGTGATTGAGCTTTGTGGTCTGCAGGCATCCCGGGCTGCGTGTGAATTCCCCAGTCCAGTAGCTTTCCTTCCCATGTTTATAAAAGAGGCTCTGACCTTCCCTACACAGGATGTTTGCAATAGCAACTCTCAACTGTGGAATTTGCTTATTTAACTGGTTTAATTCTGCCTGGTTGATGGAGTTCAAAGTAGAAAGTCTTTTGGGGGTAAGGTTTATGTATCATTTACTGAGCTTTAGTTGCACATGCCAGAATATCTGATCCAAACTGGCTTTAGCAGGAAAGGATTTCGCTGGTCCATGTGACTGAAGAGTCCAGAGTTGCTTGTGGCGCCAGCTGTGGCCCAGCCCTGGGCTCAAGCAGTGCCGGCAGAGCCCAGGTTCTCTCTCCAACTCTAGTCAAGCGCTCCTCTGCATGGCTTTGCTCTCAGGCTCTCCCCAGTGGTGACAAAACCTTGCAGCAAGTCCAAACAGCAGTGCCTGTGAAAGAGGCAGTTCCGGCAGCTCCCACACAAGCCCTTGGTCAGACGCTGACGTGGATCAGCCTTGGTTACAAAGCTCTGCTGTAGCACAGGGAGGACACTTGGTCTAATTCTGCAAATGGGTCCCCTTCAGGTGCAGCATCCGTGGAAACGGACACACTGTGCTGGTTCCAAAAACCAGAGGCATAGATGCTCAGTAGGAAAAGGAACCAATTTCCACTGAAGTTTATTAATTCAAGTCAGTGCGATGTACTGAGCACCTGGATGTATGAAGAGGGCTCTACAGGGGCACAAAGCTTTGTAAAAAGCACTGCTTCTGACCTGTAAGGATCGCAGCTGAGTGGTGGACAGCTGTGTGGGTAAGAGTCTCAGATCACAAGCTCGAGTGCTGGAAATGTGAACATTCTGTTGAGTCCTCGTTTTCAGTCACGTCTCCGAGTGGCTGTTGAGAAGAAGCGCCAGGTGTATGCAGCCTCCGCCCACTCAGATTTGCTTCTGGGTCTTCAGTTATCATTAGTTCTGAAGCTGGCCCCTGCTGCACTCCCAGGGTCCTGACATCCCAGCTCTGACGGAACAACAGTAGAGTTTCCTGCAAGCAGAAAGCTGGCTCTCCCATGCCTTCTGGGCTGAAGGGGTCTTAGGGGGGTGGGCACCACTTGGCAGTGGGGCTGCTTGAGGCTCTTTAGACCAGTGTGCTTGTTGGTCTCCTGACACTCAGGTCTCCTTAGTTTGGGGTTTGGTTTGGTTTGGTTTTGTCCTACCTTTCCTGTGACAGCCTAGAAAGGACTATTTTAAGGTACTATGCCATCAACTTGTACCACGCTTCCCTCTCACCCTCCTCTCTCTCAAGATCTAGGAAATGTTACAGAGTCTGAGAGTCAGGGAACCTTTGCGCTTACTCAGCACACGTTCTTCTAAACCCACTGGGTTTTCTACGTAAATGAGCCTTTCCTAGTCCTCACAGGGTTTTGATCTTTAATTCCTAAAAGCAACAAATGCTTCATTCATTTAACAAATATTTATTGGGCACTTACTATATATTACTATGGTGTGTGTTGGAGATATTACAATTAATAAAATAGTCAGTGTGCTTAACCTCATGGCACTTACATTCTAGAGAGGGAGATTAGGTTAGAACGATTAGATTAGATAGACAGATAGACAGGGTAGATAAAAGCCATGGTGTAGACTAAATATGGTGGAAAAACTTTGAGGCGTGTTATCAATGAGATATTACTTAGAACATTTCTTTGGAGAAATGACCATAGGTGTTCAAGACTGGAAACAGAGAAACCACAGAGGAGGCTGCTGAACAGACACCACAAGAACAGATATTCCTTGGGCCAGACTGGTGGCAGGGGAGCGGGTGAGATGTAACCAGATTCTGAGCGTGTTGAAGGCCTGTACTCCAGTAGGGTGTGCTGGTGGATTGGCACTGGGAATGAGAGCGATATGGAAGTTACAGTTGGCTCAGGTTTTGAGTGTGAGCTCCCTGATGGATGAAGCCTACCTGGAGAGGAAACCTGGGGAGCAGGCTGGAGAGGAGGTTAGGGCATCACTGTGAAGTCTAAATGTGATTAATTTGAGATGCTTACTTGGATACTTGATTTCAAGGTCCAATCAGTAATTGATACGGTGAGTCTGGCATTTAGGGAAAGGTTAAAGAATAGATCAAGCTTGGAGAATTATCAGATATAAATGGTGCTTAAAGTCACAGGACCTGAGGTGTGAGTGTGAATAGGAAAGGTGGAGCCTTGGGGAAGCTGAGAGGACCCTGAAAGGGCTGGCCTCCAATGCTTCGCTCCCTCTTGGAAGCTGTCGACGGGAAAACAATGCACAATGTGAGAGTTGTGAGTTAAGTTTTATTTGGGGCAAAATGAGGACTGTAGCCTGGGAGACAGCCTCTCAGATAGTGCTGAGGAACTGCTCTGAAGAGACGGGGTGGGGAGGCCAGTGTACACGTGATTTCGGTGAAGGGGGTACATGTAATCAAGCACACATTTTGGCAGAAGTTCGCTGCCGGTCACAAGCAGATGTCTGTATCAGTGATTTTAGTGCTTTTCTAGATATGAGAAAATGTGAGAAACTGTGCTCTTAAAATCTTCTCCTGAAAAGATCTAAGTATCTGAAGGCCTGTTCTGCCAGTTCTTTCCAGAGCACAGAGGGCCTCCTTCCTGAGCTCCGCCCTGAGCTCCTTTCAGGGTGTGTTAAAGGTCAGCGACTGCAGTGACCTAATCTTTGTAGAGTCAGATGGCAAGTGACAATTTTCAGTTGGCAAGACAGACGAAGGCAGTGTTAGCAACCTTGGCGCTGCTGGGTCCTCTGGGGCCTCTCCCACAAGACATGGGGCAGGTGTCTTCCTTGCTCCTTGGGTCATCTGTTGTTTTGTGCGGCGCAGGTGGTAAAGCTCTGCTCAGCTGCCCCAGGAAGGGGTGGCCCCGGGGTGGGGGGATCTTGCCAAATCTCAGGTCTGGTCTAAGATTTAAGTACTCATGGTTTCAAGTAGAAGCGGTGTTTAAGGTTGATTTGGAAGAATGAGTGGAATTTTAAGAGGTCAGAGGTTGGCATTTTTTTTTTCCTCTAGGGCCAGGCAGCCCGTATATCAGGCTTTGGGGGCCAAGAGGAAAACTGAGGCTATGTATTGACACTTACGCAACAAGAGAGAAAACAATCTTCCACAAATTGTTACTGATAAAAACTGAATTATAATAATAATTGAGAACTTTTTTTGTAATCCAAGTCTTCTGGTGGGTAGAATGGGATTCTCTTTATGGGAGAACGTTTTTACCTTGAGTTCACTATTTAGCGCCCCTCATCATGACAGATCATAAATGTTCAGCTATCAATGCTGATCTAGGATGGGATTTTACCTGTTTCATCTTTGAAAGTGTGTTCTCACATAAAATATTCTTCTTTTGATTCATTTTTTTCAACCAGCCGTTCCCATGGGAGAACAGTGCGTGGCTGGGTGTGCCCGAGTCCTCGGGGCCTCTGAGCTCCCGACGCCCCTTCCGTATGTGCTCTGGGAGGCACTGTGGGGCTCCTGTAAGGGGCTGATGCCGAGCTCCCTCGGGGAGCGGTGAGAGGCCATCTGGCGAGCCCGTTTGGCCAGAGGCCCGGGAAAGCCCTCTCGGAGTCCTCTCCACAGCCCCCCGCACTCAGAAACCAGAGGCCCCACTGCTCTGAGGACTCCTGCCCCTGCCACCCCCAGAGGGAGCCCAGCCTGGTGGACCGCAGCTGTCCGCCGTCCTCGGGCCGAGCGACAGCTTCTCCAAGGAGGGCTACATCTCCTCACATTTCCCCCCGACCCGAGGACTGGCCCTCAGCCGAGGGCGCCACACAGAGTGAATAACTCCCACAGTGAACATCCCCTCTTTGATCCGCAGTGTGCATCCCACCTGCCGTTGGACTCTGCCTGCTACATCTATTCCAGGTGGACAGGGGGGTTACGGCCAGAGGCATGACTCGGGCGCCATGAGGGAGGTGCAGGAAGGGGCCTATAACATCAAGTTTTCAGGCACGTGCTAATAGGAGCACTTGGTACAGCAAAGATTTATCTTTAACATTTAATAAAAAGGCAAAACTACTGCTTTGCTCTTTTAGAAGGACCTGCAAGTAGTCTATTAGGAATGCTATGTAATCAAAGAGAAAGATATTAACATATGGTATGTTATATTTTATGTGTTTTTACCCAGTTATCTACCTCCCCAAACTAAGTGATTAGAATGTATATAAAACAAGTCTAGTCCTAAGTTAGAAAATAAAAATTACAGATACTTCTCCATCTTTCTTCTGCAGCAAATACCATGGAGAGATGAGAAGTCATTTTTAAGCATAATAAGTAGGGTTATGTCAGCTGCAGCAACAAGCCCCCAAATCTCGATTTCTTAGCACAAGAAGAGTTGTGGTGGGCAGCTTCCCCCGTGTTCTGATCCAGGGTTCTCCATCCCTCCCACTGTGGCTGTACCCTGGAGACCCCTTCAGGCAGCCAGTGATAGGAAAGGGAGGGTGCAGAAAACGCTCCTTCCCACTATTTGGGCGTAGAAGCGACATCCATTACTGTCTCTTGACAGCAGCTCCCGGGACCAGCGCTGTGCTGACGCAGGAAGCACACAAGTGTGTGGGAAACTAGCTAACACAGGAGACCCCCTGCATGCGACTTGCTCATTCCATAAAGAGTAAGGTTACATCATCTTAGATCCCAACAGAAATTAAGAAAACAAAGGCCTCATCTAGTCCTATGCCCGGTATCAAAGCACATGCGTTACAAATGGACGGTGCACGTTAGTCGGTTTTCTAGTCGCACTCCGGTTGCCTTGCTGATCGCCAGCTCGGTACCTCCTTTGTAGTGATCCAGCGGAGAAGAGGCGGGCTCTCATCGAGGCTGTTCACACCGGTTGTGGTTTTCAGAAGCCGTCAATTGTGTCAATACCATATCGGAAACTTGGAAATGCCCCCTACCGTGCACACTTTTTCTTGATCACTGTGGAATACCAAAACCAATTGTATGTCATTAGCTTGCTACTGACATTAGTCAAGTCATGACTAACAGCTACTTCCATAAAATGTACTTTAAAGGCCGAAGTATCTACATAAATATGTTCACTTGGAATTTTTCTACGTTGTATTTTTTCTAAGACCTCCTAAATCCAGACTGTATAACCAAAGCATTGATAATAGGAAAAGTTTAAAGACCACTAGTAAATTGACATAATTTTAAATGGATGTTTTAAGATTCCTTCCCTATTTAAAGATTATGTGCTTCTGAGAATTTTTCTGTGTTCATCTTTGTGTTTCATATTCACCATCACAAGTGAAAGTAGAGAACCAAGAGTAGCAGCTTTTCAGTATCTCAGTACCATCGTCAAAATGGGACAGTGTGATTTTAAACAAATACATGATCGAGAAGATGAAGAGCAACTTTATGTTAGTTCCTAAAAATGCAAATTTCAGAATTGTCAATGGTATACAAATGCATATAATAACAACTGAATATTTACTGTATAGCCACTCACCAAATCCCTGTCCTTTGAATTATGTGTGTGCGTGTGTGTGTGCGCACATGCGTGAGGGAGGGGAGGCTGTGTGTGCTCTCTTGTTTGTGTAAAACATAAGGGTACATTTTTCACTTTTCTACACCTCTTCATGCAAGACGTTGGCTGTGAGAGGTCAGATTTTAAACAAAAGACAACTTATGGAGTAATTATTCATAATATACATTTTTTTTACAGCTGGAGTCATACGTTTCCCCTAATATATTAAATATTTAATAGTACAGGATTCAATTTATGCTGAGCAATCGTTGTTCTGTAATATTTCAGACATACAAAGGACTATTGAGAATAACAATTTTTACATCCGTGACTTACTATGCACAGCCTAAGGGAAAATGTACACGTTTCCAGTAAGCTTCCTATATAAGCCTTCCCCAGGGCCACCCCACCCCCAAATCAAATATCATTTTACTTTATTTTTATATATAAATATTTGTATAACATTTATGTGTTTACGTAAATGTGTGATACCCTATATATCTTCATGCAACTTGTTTTTGCTGTCAATATTACTCACATTTTGCCATGTTGATACAGTAGATCTAGTTTATCTGAAGTTCTGTATAGAATACAATTTTAATACTACACCAAACTAGATATATCCGTCCTCCTCTTGAGGGACGTTTGTCTCCTGTTTGAATGTATTTATTTCTTTGTGCTGTTAAAAGCCCTGCCTCGGTGGCTGGGCTGCCTCAACAAGTTACCACAGACTGGTCGGCTTACAACAGACACGCCCTCTCCCGCGTGGAGGCTGCCCGTGGGGCGTCAGCCGGGCGTGCTTGGAGGGACGCACCCCTCCAAGAGTCCTGCCTTCTCTCCCCCAACTCCTGGGGCCCCAGTGCTTCTGGGCTTGTGGCCGCACGGTCCAGCCTCTGCCTCTGTGGCCACGTTGCCTTCCCCTCCTCTCTGCATCTTCCCCTTTCTGTCTCCTTAAGGACTTAGGGGCCACCTGGGTAGTCAAGAATGATTAACTTAATTACGTCTGCAAAGACCCTGTTTCCAAATAAGGTCCCTTTCACAGGGTCCAGGTAGACGTGAATTTGGGGGCCAACATTCAGCCGGGCAGCCAGTGCCTCTGAGCACGTCCAGGAGTAGAATTGGTGGGTCATCTCCAGCTGTCCTCAGAACAGCTCCCACAGCAGCTGCACTTACTCACGTCCCCACCAATGGGACAGAGGCTTCCCTATGTGCCCCTGCACAACCTACACGTGCTCATTGGCAGGCTTTTATAATTTCCGTCAACCTAAAGGACAAGAAACGGTAATGCATTATGGTCTAGCTTTGCATGTCCCCGGCTTCTAGGGAGTTTGATCAACTTTTAATATATTTATTGGCCATGGAGGTTTCCTCTTCTGTGGATTAACTAATTGAACACTTTGCCCCATTTTCTATAGTGATTTCATATTTTTATTGATATTAAAAGATCTGTATATATTCTGGGTGTGGTACATATATACAATGGAATATTACTCATCCATAAAAAAAGAATGAAATCATGCCATTTGCAGCAACATGGATGGACTTAGAGACTGTCATACTGAGTGAAGTGAGTCAGACAAAGAAAGACAAACATGTGATATCACTTATATGTGGAATCTAAGAAAAGGGTACAAATGAACTTATCTATAAAACAGAAAAAGTTACAGATGTAGAAAACAAACTTATGGTTACCAGGGGTTGGAGGGGAGGGATAAACTGGGAGATTGGGATTGACATATACACACTACTATATATAAGACAGATAACTAATAAGCACCTACTGTATAGTACAGGGAACTCTACTCGATACTCTGTAGTGGCCTATATGGGAAAAGACTCTAAAAAAGAGTAGATATATGTATATGTATAACTGATTCACTTTGCTGTACACCGGAAACTAACACAACATTGTAAATCAACTATACTCCAATAAAAATTAAAAACAAAAAAAAAACAGAAATGGAAGAAGCAAAATGTCCAGAACTAAAGAAGGATTTAAGAATTCAACTTGAAGAATCCTAATTTTAAATAACAAACGAAAAAGTAGAAGATACTAAAGATATGATAGAAATACAAATTGAAAAATTCAAATTGATTTGTAATTATAATAAATCGATTAACCATAAATCATGTCAATCATAATAAACGTAAATAAATTTAAAATTTCTATATTAAAAAATAAAAGATCTTTATATATTCCGGATTCTAAATCTCTGTCACTTATGTTTATGACAAATATCTTCCAATCTGTGGCTTATATTTTTATTTTTTAAACGTATGTTGATACAACTTTTTAAACTTTAATGTAGTTGAATGTATCTGTAGTTTCCCGTTATTGTTGTGCCTTGTTTGTAGCATTCCTCCATCCTCGAATCATAAAGATATTCCTTAGTCTTTTTATTCTAAAAGTACTAAGTTTTGCTTTTAATATTTAGGCGTTCAATTACATTGAATTTTTTTTGTGTGTATGATGTGATATTGTAATCTAATTTTATTTTGTTTTCCTTTGAATGACCTAAAGTCCCAGAATAATTTATTAATTTACCATGTCATCTCTCTCATATATTTTAAAATATATGAGTATATATATATATATATATATATATGAATATTCCTTTCTTGCTTTTGTCATGAACGTAGCATTTTTAATTAAGTGCTGTGGATCATTCAACAAATTGTGTTGTATAATTTTAAAATATTAGGCTCTCACTTCATATCCTATACCAATGCAAGTTTGAGGAGGGTCAAATATTTAATGTAAAGTAAAAGCTCTGGAGGAAGAAAATTTAGAATAATACTTGTATAATTTTTTTCTTAAAGGCTTTTAGTCACAATAATAGAAAGATGATAATGGTAGAAAGCTCAGAGAGCTATTGCCATATAAATAAAAACAAATTCTGAAAAACTATACATAAAAGTATGAAAACAAGAAGCTGAGATACAAACTTGCGACATGATTAAAATTATAGACAAAAGGAGTATGGCACCAGAAAAATAAGCAAAGAACATGAACAGAAAATATGCAAAGCAAAATGTAAACAAACAATAAAAATTGGTCATCCTGGGCTTCCCTGGTGGTGCAGTGGTTGAGAGTCCGCCTGCCAATGCAGGGGATACGGGTTCGTGCCCCAATCCGGGAAGATCCCACATGCCGTGGAGCGGCTGGGCCCGTGAGCCATGGCCGCTGAGCCTGCGCATCCGGAGCCTGTGCTCCACAACGGGAGAGGCCACAGCAATGAGAGGCCCGCGTACCGCAAAAAAAAAAAAAAAAAAAAAGAAAAAATTGGTCATCCTTTCTGATGTGCACACTTTGCCTCGACCAGCTTCCCCAGTAACAGTACGAATTTTTTATGGTAATACCCAGTGGTTCTAAGGTTGGATAGTAATTTTAGAAGGTGATTTGATAATGGAATAAAAAGCTAGACATTTTTGACTTTTTTCAGTCATTAATTCCAACTCCTAAGATTCTCTCAAGATAATTACCATCGAACAGTGGTATCACTAAAAACTAAAAATGGAAATAATCTCCTTGTTTAGCAATAGGAACCAACTGAAGCACACGCTAAAATGCAGACAGTAGTATTGGTGAGTATTAGTAGCAGGGATGCCCTTTTTCTTCAATATTTGTGTATCTATATTTTTCCTTTATTTTTACAATGCACTTATGCCATAATTTCTGGTGGTTTAAAAAATATAGAAAAATTTTCAGGGACTTCCCTGGCAGTCCAGTGGTTAAGACTCCATGCTTCCAGTTCTGGGGGCATGGGTTCAATCCCTGGTCGGGGAACTAGGATCCGACATGCCACGTGGTGCGGCCAAAAAAAGAAAAAAAATTTTTCCTCATAGTTGGGCCTTTTGCACTATGAATTTGAAAAGTAATTCTCCCATAATTTCTGGTTCTTTTATGGTTTGACTTTTGGTTGTTTTTTTTTTTTTTTCTTTTTTTGCGGTACGCGGGCCTCTCACTGTTGTGGCCTCTCCCGTTGCGGACAGAGCACAGGCTCCGGACGCGCAGGCCCAGCGGCCAATGGCTCATGGGCCCAGCCGCTCCACGGCATGTAGGATCTTCCCGGACCGGGGCACGAACCCGTGTCCCCTGCATCGGCAGGGGGACTCTCAACCACTGCGCCACCAGGGAAGCCCTGACTTTTGGTATTTTAAATCATCAATGCATTTGGAGTTTATTGTTATGTAATGTGAAACTGTGGATGACTTTTTTCCCCCAAAGGACCACTATTTATTGTGTACAACAGCTTTTCCACAATGATTTGAGGTGCAATATTTATCGTATATTAAATTAATTAATATATTTGGGCCAATTTCTGAATTTTTTAATGGATTTATATATATATATATTTATTTTATTTTACTTATTTTAAAAATTTTTTTGGCTGTGTTGGGTCTTGGTTGCTGTGCGCAGACTCTCTCTAGTTGCGGCGAGTCAGGGTTACTCTTTGTTGCGGTGCACAGGCTTCTTCTCCCGTTGGGAGCACGGGCTCTAGGTGCGTGGGCTTCAGTAGTTGTGGCACGCGGGCTCAGTAGTTGTGGCTTGCAGGCTCTAGAGTGCAGGCTCAGTAGTTATGGTGCATGGGCTTAGTTGCTCCGCAGCATGTGGGATCTTCCCAGACCAGGGCTCGAACCTGTTTCTCCTGCATTGGCAGGTGGATTCTTAACCACAGTGCCACCAGGGAAGCCCTGAATTTTCTATTTTGTCAAATTGATTTTTCTGTCTGTATTTACATCACTAAGAGGTAAATTATTGAGGCTTTATAATATGTTAAACCAGAGCTTATCCCCTTCATTCTTCTTCTTTCACACATTTTCTTCTAGCTTTTCTTGCTTATTTTTCCATATGAATTTGGGAACTACTTTGTTTAGTAGTTAGACACTTGTTAGACTTAAAAGAGAATATGAATTTGATTTCATTTTTTAAAAAGTAGAAAAACCATCATAAGAAAATTGAAAAGACAAATGGCAAAGAGGAAATCAATGTTTGTAACTCGTATTCTAGAAAAAAAGGTTAATTCCCTTAATATACAAATCAATAAGGAACAGAGAAATACCCTCCATAAATGGACAAGAAATAAAAAAAAAAGATTTGACAGAAATGGAAATATATTCAATATTACTCATCATAAAAAACAAAAGTACACTGAGAGCTTCATGACAAAGAAACTGGTGCTGGAATTGCCACTTGCCGTAAACAACCAGAAACTGGGGAAAACATATGGAGCATCTGTTTTCATGCTGGACAACAGGCAAGTGGGTCTAGGATCCCAGAGGAGAGGGGAAATTGAGGTGAAGTCCACAATTGTCCGTTTTTCTGCCTGGACCACTTTCCAAGCTGCAGCACAGGGAGGGAAGCCCACCGTGGCATGGGTTCTTTCTGAATGGGAGAGACAAATTGAGTTTGGAGAGGCTGAGCAACTGGAGTTTACAGAGCAGATTCCCAGAGGAGAGTGAATCAGAGATGGAAAGAGCTCAAGAAATCTGCAGAGTCCTTGGCTGAGCAGGAAGCATTGTGTGAAGGGGACACTTTCAGGGCAGGGCAAAGAACGACTCTCAGGAAGCTGTGAGGCAAACAGTCCTCAGAGCTTATGCAGCGTTGGGAGCAGTAGTTCCAACCAGCCGAGTGGAGAGAGTGTGTCACATCCGAGGACGTTCTGGAGACAGCCCAGAGTCACATGGTAGCTGCAGGCCTGGCACCGAAGACTACACACTCCAAGCGAAACATAAAAGCAAGCCTTGGAAAGACTGAGCTGATCTGCAAGTGACTCCCTGGCGCCAGCACAAACGCAGCAACACTGTTTAAATAAGACAACAAGATCTAGATCCTCAACATGGCGGTGTTCATAGTTCTAGCAACCACCAAATTTCACTAGCAATGGGCAGAAACAGTAAAACATAACCCATAACTAGGAGAAAAGTCAGTCAAAAAACAGACCCAGAAAGGGCAGAGATGGCGCAGTCATCAGGCAAGGATATAAAAACACTTTTTAAAATATGCTCAAGGATTGAAAGAACAACAAAAACACAATGAGGATAGAAATGGAAAGAATGAAAAACAACCAGTGGAACTTTCAGGGCTGAAAACACAATCTTTGAAATGAAAAATTCATCTGATGGTCAGAACAGCAGGATTTATATTGAAGCCTCTTGATTTCTTTGACTCTTCTGGTTCCTTGTCCTGTGATAAAGGAATGGTCCATCCCACATACTTCAGAGCTGGGAAGATTATGTGAGCATCGCTAGGATGAATAAACCTTCCTCTGAGTTTATGAATACCCAACCAATGCTGAAAACATAGAATGCTATACAAATGCAGACGTTCATTAATTGAAGTAATCACTCAATTCCCGAGTC
Organism: Monodon monoceros; assembly: GCF_005190385.1. Lineage (NCBI taxonomy): Eukaryota > Metazoa > Chordata > Mammalia > Artiodactyla > Monodontidae > Monodon > Monodon monoceros. The sequence continues at coordinate 87,847,593 of NW_021703775.1, forward strand.
TACTAGAATTTTACTAAATGGAAAGTCTGTGCAGACAGGCCAAACACCTTCAACAAAGTAGTCAAATATATTAAATGTTGTATTAGCTGTTATAGACGGTAAGAAAATACATCTTTTGTTCATTCTCAACATTTTAATATTTTTTGTTAATATTGTGCTGAGTTAAGAATTGCAGGGAAAAGATACATAATTGGGAGACTGGACCAGATTTTAAGATCCTTTAGAATTCCATGATTTTATAATTTCTGAGATTTTGAGAGTTTAGGGTTTCCCAATCTTAGCGAATTTAATTTACTAGGAAAATAAAGATGAAATGATCAATAAATAAGGATTTTCAATTTATTTCCTTTGTCTGGTAGGATACAATTTGATAACGCTTAATTGTGTATGAAAAGATGAAACTACAACAAATTTCTAACTTCTATTTAGTAGATCTCTTCATTAAAATCATGTTTTTAATCTTTCAGTGAATAACCCTATACCTTCCAATTTGAAATCTGAAGCAAAGAAGGCTGCTAAAATTCTAAGAGAATTCACAGAGATAACTTCCAGAAGTGGACCTGATAAGATCATTCCTGGTAGGTAAATGAAATACATACTTTTCACTTCTACATCTGCTCTGTTTCTTCAATTACCTTTGCAACCCTTGACTCATACAGGTCCTCAGACCACCTTTCTCCTCTGGGCCCGTCGTCCCGGCTGGTGTCCTGGGCAGCCCCCTCTCCTCCTCCGCTCTGCAGGGCCCATGGCCCTAAGTACCCTGTGTCCGTTTCCACTGCATGTTCCCCAAACTCACAGGTCCTTATCCTCAGTTTCTGAGGACTTTGGCAAGCTCACCTTGCAAACTCGCCAGCTAATCTCATTAATAGATTTTAATTTTGTGTTTTTTCTTTCTAGGTAAGATAGTTATACTTGATAGTGGTTTAAGAAGACTAATCAATGACTCCCAGCGCAGCTACACATCTGTATTCCCTGGGCCATTAAAGTGCAGTTCCTAAGCTCCCCCCCGACCTGCTGAATCAGACCCTGGGAGCAGCGTGGCCAGGAGTGCAGATTTTATCACGTCTCTAATGTGATTCTCCTGTAGTCAGGCTGACCACACAAGACCTGGTCCAGAGGCCAGCCTTTGGGAACCACTGTCTGTTCATTACTAGTACCAGTTATTTCTAAAGGTGTTTCAGAGAATACCTGCCTGATGCAGACACTCACACGCGGACTGGCTCAGGCAGCTGCGGGCTGATCTCCCTCTTAGTGTACAACTCATCCTACATTAGAGAAACCAGTTTAATTTCTTAAGCCAGATTTTCTGAAGTTATTTAACAGACCTTTAAGGGTTGTAAAAATTTCTAATTTGTTGTTCTTATGGTAATAATACGAAGTGTTGTTATTTTGGCCCAGCCACTCCTCCCATCTTAAGAAAACAGCGCTTCATAGAGCCTTGCTCCTTGAAGGCAGGTGGCCACATCTGGGCATCACCTGGGAGCTTGTTAGAAACGCAGGACCTCAGGCTCCACTTCGGCCTGATGAATCAGAATCTGCATTTTTCACAAGATCTCCAGTGAGTCACATGCACGTACAAGCTAGAGAAGCACGTGTAACACTTGGAGAAAATTCAACCAGAAAAGCTCAATTTTCTGTAGCTCTATTCTGAAGCAGGAGACAGAAGACATTTCTCAATATACAGCAGCATCTACATGCATGTCAGGCTAGCCCAAGTTACAGATAAGCTGTATTTCCTACCATAAAAACTTTGGGGTATGGATTATTTCTCGTGGATTTTGTCCAGCAAAATTCTGCCTTGCCTTTATTCTGCTTCCAGTCAAAGGCCACCCGACTCCCTTTCACTGGGTGTAGCTCAGAAAATGAAAACCCGTTTACACAGCAGCCTGAATAAGAGCGAAGTCCCGCAGGGGTGCGGGCTGTGTGTCTGATGGAAGCCAGGGAGGCCACAGCTGCCAAATGACCAAGCCTCGTCTCTCCTTGGGACGAGTAGGGAGGGCCCATTATGCGTACATTAAAGCTAGGGAGGTGTATTACGTGATAGGAGATAAAATCTAAAAAATATTTTAAAACAAAATGCCCAGACCTTTAGACTTTCTTAGGCTGTGAGTTCACAGTCATCTGGTGTGAGGGGCTCTGAGACGTAAGTGAAACTCAATTTAGAGAGTAAATCTGCAATCAGTGCATCTACATTACAAATGAAGAGCTAATTGGACAATTATTCAGGGATTATTGGTATTTTAATGTCCCTGAATCTGGGTGGATAAGATATAAAAACACACCTGACATTTGAACTATGTTCATTTTAAAAATATACTTCTGTTATACCTAATGTTTCTGAGTAGAGGCACTACTCACTCTAACAGCACTGAGAATGGCGTGTGAGGCTGTTCTGCCAACAAGTGTTGTATGAACAAACCTACCTGATGTATAATGAAGCTGTCAGCATCAGTACCCTTTAGAACACGAGCTAAGGCACACTTAGGTGATGACCGTCGGAGAGAAGAGAGCCTTACTTCTAAACCTTGTTCAAGTACCAAGAGCTCCAGGAATGGTCTGTGTGTTACCCTCCTCGTGCTCTTGGTTGAACCGTCTCTGAGAGTCTGTTATTAATTTAAATTTTGAAATGGTGTGCATAAGTGTATTAGAAATTTAGTGTTTCCTAGGGACACCTACAAAGCCTTTTTTGTGTATTTGAGTACACTGTCTGGTTTGACTTCCTTGACAGAATATTTGACTAAAATGATGGTAAATTAAGCTACCTTAAAAGTAACATTGGGATCCAAGAATAATTTCCAATGTTTAGGCTTCCTTTGTTATTTGAAAGATGTACTATTGTGTAAATAAATCTACAGACTAGTAAGGCACTGTGTTTAGTGGGTACCTATGTTAATAACCTTCCTTTTATGTAAAAAACTTCCCTGAAATGTGGATAAACCAATATTTTGTAAATTGAATTATATTTTCAGTGCACTGGTAGTTATGTGTTATTCGAATACTGATCAGATCACTTTATAAAGTCAAAAAACGTTTTAAAGTGGCAAAATCATTTAATTTTCCTGGTTTTGAATCCAGATATTCATATTAATAGAAGCTGAACTCAACAATGTGGCTCTAAGTTCAAACGTCCTGCTGCACACTGCATGTCAGTCACTTTTGAAGTTTCTCCTTAATACTATGTAGGTCTTAATTTCTTTGAAAATACTTTTGTAACTTTTAAAATTATAAATTATGTTGTAAATTAGCTGAAATCTCCAAATTATTTGTCCTGCTACTAGATATCAGTACAGTCTCATCCCAGTGTCTCATTTCTTGTGTCCATTGCAGGATTCTGAGCGCCTGCCCTGTCGGGTTAGGGCCACCGAAGGCTTCAGGCTTCTCTGTCCTGGGGCGGTTTCCTCGCAGTTCCCTGTGCCGCTGAGGCTATAGGGAGGCCCTGGTCCCTGGGAAGCAAACCTGCGTGCACAGGCCTGCTGAGCTGTCACCTGCCGGGCGCTCACCTGTCTTCATCTTTTGCAGCACACGTCATTGCCAAAGCCAAGGGCCTGGTGGTCCTGTCTGCGATAAAAGCTGGGTTTCTGGTCACCGCGAGAGGTGGCAGTGGGATCGTGCTGGCGCGCCTTCCAGATGGAAGTAAGCTAGCCTCCCTTCACTGGGAGGGGCAGAGAATCCTTGTCCCTTTTTTGTTCTGTTTCCACTGTAAACAGGTTTTGTAGGGAGAGAGACAGGTTTTCCGGTGCCGCCTGGACTGCCTTCCTTGGGCCGCTCCCTCCGTTTTCTCTGTGGTCAACCGACCCGTGAGACTCAGAATATCAGAAGATGGGGCCCCTCGTCTTTACACACTTTGTTGTCCTCCCATGGAGCATATACTAAACATTGACACTGTATTTCTGTTGTTAAATATGCATTCCTATTCCTCAGCTTCACCTTACAGTTGCTTTCTTTTGTTTTATGGAAGCTTTTCTCCCCCATTGTTCCTGTGTGGGATCTTAAAAACTAAAACATTTTCAAGAATATCCCCTGGGCAGAATCATATCAAGATCAGTATAATTTGGTTTTACTTTCTGGGGCGAAATCTAATACTTGATTTTTCAGACATGACATCAAAATATGTTTGCTTGAATCCCAAGAACCAACATATATAATATTTAAAATGTGTGTAGGTGTGTCATAACCAACTAAAAGGCTTTTATATGAATTTTACATTTGCTGTTCAGTTATATAATTGAACACATTTTTCTGTTAATAGCTCTTTTTAGTGTAGATAATTTAATTTTATTTTGAGGGAGAACATGGGCCATCCACTGACAGGAGATACATCCGGCATTTGGGAGGCGCACAGCCCCGGAACTTGAGTCAGCAGGATTTGTTGTCCCCTGTGAGGCGTCCCTACAGCAAATGAGAGTTTGCCCCTGAGGTTGTGGTTCAGATTTCACAGCTCTGGGCTTGGCTACGAAACAAAAAGTGACAACATTCTCTTCTTCTCAAGAAAAGAAGCATTACGCAAATTTTCATGGACAGATTCCCAGCAGTACAACCAGACAAGTAGGCACACTCAAATCGAGTCCACCGTGAGATGGGCTCTGCATCTGCAAGGAGCCCCCAGCCCTGCAGGTCCGAATGGTCATGGACCGGTGACTGTCAGAAAAGGGGGAGGAGCCGTCGACACCTGGGGCTCCTATCAGAACCTCGGGTGGACCTTCCTACTTAGATACCTAAGTTTCTGTCTCCCATCTTCCCAAGTAGCTGCTGGTCACTCTTCAGAGGGTAATGTAATATGTGCCCAGTGGGGCACAGCAAATCCCCAGACCCTGGCCAGGTGGGCAGTTTGTTTTTCTTTTAGAAATTAATCACTTTTAATAGTTTTTTTTTTTTTTAAGATGTTAGGGGTAGTTTATTAATTAATTTATTTTTGCTGTGTTGGGTCTTCGTTTCTGTGCGAGGGCTTTCTCTAGTTGTGGCAAGCGGCGGCCACTCTTCATCGCAGTGCGCGGGCCTCTCTTGTTGCGGAGCACAGGCTCCAGATGCGCAGACTCAGTAGTTGTGGCTCATGGGACTAGTTGCTCCGCGGCATATGGGATCCTCCCAGACCAGGGCTCGAACCCGTGTCCCCTGCATTAGCAAGCAGACTCCCAACCACTGCAACACCTAGGAAGCCCAGGTGGGCAGTTTTTAAACAGGGACAGCCCCTAACATAGGAAGTGGAAAATAACTTTGAGATTATGAGACATTAATTTCTGTAATCAAAACCCCTCTAAGCCCAGATAGATTAGTTCTGGGTATATTCAAGCACTAGCCTGCCATCTAGAATACATGGTAGCAAGAAAAATTAGACTTAGGTAGCTACTGGGCATTTTCAGAAAGTACTTCATCTAGACTATCCCACCCACCCCCCAATTATTTTTTTCTAGACTTGTTTAGCACAACTGTGTCTAGATCAGGAAAGCTAGGCACACAATAATTCTGAAATGTACCATATCATGGCAAATGGAATTATTGTACTTAGTTTCCAAGTGTAAGGATGTGTATCTTGTTAGAATTTTAATAATCTTGAATTTATAACCTATTTCTTGTGCTTCTACTAGGCACAAAGGGTGTCAAAACAGTTTTTGCCCTCCAGGATTTACAATAGAAACGGTTTAGTATTATGTTACCCTTAGAGGCGATTATAATAAACTCTTTTGAATCCATTTGCTTTCTTATATCTATGATAAAATGCTAACAAAAGACTGGAATTCCAGCTCAATTATTTTGTGAAACATTAGGAATACTGATGGTTGAAATTATCAAATGCTATGTATATTTAATTGGTGAGAATTCAATAGTTTGGTATTATGCATGTTTGTAGGGAAAGATTAGAAAACACAGACTTGTGAGTCTATGAGGCTCATAATGAATAACTAACACCTTTCACACCTTTTTAACTTAAAAAATTATAGGGCTTCCCTGGTGGCGCAGTGGTTGAGAGTCCGCCTGCCGATGCAGGGGACGCGGGTTCGTTCCCCGGTCTGGGAAGATCCCACATGCCGCGGAGCGGCTGGGCCCGTGAGCCATGGCCGCTGAACCTGCGCGTCCGGAGCCTGTGCTCCGCAACGGGAGAGGCCACAACAGTGAGAGGCCCGCGTACCGCAAAAAAAAAAAAAAAAAAAAATATATATATATATATATATATATTTATTTATTAAAGAACATTTAAAAACATAGGCAAAAATGCCAAAATATCATTATTTTAAGAAGAAACACTATTAATTCATATTTTAGCATTTTTCCTCCCCATATTTATGTGCCAAGGAGTTTTAATATTAGAGTAATGTTTGTTTGTTTTTATTAGAATGGTCTGCACCTTCGGCCATCGGGATAGCTGGGCTTGGTGGAGGATTTGAACTAGGAATAGAGGTGAGTGGTGATGTGTGTACATACGACTGCCCTATTCTCTAAAAGCAACTGCTACGTGAAAGTCGAGTGATCTCCTACTGTTCTTGTTTAACCACCTATGGAAATCGTTCCCTTTTATTTTCTTGACTCTCTACCTGAAGCTGTGTAATGTTTATCATTTTTCTCCTTTGCCTTCATTGAGAGTAGAGTTTCTTTCATTCACCATCTCATCTGTTTCCATCTTTAGCACATCTGCAGAACACTTGTTCTCAGACCTGAAAACTACAATTGGCAGTTTATGGCTTCTGATTGCAGAGTCATGGGTGCAAACAGCTCAATGCCATGTATCAACATTTGTGGCAAAATCCAGTTTGGTATCCCTAATGTTCAAACTACTTGCAATTTTTTAAGTAAAGATTGACTTTGTATTGTTTCCTTTGACAACTTTGCTGCTAATGATTATGGTTTCTATCAAATGGACTAGAAATTATACCAGTACACACTTGTTTACAGAGGTCTCTCCCACAGGGAGCACCTACATGATATCAGTCTTTCGTCTGCTGCTTTATTGCTAAGTGATTTGGTAAATCAAATCTCCTAATATTCCCCAATCATTTTCTTCTGAAATTTCAGTCAGTCCCTTCCTGAACTACCCTTTTATGAATTTGCTCTGTTGCCATCGCTTTAAATGCCCTCGGCCTTATTAGGAGGAAGTATTTCCACTGATTTTCGTTTTTATTTGACCTTTACTTGCTGCTGCATAGATTCGGGATATAAAAAGAGGAACATATTTTAGTTTTGCTAACGTGACTGCCTTTTGGTTGTATATTCAACCAAATCATGGCCTTCAGAAACATCGCACTCGTGTGGAAAGCGTATTTTCAGCATGTGTTGTGCACCCCTGCTCACACGTCCTGGCGCTGTACCCAGGTGTCCCTCATCACTGCCCGCTGACCCCAGGCTTTGGGGCTCCATCTCAAAGAGCATTTGCTTATATTTGCCGTTTGTGGAAACTTTGAATGCCACTTACCCTCATGGCTGTGTAGAAATTAACTCTGGAATTCCATTTAAATACTGTACATGGAAGATAAGTATTAACTTTTAAAAATATCCACTTCAAGTAGAGATTAGAAGACTGTCCTAGGAGTTTGTGCCTCTTCAATAGGACCTGGCTTTGCTTCCCTGAGTGTAGCCGTAAGGTTAGAGCTGTCGGTCACTTTTCAGTGCTAATGAGAGGCCGTGCTGGTTCCCCAGGAAGCATCTCAGACCTGGCCAGAAACATGCAGTTACCTTCGGGGTGCAGCTCTGACCCAGGATGAGCGAGGGAGCTTGGGGGTCGGCGGCCATGCACCCGCGGAGCTCCTGCGGCTGGATGCTCTTGTCGCCCCAGCTCCAGTTCCAATGAAGTGCAGCAGGCCCGTGGCCACCTCAGGCAGCGGGACCCATGCCCTCAAGTCTGCAGCCCCCCAGGCTGCCCGGGCTCCTCTCTGGCGTTCTTCTTCCGCCAGACGCTTGCTCCCAGTGGGATGGGGCGCTCGGCGCATACGCCAGTCTGGAGGTTTTCTTGCCTGGCCCTTACCTAGGTTGTGAGTCCTTCATACCTGGGCCCTCAGACTGGCCAAGTGTCAAGCACAAGTAGGCACCCAAATAAATGTTTCTTTAAAGCACTGGCATCATTGGTTCGAACTATTAAATGTTTGTTGAATAACTGAAATCTGCCATTCTGTTCTGGAATGGAATAGTTAGCAGTCGTGGCTAACATTCTTATAAAACTCTCACATGTACTCTCATAGAATCATTTCCATACCGTAGCCATGCTGAGTGGCTGTCGCTGCCGTCATTGTGTAGATAACTGAGTTATGTGACGCCTCCAGCCGGAGAATGACAGGCTGGCCATTCAGAGGGAGGCCTCTGGCTTCCATGGGTGCTTGGGTGAGTCTCCTCGCTTCTAGTGCCCCAACTGGTTCTAACTGTAACTCCCACCCATATAACACGCCGTGGATTTCAGGGCACGGATGAGGTAGGCAGGGCGCACGTGATTATTTTCAACGCACAGAGATGCTGAGCATCTTGCAGAGGTGGTGTGTGGTTGTCTCTAATTGGTTTCACTGGAGACAGAGCCTGAGACAGGGCTCGTGGTGCACGTGACTTACTGAGCAAATGTTCTGGGTGGGGGGGAAACCATAAGGGGCTAAGGGAAGCAGGACAGAGAAGGGGAAGGGTCCAAGCAAGGCCGTGGTTCCAGGTAAACTCGCCCTGGTCTGATGACAGGAGGAGAAGGCAGGTCTTACGACAGAGGCAAGGGGGCTGGCGTTTGGGGTCAGCTGCTCTCGCCACCTGGCAGCACGTGGGTGTGGTGTGTGGTGGCAGGGCTGGAGGGGACTGCAGCGCCCCCCATGGTGGGACCAGACCCCTCTCCTGGGCCCAGGACCCCCTGCGAGCTTCCGCCCCCCCTGCTGCCTCCCCCAGCTGGCGACCCCTTCATTACACGTGGAATGCATACTTGACTATCAGGAAGTCTAGTTCTAGCTCCACTTTGGAATCTAGACCAGGAACGGTTCTGAAGGTATGTGAAATTAGGGACGTGTACAGAATCTGTTGGCCTTCAGGAGCTTGGGCATTAGTTAAATATAGATTATGGCACTGGTCCACTCATGAGAGCTGCTGAGAATTCCCAAGGTTGTATAACTCACACGTACCCACCAAACACAACAACAACAAATGAAAGATTTAAAAGTCAGTGGAGTAAGGAAAGATAATGCTAAGACTTGGTTTAAACACCATTAAATTTTCTTTCCAGGACAATTATAGCAGAGCCCAAAGGTCTGAAAACCCTGATACCTTGGATTATCCAACTGTTCGTTGTTTACCAAAAGCCAGAATCCACACTGGGCCATCAAATCAGATCAACCTCGCTTTCACCCAAGGTTGTAATGTGAGAAAAATGACTCCGCTTTTTCCAGGAGAATTTGGATGAACCGTTTTCCTTTAATGATGAGGAAGGCATCTAGGCTTAAGTTGAGAAACTACTCTTCGAGATCAGAGTTCAGTTTCGAAGTCCCCTAAGATTGCTGTGCAAGGGGGGGGGGATCTGTTGGTGTGAGGAGAGGAAGGGGATGGGAACCCCTCAAATTTGGGTCGAACGTTGATGTTGATGATGCCACGTACTGAGTATGAAAGCTTACAGCCCACATGGCGAGGCTTTCTGGGGAGTGAGACAGACTCCTGAGCAGAATGGCTTGAGAGATGGGAAAGAAGGCCCTTCTATGGAGGCTAGGGGTGGGGCTGGGGGACGGGTCTCACTAGAACCACAGGAGGAAGCCCTGGGCTTTCTCGCCAGGTTGTCTGGATTTGGGGCTTGAAAGCTATCTCTTCGTTACAGGACGACAGCATCAGGGACTCGGTGGCTTGGGTTCAAGGTGGGTAAACACTTGAGAGGGAGATGGGATAGTGCTGTGTTGGGGACAGGGTGTCAGGGGACGAGAAGCCCTCCGGTTCCTGAGAACATTTCTCCCCCAGCTTTTCCTGCATGATACTTGTATTTTTTTAAATTCTTTTTAAAGAATTGAGTTTAATTGTAAAACTCGCATTTTATTTACAGTTAACTGTATCTTAATGCGAACTTATTAAGAAGCCTTTATCAAATTTTTAAACGTCTGTCTTAACTGTTTATTTGCTCCGTTGCTCCGGTTTTCTTTCAGGAAATCTGTTTTGCTTTTTATTCTAAGCTGTGGAAATAAATCAAGAGCCGTAGTCAGTACCGCTGCTCTTCAAACTGTGGTGCTTTGGACCTGGTTCTCTAATTAGTCACGTCACCAAAGAACACAGGATTATCTTACTCTTATTTCAGGAGAACTGAATTGAGACTAGACATAAAATTAAAGGATTAATTTATTTTCTTTATTGACTCAGAGTTGTGCCTTACTTAACTACCCTAAGACGTACCAAGTAGAAGGAGACATAACAACTAGAGTATCCACAAGGTCACGGCTGGAGACTTACACCGAGCGTGTATACTCTAAGCATTACGCAAAGTAATTTCGTATGTGTTATCTTAAAAAGTACATAAGATTTGGTTATGTAATCAGTGGCAAAATTGCTTAACTTTGCATGAGAAACGCTAAATAATTCTGTGTCATTCAACATAATGATCATCAGAAACTGTCCATGTATAAAATGGAATTAACAGTTGACATGAGTCACAGTGATATGTTTTGCATGCGTCAATTAGCTGGCATATTTGGTCTGTCCTACGGAGCTTGAGTGTATTTCTTCATGAAGGGATTCATATTAAACTGTAGCAGGAATTCCACTAGGCCCTTCCGAGCGCAATCACATTTGGTAATAATCAGATTCTTCTGTCAGATGAAAACAAAGATTTGAAAAATTTGAAGAACGATATAAATGAAGTCAATTAATCTGCTTGGCCTTCGCATACTTTATTGAGACGTGATGTCAGGGTTTACAAATGATTTCAGCTCATCTTTCAAACAACCCTAGATTTGTGTATATGCGTATATACATGTATATACATATACCTATACGATTATATATACTTAGAAATCTGGTTACTATTATACCCATTTTACAGAGGAGATTGGGGCTTTGAGCCACTCAATCATTTGCCCAAGGTCACACAATATGCCAGGGGCAGAAGTGGAATTAACACCCAAATGGTTTCCATTTTGAGCCCAGATTCCCAGCGCCAGGCCCTCAGGCCTTCAGTTCTCCGGCACTTGACACACGTGCTTGACCTCCACGTGGTTCAGGGGGCAGGTCCTGCCGTGGACTTTAACCATGAAAAGGCCAAATGGAGCCAAGATGCCGCAGGTGGCCCGGTGCTGCGAAGAGGAGCTGGGTTGAAAGTCTGGCCTCCCCAGCCGGCGCCTCTCTGCGGTCGTGGGGTGAGAGGCCGTGGCCTGGGCACCCTGCGCCGCGGCCTCACCGGAGGTCCCGCCCCAGAGGAGGCGAGTCTGAAGAACACGCCCTGTCCACAGCGACCCGCCCGGAGCGTGGAGACTCGCTCCAGCTTTGCTTTTACCTGGAGGATTAACCATGGTAATAGGCATAGCTACTGGTTAACTAATCTTCCTCCTGGTGTTCTGCGCCTTGGGGCGGCTTCTGCTTGGGGGTCGCGTGGCCCTGCGGGGGTGCCGGTGGGGACCAGACCCGGGCCCCCGGACCTTCCAACCTGTGTGTGACCTGTTCACGTGTCACTAGGACACGTCACTCAGCCTCACTAACCCGCGAGGCTGCTGAGAAGAAGTCGATGCCTGGAGACCTCACACCACGTGCTCGATGCACAGTGAGTGCCCGGAGGCCTGCGCTCTGATTACCGGCGGGAGGTTAGCGGCTCACATCCGCAGCTGAAAATACAGCACGGCTCTGCTTTCATACTTTCTTTGGCTACATTGAAATTCTTGCTACATTACATATCGTATCTTGAGTTTTAGTAAACATATATTTTAAATGATATTTAGACATTATTTTTAAAATAAATGGCTGTCTACATTTCAGGTATCGGATCTGGTAATAATTTTGAATTATGACAGAGCAGTAGAAGCTTTTGCAAAAGGTGGTAACCTAACACTTGGAGGGAATTTGACTGTGGCAGTTGGGCCCTTGGGAAGGTGAGTACGCTGAAATCCCATCTGAACAGCTCTTGGATAGTAAAGGCTTTAAAACTACATTGTTTTTCATTAAGAGAAACGAATTAAAATGACAGAAATTTATGATTTACACGTGCCCCAGAGGGTTTGAGGCTGCTTACAAATAAGAAATATACAAAACACAGCCATTGTGAGAAAATGAGAAAATCTGAAACTAAAACACACAAAAAGAAATTAAATATTTCAGAACTGCAGGCTGTTGTATCTACCGGAATCAACATAAAATTCACCTTTAAGCTTTGAAGGAGCCAGGTCGAGTCAATTTTAATTAACTGAGAAAGGATGGCATTGATCAGGGAAAAAAAGGTTTTTTTTTTCAAACTAAATTATGAAAAATTGAAATGGAAGTGTTTTACTTGAGTCATGTTTACAATACTTAAAGTGTATTTTCCTTCTCTATTAATCAATAACTATTCTTGAGTTAATTGAGCAATTAAATATTTTAAACCCAGACTGTTTATAGAAGCTACTCAGTAAAATCATTTAAAAATGTTTCTAAGTTCCATGAAAATACTCACTGTAAAAAGAGCCACAGTCTTGTACTCTTGAGGTGTGTTTCCCTGTTTTAGGGAAGGAAGACAATATGGGCAAGTATCAGCTGTACGTGTGTTCTCCACGTGCATCACACTGCTACAACCATCTGGCCTGCTGTGTACTTGCCATGAACTGTCCGTCCTCTAGACCCCTCTGAACACACCTAGCTTAGGCCAGCAGGAAGTAAAATATGTAAAATGATTGAAGCTGGGGATGGGGTTGGTGGTGTGATGAACTGGGAGATTGGGATTGACATATATATACTAATATGTATAAAATAGGTGACTAATAGGAACCTGCTGTATAAAAAATAAATAAAATAAAATTTATAAAAAGAGAAAGCCCTATGGACGTGACCTCATTAAATATTCAATAAACAATATTTCTTCCCCCCCAAAAAAATGATTGAAGTAAGTGCAGAGCAGTTACTTCTAACTTTTGGGTTAGAAGCGCAGTGCCCATCAGACATCTTCAAGTGAACATGCTCACAGTTCTGTGATGCAAAGCCTTCTGTTTTGCAGGAATTTAGAAGGAGATGTCTCCCTAAGAAGCTCGGCTGCTGTCTTTACTTACTGCAAGTCAAGAGGCCTCTTCGCTGGCATATCTTTAGAAGGTAGCTGTTTGATTGAGAGGAAAGAAACTAACCGAAAGTAAGTGCAAGGCAAATCATTTTAATTGATTTGAAGAACGTGCGATGAGAAAATAATACTTTGTAGACTAATGTAGTTCTTAAGAGTGTACAGAGTACCTTTGTACAGGCAAGTCTGTTGGCACCATTTTTCCAACGGCATTTGCTCACTTTGTGTCTCTGCATCACATTTCGGTAATTCCTGCAATATTTCAGACTTTTTCATTATTACTACATTGGCTATGGTGATCTGTGATCAGTGACCTTTGGTGTTACTATGGTTATTGTGTGGGGCACCAGGAACCGCACCCCTATAGGATGGAGAACCTAATCAGTAAACGTGTGTGTATTCTGATGGCTCCTCAGACTGGCTGTTTCCACTCACCACCACCCCCTGCCCCCACGTTTCTGTCCCTCTCCTCAGGCCTCCCTATTCCCTTAGACACAACAATATTGAAATTAATAACCCTACAAAGACCTCCAGGTGTTCAAGTGAAAAGAAGAGTTGCACGTCTCTTACTTTAAATCAAGAGCCAGAAATGACCAAGCTTAGTGAGGAAGCCACGTCAAAGCCAGGATGGGCCGGAAGCTAGGTCTCTTGTGCCAAACAGTTAGCCGAGCTGTGAATGCAAAGGAAAAGTTCTTGAAGGAAATCACAAGTGCTCCTCCAGTGAACACACAGATGATAAGAAGGCGAAACAGCCTTATTACTGCTCCGGAGAAAGTTTTAGTGGTTTGGATTGAAGACCAAACCAGCCACAACACTGCCTTCAGCCAAAGCCTCATCCAGAGCAACGCCCTAGTTCTTTTTAATTCTGTTCAGGCTGAGAGAGGCGAGGAAGCTGCAGAAGAGAGCGTGAAGCTGGCAGAGGGTGACTCATGAGGCTGAAGGCAAGCAGCGGTCTCCATAACATCAAAGCGCAGCGTTCCTCATGAGAGGTTTCCTATTGTTAGGCTCAGCCTTTGTCTTTCTTCCATAAGATAGAGACCAATTTTGATTTAAAAAATGCAAGATTTGGAAGTACCCTAACAGGCGACGAGGAACTTCCACTTTAAACTGGCATCTGGCTAATTTTTCCCAAAACTGCTCTTCTGTATTTCCACGAAAGTATGTCTAATTGCCCAGAAAAAGATAAAAAGCTAAGACTGAGAGGACTAATTCTAGAACCTGGCAGGAATCCCACTAATAATGACCCTGACAGGGCTGCCTCAGCTGGTGGTGGACACACGTCTGCCGCTTACAGCAGACTTGAGAGAAGCTGAGTACCAAGTCTGCGGTGCCCGTTTACCCAGAATCCCACAGCACATGCAGAAACATTCAGTGCAGACCCCAACAACCAGAAAATAGGAGGAATGGGGGGATTCTTAAATTTCTCCATCTTGTAAAGTCAAGAGAAATGTTTTTACTTCTGGTTTTATTAATTTGAGAAATTTAAGTTAAGAATGCTTTTAGAAATTTGTGATTCTAGGCCTTTGGAAGATTTTCCAACTAAAGTTCACCTAAATCCTGGATAAACTAAAACAAATATACTTCTTAATCAGTTGCAGGGCTTCCAAACATGCAAGGCAAATCCTTACATAATTTTGATACAAATAAACGTTTTAAGGAAGCTATATGTTAGCACCATTTTTATAAGAAACTTAAAAAGTAAAAACCTATAAAGATGTATAGGTATGTGCTTGCAATTATATGTGTATTAGTGTTTATATAAATATATGTTTATTATATGCATTTGTATATAAATATTCTCTATATGTTTGTATGTATATATGATGTGCTTTTATATTATTGGGAAAAGGATACAAATATCAGACCATTTATGGTGATTGCCTCTAGAGGTGAGCTTGGAGAGGTGAATTTAGAGGCTTTAACATGGGTTATGGCTTGTAGTTTGTGTTTGAAAAGTAGTATCTATGAAGTGCTATATGTGAGTAAATCACACACACATACACAGTTGTGTGTCCTACATTTAACTCTAGAAAAGATCTATGTCTGCAAAAGAAATGTTCTTAATATATTTCTTATTAGATTTTATTGTCAAGACATTCGAGCTTATGACATTTTATTTGGAGATATACCACGGCCTGCTGAAGCAGAAGATCTTTATGAAATTCTTGATTCTTTTACTGAAAAGTATGAAAGTGAAGGACAACGAATCAATGCAAGGAAAGCAGCACGGGAGAGGAAGAAGGCTTCTGTAATCATGCTTGGTTTTTATATTTTTCTTAGTAGCCACAGAAAATTTCTTTATATAGAACATTCTATCCTTGATATCAGGTTTCTAATAACCTACTACACTTCCCTTTTAATTTCATTAACATAAAGTTCTTGTGAAAATGGTCATAAAACCATGACAGTCATCTATGCAAATTTCAGGAAGAAACATGGTTCTCCGTGATTGCATTTCTGCAAGGATAGAACTTTATAATATTAATTAATAATACTAATAACTGCCGCTAGCCAGGGGCCTTGACGTGCAGAGGGTTTTGTGCGCCTCGTTCATCTAGTTCCGCATCTTTCGGAGCCGCGTGGCCCTTTCCTGGTCAGCGCATCGCTCTGCTCCACCTGCGCGGTGTCAAAGGTGCCAGGATGAGGGAAGCTTCCGGTTATAGAAGCGCGCCCCCAGCCGTCACCCGCGTGTTGTCCAGTTCAACCAGATGTGGCCCAGAGCAGTACGTGTGCTCTGTTAATGAGTGCATAGGATAACGTTTGCCGTGTACACCCACTGGGGGCGGGGGGGGGAAGCCTTATATGCTCCTAAGTAAAAACAGAGTTTTAAAATCACATGCATTTTTTTTTGTTGTCTTTCCTCCCAGGCTAAAGAATTGCCTTCAAAACCATTGTCAAGACCACAGCAATCGTCTGCACAAGTACAGCTGAATTCTGGCTCTCAAAGTAAATATTTGTGTTGCAATTCAAAT
This sequence comes from Monodon monoceros, assembly GCF_005190385.1. Lineage (NCBI taxonomy): Eukaryota > Metazoa > Chordata > Mammalia > Artiodactyla > Monodontidae > Monodon > Monodon monoceros. The sequence continues at coordinate 87,863,721 of NW_021703775.1, forward strand.
ACATTTATAATTAAGTAATCGTGAAATATTATTAAGAAATCAAGCTACATTTAATATAGATCTAAAGTCATTACTTTAGTGTCAAATAGAAGAACTAATGAGTATTAAAGAGAGAAAAACAAATGCTCGGTCTCTTCTAAACACACAAGGCAAATTCTCATTCCTGTAATTTGTGAAAATGTCTATTCTCATTCAGAAAATGCTTTTTCCAATTCACAAAGTGATTTATCTTTAAAGTTTTTCTTTTTTTGTCATTTCTTCCAAAGACTATTATTCTGCTAATTTGAAATGGAAACAAAATAAGCCTATTTTTCTCATATACACATAGATTTATATTTCTGAATATTAATTTGACCATACATTCTTGGGAGCTCAGGGTTTCATAAGGTGGTTTTAAAATAGGATAAATTCATAAAGCACCAGGCTTTTGGCCTTTACACCTCTTTCCATCACTCATTTTTATGACAGTCACTCTTGGAATTCTGCTTTTCATGTATAGAGGTTACCAGTAAATAGCAATATATTAAAGTAGGCAATGTTTCATGTAATAATTAACTGTTCTGCAAGTGGCTTTGGACTGTGGCTTTTGAGAGCACAGTGATGAATCTAACTTACCTCTTGCCTTTAAAGAACTTTCCTTCTAGCAGCAGAGATATCACAGGTGGAAAAGTAACTGCCATTACTGGAAGGAAGTAGAGTTGACCCTTGAATAATGCAGAGGTTAGGGACACCAACCCCTCATGCAGTCAAAAATCCATATATAACTTATGACTTCCCCAAATAGCCCATTGCTGACTGGAAGGCTTACTGGTAACATGAACAGTTGATTAACACGTATTTTGTATGTTATATGTGTTACATACTATATTCTTATATAAAGTAAGCTAGAAAAAATATTATTAAGAAAATCATAAGGAAAAGAAAATACATTGATCGTACTTTACTGTATTTATTTATACCATAAGTTTACATTGTCTGTTTACAAGATGAATTGTCTGTCAGTACGTACATCAATATTGTCTCATATGATACAAAAAACTGTAAATGTTACATGTATTACTAACACTAGACATAAAAAGTGAAAAGATAATAGAAAAAGAAATTCGTATTTACAGGTATAATGATTCATGCATTGATGAAAAAGAAGCAGCAATATGACTGCTTCACAGTAGCCTAGCCTATACGCTAATGAGTGAGAACTGCTTCACGGTAGCCTAGCCTGTACTCTAATGCGTGAGAAGTTATGAAATTTGGATGGCACACAGTATTACAGCCATACTGATAATACAGTATTAGAAACATTGTTACATTTTTTAAAAACCACTTACATGCGATGAAGACTGATAGTTTCTCCAATTATGAGAGAGAGAGAGAGGGACATACGGTACAGCAATGTGATTCTTTGAAAGCCAAGTTATAAAACAGTAAGAAAACTAACACATTATTAATTTTGTATTAAATATCACTCACCTTATGCCTATGTGAGAATAGGCTATCCACTTCTATACAAGTCTTGCCCAGGATGTTCCGCACGATGAACACTTAGGCGATGATGGTGATAACACAAAGACGTCCCATACAATTATTAGATTTTCACATGCGGACATTCACACGTACACCACAGAAAAGTTTATTAACCGAACAGCATGCTGGTTATTTACTGTCCATTGAGTGGAGGTGGATCCTCATAAAGGTCTTCATCCTCCTCCTGTGCGTGTTGAGCAGGCTGGGGTGGGGGAGGGCTCGAGTCAGGGGTGGCAGAGGTGGGGGAGGGGCGGGGGAGGGGGAAGCAGGGGAGGCAGGCACACTCAGTGTAACTCCATGGAAATACATCGTAATTTCTGACTGTTGTGCTTTTTCATTTCTCTAAAAGTGGGTCTATAGGATCCCAGTCCTCCTTCCACTGTTTGCTTTACTTTCAGTGCCCATATCCTACAAGTTAAAAGCAGTCTTGAATAATCAGAACCCTCTTCCGGATTGTCTGATGTCAGTTTGTTTCTGGCACTGCTTCTACGTCTTCTTCCTCATCGTCTGGCACTGGTTCAGAAGCTCTCATCTCCATCTAGTCATCTTTTGTTAATTCCTCCAGTGTGGCGTCTATTAGCTTTTGAAATTCTCCAAGATCTGTATCTTGAAACCCTTCACAGCAACCCCCCGCCCCCATCTCCTTGGCCATATCTACGATCTATTTCATGATTTCCTTGATTGGCTCTGTTGTAAATCCTCTGAAGTCATGCATGACATCTGGAACAGTTTTCTCCAGCAGAAATTTATTGTTTCAGGCTTGATGGCTTTCATGACTTTTCCTATAAGCAATAGCATCTCCGGTGGCGTAATCCTTCCGGACTTTCCTAATGTTCTCTCTATAGGCGTTTTCTTCCATAGCATCAACAGTTCTTTCCGTAGAGTACCATGTGTGATGAGGGCCTTTAAAGGTCTTGATGATCCCCTCATCTAGAGGCTGGAAATACAGACGTTGTGTTTGAGGCCAAGTACACAACTTGGTGGTCTACTCATGGAGTTGAACTCACGGGGCTCTGGGGGGCCAGGGGCATTGTCCAATATCAAAAGAATTTAAAAGGCAGTCCCTTACTGGCAAGGCACTTCCTGATTTCAGGGACCAATCCAGCAAAAGGATTCTCACGATCCAGGCCTTCTTTCTGTACAACCAAAAGATGGGCAGCTCGCGTTTATCTTTTCCCTTCCAGGTTTGGGGTTTAGCAGTTCTGTAGATGAGGGCAGTCCTGATCATAAACTCCACTGCCTGTGCACAAAGGAGCAGAGTTGGTCTATCCCTTCCTGCCTTAAATCCTGATGCTCGCTTTTCTTCCTTCCTAATAAATGTCCTTGGTTGCATTTTTCTTTCCCAGAATAGGGTCGTTTCATCTGCATTAAAAACCTGTTCAGGCAGACGTCCTATCTCCTCAGTGATTTTCTTAATGGCATCTGGGAACTTGTCTGCTGCCTCTTGGTCAGCAGAAGGTGCTTCTCCTGTTATCTTGACAGTATTTAAGCAGATAATTTACTAAAATTATCAAGCCAGCCTTTGCTGGTATTTAATTCTCCACCTTTAGATCCTTCACCTTCTTTTTGCTTTAAGCTCTCATATAATTACTTTGCTTGTTCTCAAATCATATTAGAGTCGATAGCAATCCTGCACCCACATAAAAACTGCATTTTTAATACAAGATAAAAAGATATTTCACCAAAGATGCAAAAGGTTTATGTGCCTGTCGGTGTAGCTGCAGCAACAGCTTCATGAATTTCCTTTTCTTTTAAAAGAATTTTTTTTTTTTGATGTGGACCATTTTTAAAGTCTTTATTGAATTTGTTACAATATTGTTTCTGCTTTATGTTTTGGTTTTTTGGCCACGAGGCATGTGGTATCTTAGCTCTCCAACCAGGGATCCAACCCGCAACCCCTGCATTGGAAGGCGAAGTCTTAACCACTGGACTGCCAGGGAAGTCCCTCCTTTTCATTTTTTACAGCGGTTCTTACACTGAATTTATTTATGTTGGAATAGTGGGGAGCTGCAGCTGCAGACCTCGATTTACAGTATACATCAAGCAGTTCAACTTTTGCTTGTAATGACTTTTCTCTGCTTCTTGGAAGCACTTCCAGGACCACTAGTGGCCCTTTGTATGGGTCCCATGGTGTTATTCAAGGTTTACGGCATCATACTAAATACAATGGAAAATACGCCAGAACCATGAAAGAGAACTTATTGCAGTGATACACAGTTTACTGGAGAGATTGCTCCTCGTGTGGAGATGATTGCTTGCAACACTCAGCTCACCGTAGTGCTATAGCAACAGGAGGTGCTGCACTATTACTGTAGTGCAGTGTGTACATTTATGTATGCACAATAAGTATGTTCATTTATGCACCTATGATTTAATACTGCAGCCTTACATTTGCTTACATTTCTCTCCACTGCAAATAGTGCCATGTGTGGCCTGTAAGTGTGTGTGTCCATAAGTTTTGATAATTTTAACTTTTAGTAAAAGATTTGGGTATATTTTATCATAGCAAATGATAAAATAGACTAGTATCTACATAAATTCCATGCATTCATGACACACCTAACTTTTTCTTAATTCTTTTGATATTTCTAGGTTGTGCATTTCATCTGTGAGTTTTTTCAAATTGTGGCAAATCTCAGACAAATTTTCCAATGTATTTATCGGAAAAAAACCACGTATAAGAGGACCCACACAGTCCAAACCCATGTTATTCAAAGGTCAACAGCGTATGATAAGTTCTGGGAGGAGGGGACTGTAAGTGTCAAAGCGCTGCCGAGGGCACGAAGCCCGTTCTGCCCCTCCCCCTCCGTGCTCTGTATCCATTTGCCCAGTCTTCATGCTGGAAGGAAGTACAGTTGAGAATTGGGCGTGAAACATGACTCATAGCCCTTATATTGATTCCTGGCTGTGCCTTTAGCTTAAATTCACCCCTTCCAGGACGATCCTCAGGAACGAGACCTATTCTTCTTTATTACCCACCCCCGCCCCCCGCCCTAACAACTTACTCTGTATCCCATTCTCTTGGGATGCTGCTTTCTTCTATCAAATGGGATAGTCTATTTTTCATTCATGTTGTGGTGATTAATTTGTTTACACTCTTATTTTCAGTAGCAAGATGTGAGAGTGTTGAATCTATTTTTATTGATGTTTTAGATCTGAGTATTACATAAAATTTGACCCATCTGTATACTTTAAAATACATAGTGTTGGGCTTCCCTGGTGGCGCAGTGGTTGAGAGCCCTCCTGCCGACGCAGGGGACACGGGTTCGTGCCCCGGTCCGGGAAGATCCCACATGCCGCGGAGCGGCTGGGCCCGTGAGCCATGGCCGCTGAGCCTGCGCGTCTGGAGCCTGTGCTCCGCAACGGGAGAAGCCACAGCAGTGAGAGGCCCGCGTACCGAAAAAAAAAAAAAAATACATAGTGTTTCTAAAATTTCCTTGCTAAGAGAATAGGTATCTGTATCATGCTGACATAAAAATCCTGTTCATCCTCAATATCAATCCTTGTCAGCGTAGATTAAAAAGCTACTTACCTTATCCCAAGAAGCTCCTCTCACCTGACAATGGAAAAATCTTGGAAGATTTGTTTCTCTTTCATATTCTTCCTGAGCATGTATTTTAAAATCTCACCATCATCTTTGGTCACTGGATCCCCTACCCTAGCCAGCCTTGGCTTGTCTGTTTCCCACAGTGATCTCGTGTCTTCTGATCTGTCGATCTGTGTCGGCAGGGGCTGCTCTCCCTATTTTTCGCAGTGTCCTTGCCAGCTCACCTTCTTGCCTGTGCACGTTTCTGCAAACTCAACTCTATTCACTATATGTCCTTGTGAATACTCTCCTTCTCCCTTGACTTTTTAGCTGCATTATTTGTTGCTCGATTCCTATTTTTTTCACATGCGCATCACCTTTTCTCATGCAGTGTATCATTCCCAGTTGCGAACACCCATTTTTTATTCAATAAAAGGAAAATTTTAAACTAGTATCTATTTTCAACCTTTTATTTTAAACATGACCTATTCCTAAGTTCTTTATTAAAAAATGAAATCTTAATTTTTAATTTTTTATATATCCTCACATATATAATTTTATATAAGTATATACGTGGTTCATAAATATGGTTTTTGAAAGCATAGTTTTTCTTTTAGGACTCATTCTCTTTTTCCCATTTCTTCTGTCTTAACTTGCACGGCACCCTCTTCCATACTCATCCCAGCACACCCATGTGAACAACAGGAGTGATATTTTTCTCCATGTTTCTATATTCCGACACGTGGGCACATGTGCAAACACGTAGATACGCATAGGCAGAATATTTTGCTGTTGTCTCACAAAAATGCTGTCTTATTATTTATGCTTTACTATAGCTTGTTTGTTTGTGGGTTTTATTTGTTCCTTTTGCTCAACAACACCTCATGGAAATCCCTGAATCAACTGATACAACTCTAATTAATTCTTTTTAAAGGCTATTTAACATTCCATCGTGTAGATGTACATATTTTATTCAGCCACTCTCTTACTGATAGATATTAACTTTCAGTTTTTTTCCCATGCTGAGCAATGCCACAATTAATACCTTTTAAAGTTAAGTTGTCTACAACATTGGCACTTTTAAAAAGATAATTACCAGGAACGGACATGACAGGTCAAAGGATATATTTTTAAATTTTTAACAGATTTAGTAGATTGCTTTTTAAAAGTTTTTACTACTGCAGAGTCTCATTAGCCATTCCCCACCATATGCACTCCCCACCATGTGCACCCCCATCATATACCTACACTCCCTGCTATGTACACGCCACACCGTAACATTCCTCACCATATTCATTCCTCATCACTGTTAGTGTTGGAGTGTCTTGAAGTGTTTACGAGTCTGAGGGTTGGTTATATCTCCTTGTTAATTGGATTGTTTTTGTCCCTATTAGTGATTTAAATACTTTTTCATACTATTGCTGGTGTTTGGAATTTAATCTTGTCTGAAAAGTCTCTTTGTTTCATTGGTTAATTTTTTGCTATTGGAATATTTGTTGCATTTTCAACTTGTAGTAATGCTTTGTATATTAAGGGCTTTGTCATTTGGATGACAGTTTTTTTTTTCTACATGTATCATTTGTCTGTTGATCTTATTTCTCATGTATTTTACTATATGAAAGTTTTAATTTTTATGCAAAAATATATCTGTCCCCTATTTTCATAGGTTTGTATTTTTTAGTCATGGTTAAGGACTTCCCTCCTATACAAGATTGCATTCATGGTATCCTAAATTTTCTTGCAGTGTTTCATTCTTGCAGTTACTGGATACTTACTCTTCATATACTTTAAGATCATTTTACCAATACTCCCCTCGACCCCCAATATGCAATTCTAGTTGAAGTAATATTATGTACTTACATGAATTCTGTGATTTTTTGATATTAATTACAATAACATTACATATATAAGGTAATAAACTTGGCATTTGTATGATAATCTTCCTATTTTATGCTTTCCATTTGTTGAGATATTATTTTGTCTTTCCTAAGATTTCATAGTTTCTGTGCCTTTCTTGTTAAATTTATTCCTAAATACTTTGTGATTTTGGTTTGCTGTGTTGAATGGAATGTACTTTCCCATTTATATTTCAGAGTGCTTATTTTAATAGTTGAGAAAGTCTTAATTTGCATATATTTTGTCTTATATATGGTCACCAACCCCAAATCTCTTGTTTATAGTCAGTTGTTAAAAATAGATTCTCTGATATTTGTACCTTCTTCCCCACCTTGCCAATGCTTATTTATATATTTTTCTGTTCATAAACTTCCGACGCCACTGGCCTTCAAAGTGGTGTACCTCTGTCCTTAGGGGGAACACAGAGACTGTGAAAGGGCACCTGGGCATAGGTAATTTAAGAGATACAGTTTACAGATGACCAGTTTCCACACGTGTTCTTTCTTAAAGCCAGAGTCCAAGTGAGAACATGACGTGCAGGTTACCCTCTCTGTCTTCTATCCTTTCACAGTAGTTTTTTTTCACACTTGAATAAGAAAAGCAAACCCCAAACCATCTTAACCATACTACAGTACATTGTCCCCAAAATGTAAGAACAATGATCCAGTGTGAAATATGGATGTTAATGTTGGTATAGTTAGTTAAGTCTGATGAGCAGTAAATACTTTGTAGATTAGGTGATTTACTTTTTTTTTTTGCTTTCAACAAAGCTAAAGAGAGACCTAATGGCACTGTTATCTTAATTTATAATAAGAATAGTAATTAATATTATCATTATATATTATTTTAAAAATCACATAGCTACTTATCACCAAAATAAAAAATTATAATAGTAATAGTTTATTATTTCATAAGTAATATTTTATTATTGCTATTGTTTTGATGATAGATCACTATGCGATTTTTTTTTACCTCTATCTTAGAAGGGACATAAAAAAATTCTGTTACATTCCTGTAAAATATCTCTTTCTTGCCCTCTCTAGTTTTTATAACAAACAGCTTTCTTAACACCTAACACCTATATCTTTAAAAAGGAACACTGAAATACAATTTTATGTTGAAACTATGTCATCAGAAATAATAGTCATCCTGTGTATATGAACTAATTTTTAAAGTCTTGTCCACTTACTGAGATGCATTTCAAATAACCTTTTACTTTCCTGTTTAGTAAACTAACAAATTCATACTATATTTAAAGTTTTGATCAATGTGTGCTAATAATTATTATGATAACTCAATCTATAAGAAATTATTTAATAGATGATCGTGTTATATAAAATACAATTTTAAAAGTAAATTTATGTAGAAATTTGTGTTGTAGACACAAAGTACAATAGTAATACATTGCTAGAAAATCTTTGGGACAAATTAAATGAAAATACGATTTGAAGGTTAAAAATGAAAAACATCTTGTTGATTTTCTTTAACGAATGCTGATGGGTTCAGATCGCTATCATATTTAGATCCTTTTATCCACAAAGGGAGTGATATGAATGTTTATAAGTAATTGATATTGAAATATGCTAAAAAGTACACCCTTAAGCTTACAATTAACAATTTTAGGTATCAATTTAAAAACATACAAGTGAATATTTGCTGTTTAAAAATTACTTTAATGTTAAGCAAGCAAGAACGTCTGAAAATCACTGGCTTGGGGATTACAAATTTTCTTATTCAGGTATTTTCTGGAAAAAGAGGTGTCTGTATTTTTCACGAATGTGTAATTGCAAGGCCATGAGTTGTAGTTTATGTGCGTCTGGTCATACGGATATCAGACATTTACCATCTGCCTTACGTTTGGTCTATTTTCAGGTAGAAAATAGGAATACCTGAGGAATATTCAGGTATCCCTCTTGATTTAAAGATGATAAAATAATGATATTTCTATCAGAGTGATTTAAAATATTTGCTTAACAAGAACAAGCTTTGACATTCTTGGGTATTTTATATACTATATACTAATAAGTTTTCTAAATGTTCCCCCTCTTTTATTTATCTATTTACTTTTTTTCAGGTAACAGAAATGAATATAATCTCTATCCTGAACTTTCCAGCTACCGGGAGAGAGTTGGTAAATAAAAATATCTCTGTTTTAAAAATGATTCATAACCATCTTATAATCACAAACTTCCGAATTAATCTGGCAGGTTGTAAAAATATCTGGGAAGTTGTTTAGCACCGCTTCTTTGATTTATGGGATATCCACGTTATCTTGAGAAGCACTTCATTTAAAACATGCTCTGGGGCTTCCCTGGTGGCGCAGTGGTTGAGAGTCTGCCTGCTGATGCAGGGGACACGGGTTCGTGCCCCGGTCCGGGAAGATCCCACATGCCGTGGAGCGGCTGGGCCCGTGAGCCATGGCCGCTGAGTCTGCGTGTCCGGAGCCTGTGCTCCGCAACGGGAGAGGCCACAGCAGTGAGAGGCCCGTGTACCGAAAAAACAAAACAAAACATGCTCTGCACAGTTAGAATGATTAAACTTCATAAGGTCAACAGACAGGCTGGACTTGCTTGGGGAAGGGGGCCCATCGGGACCTGAGGGATAAGGGACATTAGCTACAATTGAGCCAAGGCTGTGGTCCACCCCCGCCCCCCAATGTGGATCACCCCCAAGAAGGCCTTGGCAAAGTGACTCTGGGAAGTAGGGTTCCTTTTCTCAGATTTCTCTAAAGTCTGTACCTGTAGTATAGATGCCTAATAAATATTAGAAATATCTCTTAAAAAGCAATAAGGGAAAGTGTCTAATAATAAGAAACAGAACCCTAACTGGGCTCAGGAGACAGAGGCTCCGACTTCCAGCCAATACCCTCATTCACTGGCTGTGTGATCCAAACACAATGTTGCTTCCCATGGTTGGGTGGGTGGTTGGGTTTTGCTTTTATATTTGGGGGTAGGACAAGTTAAGTGGTATAAACAGTACGTAATAAGTTAATATAAATATTTATTTTAGTTCTTTCTCAAATTATAAGAGATTTTGAAGAAGAAAATGTAAGGAAAGGTTTAAAGTCTATTTAAAAACTAAATCTTACTTTACATTACCGTGTGAAACGGTTAAATTCTTACCAAGGACTTCCTTACACCTGGTCTATCAGCCTTGCAGGGAAAAGTCACAACCCACAGCCCTCAGGCTCGGGTTGAAAAACCATTTGAGCGGGACATCTGGCTCCCCACAGCCTGTCCCATGCCCACAGACGAGCTGCAATTTTGCACGGGCATAACGATAATTCTCCAGATTGTACGTACTTTTGCTTTGCACCCTTTGGAAGCTCCAAACCACCTAGTCATCTGGCCTCTCGGTGAAACAAGCCTTGAGCGTCCACAGCCCTGTTTACTGGGGTGTTTTGTAACTGAAGGTCTGTACCTCCTCGGTCAGCCTCCATCATCCTCTTCTCATCCACCCCATGACTGTCAGTGACACTTGGGCACAGTGGACGGCTCTCTCTTGTGGGGCTGTCCTGTGCTGTGCTGGTTGCAGCAGTACCCATGCACTAAGCCCACTCGATGCCAGTAGCACCCCCTCCCCAGGGGGTGTGACAACCACAAATGGCCCAGACTTTGCCTTTTGAGAACCGCTGGTCTGGTGGCCTCGCCTGGTAGCCTCATCCGGCTCACTCGCCATTGACCCTTACACTCCTACAGAGGACATGGTCACCAAAGTTATAGATGCCACACGTAGCCTGGAGGGACGTGGCGCTAGGATCAAGTCAGCCACCCGGCTCATCACTGCAGTAAATGTGAAGCAAAACATCGCTGTGTTCTCTTATTTCTGGTTGCTTCTTGAAGGGGACCTTCCAAAGGCTGAGATTCTTCTGAGTCATTTCTTGGGCCAGATGTGTCGGCTGCACATGGGTTACGTCAGGCTCTGCTGAGAAGTGAAATAGCAGCATCCCGCGGAGGCAGACTTGCTAATTATGAGCCTCAGGGCAGCTGCCAGTCACCAAAGCATTGTAATCTGTTTCCTGTTAAGCGTAGCCCTGATTTGGGAGAGAAAAATGACCTCTATTTGAATTAAACTTGAATATTTTGATGAAAATGGTCAATTGCTTCAGAGATCCTCCAGATTCTTTTGAGTGCAGGAATATAAAACTTGAAGGCATATACTGCTCAGAAGGAAGGCGTCTGTGAACGCTGGCTGCTATAGTGACCCAGTGGGCTTTGCGTCCATGGTTTCCAGGGTGGTCTCCCTTCCTGGAAGAACACATCTCCTTGGCTCACCTTTCCTAATGAAGTATTTTGTGGGCATTAAACTTCTCCTTATGGAAATTATCACAAATATTTACAGTAAAGAGGAACTTTAAGTCATTTTGAGCTTATTGAAGAACAAGCTAACAGCAGGGCATGGCACTGGCCTGTGAACTGGTCCGTCCTGGGAGCACCTGCCCTTACTCGGCCGGGCTCACTCCTTCGTTTTCATGTGAATGAACTTTGCCAACGACCCTTCAACTCCCGACTCTCCTACACTCCTGCCAGGAGGTAGAGGGATTTGCCTGACTGGTGAGTTGGCTGAGGCATCTGGCACCCCTCTGTCTGCCTGTCTTAGCCACACTCTTCACTAGCTCTACCAGCCATGACACCTCCCTCTCTGCCTCACCTCTGTTCGAAACTCGGGTGGGAAGAGGAACGTTGACTGTTGACCTCCTCAAACCCAGCAGCACCGCCTTGTCCTCTGCTGCAACTCAGAACCATCTGCTTTGCCCTTATACTCACCTTTCCCATTATCTTATTTGGAAACCGCAATTCAGAGGCAATGGCAACCCCTGGTCGGGGGGGCAGGGATTGAGCCAAGTCTGTGATCCCCTCTGTCTTTTCTTTAGGTCATAATATCTTTCTTCCTCTAACTTATTCATCATAAAATATATTTCTAAAACTGCTAAAAACAAATTCAGTTATCAGTGATTACCAGGGGTCCTCAGCATCGGATGTTCTTATTATTTGTACAGTCTGGATAACTCAGTGATGCAGGAAAATATACTAGTTCTCCTTGAAAGTCTGCCTAACAAAAGTACAATGCACTGATGAATCTAAGTTCAGTCTGTTGAATGCAATTTAAAACTCATATGGTTGCTGAGGACCCTGGGGTATAATCTCTATAGTGATTAAGATTGCCTGGAGACAGACTTCCGAGATTCAGATCTCCCCGCCTTGGGCAAATCACTTAACATCTGCAAGTCTCAGGTTCATATTCTGTGAAGTGGGGATGCGGGAGCTGCCTCCTAGGAAGTGAGGGACGAGGATGTTCATCCCAGTGTCCGGCTCGGGCTACAGGAGCTGCTCTTATCATAGCCACACTGAATGACACCTGTTATCATGTTGATCACCGTTCCTATGCATCTCTGATTTTGTAATCAGTGCTACAAATGTGTACATGTATGGCAGCTAAGGTGGCTATGGCTTCCAGAACATTCCCTGATATTCACAAGCACTCTCTTTTTACGTGCTTCTTTCTATTATCCGAAATGTCTGGGAGACAAGAGGGGGGAGGAGTTACTCGAGGGTTTTTTTCATTAATTAAGTTCAGTTAATTGAGATTGAGCTTTATATATGGAGGTCATAAATGTAATTATTGATATAGGAAAATAGTTTTCAGAATGACTTTTTTCTTTAACATTAACTTACATTCTTCTGATCTAATCACAATGAGGCATGGCATTTCTGCACGTCCCATCTCAATGTAGTATTATAGCTACTTTTCAAAGTACATAGTAATGACTGTTCATTCATATGTGTTAGTAGTCATTTAACTGGGTTTGATTTTATCCAGACTATATCAAAATTTTATTCTTTTAATGACACACTTCTAATCTTATTTCTTAAAATTAACAGGTTAAAAGTAAATACAGTATAAAATATAAAAATATACAGAACTTTTCTATTTTATAGAAAAAAACTGTACCAGTAATACCACTAATATAATTATATTAGTTATTATTAAAGCTATTTCTTTAGGAGAACTCAGCTACATGGCACACGCTTTATTGAAAGAACTCTGGCACCATCTTGTGTGAGATACACATTCAGTGCTTCAGTAAATGTAGTTTAACTAGAGTGTTGACCATTTTCATTTCTTACTAATAGTCCAAGGTCACTTTATTTTTTCTTATTATAGTATTATAGGCTCAAATAAGTAACTGGACTTAGAATTTGGTTATTTATATTTTCAGTACAACTGTACTGAGATGCATTTAACAAGCATCTAATTGCACAAAATTATACGAAACATGGAAATGCCAAATTCCATGTAGCTGAGTCCCCAGAAAGTATCTGTTTCTTTATATTTATTATGATGCTATACAGTTTGTAATATTTAATGTCTTTTACTCATGTTACCCACTCAATTCTCAAGATATTTTTTTCCCAATATGGGTTGAAGTTCTGGTTAAATATATGTAGACATGCTTCTTGATGTGCTAATTTGAATTTCATCTCTCTTTTGAGAGAAAGGATCAAGTAAGTACAGAAATGAAAATAGCCGTAAAAGCCTGGGGAAAAGAAGTGTCTACTGATGAATCAGCAAATGCATCCAAGCTGTAATCCTCATTGTCAATGACCACAGAGCACGGTTTTTAAATTGAATCTTTTATGATACAGTCAAGTGCATAAATATCAGCTTTTATCTAATAGCTATAATTCATTGACGCTACCATGACTATTCTATTAAAATTGGAAAAACAATAATATTATCTTATAGTTTAGTCCAAATTTAAACAATTATAACCACAAATATTTGCCAAACACATATTTAAGTACATAGCAATATACAGTTTGACTTGTGTGGATTTAGGAAATGTTATTACCAAATATTTGCTCTTTACAAAGAAGAAAAGCGTAAGTTTAATAAAGTGATGAAAATCACACAGACCATGTGCTGTGAGTTCTGCTGGCCTCCAACATCAGAATACCAAGCCCTGAGTTGTTAATTTATATCTTACCTACACATACTTCCAGTTTTTCTCATAAAAATGAGAATAAATACTTTTTTCTTGTTTTAGGCAATTTGAACCAACCTATTGAAGTGACAGCACTATATTCTTTTGAAGGACAACAGCCAGGAGATTTGAATTTTCAAGCTGGAGACAGAATCACAGTTATATCAAAAACAGATTCACATTTTGATTGGTGGGAAGGAAACCTTCGAGGTCAAACTGGCATTTTTCCAGCCAACTATGTTACCATGAATTAAAGTTTATATTATTTTCTTCTTTGAGAATTACAAAAAAATTATTACTACATTGGCAGGATTTACTATTCAGTTAAACAATGTTTAGTATAAGTTTAAAAACACTTCTGTTTATTCTGTAAACTTTTATCCAGTATGTAAAAGATTTTGTTTATATATATAGATATATATAGAGAGAGATAGATAGATAGTTACATATCTTTAAATACTTTCCACTGATTTTTATCACATATACGATTTAATAGTTTAATATCCTCCAATTTATATGGTCACATTTCTTTTGTGTTCATTTTCAAACATCACTAAACATTTGATTTGGCTAGGTATATGATGACTATTTTATCTGGAGAGTCTATTTTATCTGGAGAATCTTAAGGATAGGGGCATGAATACCAATTTATATATTTGCAAAGTGAATAGAAAAGAACAAATCAGCTTAAATAGTGTATTAAGTAATACTTAGAGTTGTAGGTATTAACTAGAATATTAACTAGAATATTAATCCTTAAAAATTATCTCTATACATTCAAAAATTATATGTAAGAAACACGCTATGACAAAGAAATTCAACCCCTATGCATTAAAAAATGATGACATCTGTTAACTTTCCTTCTTTATGAGGTTACGCTTGTTCATTGGTAGCAGTAAAATAAAGTTATGTTGATATGGTTCCATTGTCCCTAAATAAATGTTTTTAAAATGCGAAGTTAATGTCTTGATTTTGTTTTTCTTATTTTCTTTTGGTAAAGTAACCAGAGGTCTGTGGTTGGTCTGGATGTTAAAACCCACCTCCATGACTATGCTACTGACCTCTTTTTTTCAGCTTGATTAATATATAATTGACAAAGTTGTACAATATTTAAAGGGTACAATATGATGCTTTGATTTGAAATACATATGCATTGCGAAAGGATCCCCACTTAGTTAATTAACACATCCATCTTCTCACATATTTACTTTTTTGTGGGTGTGAGAACACTTAAGTTCTACTCTCTCAGCAAATTTCAATTGTACGATGCAATATCATCAACCATAGTCACCGTGCTGTACGCTAGATCCCCAGAACATATTCGTCTTAGAAACTGGAAGTTTGTATTCTTTGACCAGCATCCCTTAATTTCCCCCACCTCCTGACCCCTGGTAACCACCAATCAACTCTCTGTTTCTAGGAGTTTGGCTTTTTTAGCTTCCCATATGAGATCGTACAGTATTTGTCTTTCTCTGACTGATTTATTTCACTTAGCATAATACCCTCAAGTTCCATCCATATTGTCGCAAATTCCAGGATTTTCTGCTTTTATTTATATATGCCACATTTTCTTTGTCCATTCATCCGTTGATGGACACTTAGGGTTTTCTACATATAATAACATGCCATCTGCAAACAGAGATACCTTACTTCTTCCTTTCCAATTTGTATGCTTTTCATTTATTTTTCTTGCCTAATTGCTCTGGCTAGGGCTTCCAGTACTATGCTGAATAGGAGTGGTGACAGTGGACATCCTGATCTTGGAGGGAAAGTTTTCACATTTTCACCATTGAGTATGATGTTATCTGTGGGCTGGCCATATATGAGCATGTTGTTTAATATCCACATATTTGTGAATTTTCCAGTTTTCTTCTTATAGTAGATTTCTAGTTTCATATCACTGTGGTCAGAAAAGATGCTTGATGTGATTTCAACATTATAAAGACCTGTTTTGCACCTAACATAGGCTCTATCCTGGAGAATGTTCCATGTGCACTTGAGAAGAATGTGTATTCTGCTGCTATTGGTCTAACATGTTATTTAAAGACAATGTTTCTTTATTGATTTTCTGTCTGGATGATCTATCTATTGGTGAAAGTGGGGTATCAAAGTACCCCACTATTATTGTATTGCTGTCTATTTCTGCTTTTAGGTCTATTAATACTTGCTTTATATATTTAGGTGCTCCTATGTTGGGCACATAAATAATTACAAATGTCATTGCCTCTTGTCGAATTGACCACTTTATCAGTATATAATGACATTCTTTGTTCTTATGACAGTATTTGGCTTAAAGTCTATTTTTTCTGATATAAGTATAGCTACCCCTGCTTTCTTTTGGTTTCCATTTTTGTGGAATATCTTTTTCCATCCCTTCGCTTTTAGTCTGCATGTGTCCTTAAAGCTGAAGTGAGTCTCTTGTAGGCAGCATATAGTTGAGTCTTTTTTTTTTAATCCATTCAGACAGTCTATGTCTTTTGATTAGAGAATTTAGTCTATTTACACTTAAAGTAATAATTGATAGGTACGGACTTACTATTGCCACTTTGTTCATTGTTTTCTGGTGGTTTTGTGATTCCTTTTTTCCTATATTCCCCTCTTGCACTCATTCTTTGTGATTTGATACTTTTCTGTAGTGGTATGCTTAGATTCCTTTCTCTTCATCTTTTGTGTATCTACTGTAGATTTTTGCTTTGGGGTTACCATGAGGGATTACATAAAACATCTTATATTTATAACAGTCTGTTTTAGGTTGATAACAACTTAGCACACATATTAAAGCTCTGCATTTTTACTCTCCCCCCCTGCATTTTATGTTTTTTTTTCATTTTATGTTTTTAATGTTACAATTTATCTCTTTTACCTGTGTGTACATCAACAAGTTCTTGTAATTATAGTTATTTTAATGCTTTGATATTTAACCTTCGCACTAGATTTATAAGTGATTTAACCACCACCACGATTACAACAGTAGAGTGTTCTGAATTTAACTCTAACCCTAGACTATTGTCACGGCTTCCAGTTTTGATTCCTTGCTTCCACATAGCAGCCAAACAATCATTATGCTCCAGATTTTTATCCTGCTTTGTGTTCTTATAGACTTACATTTTATACAAACATGTGTTGACTTTTTTATAACGTAATTCATAAGACATGGAAAAAGAAATGAAGACTTGCATTATCATCGCCCAGCAAGAAATAAAACACTCTTCCCAATCTCCCTCCCTTTCTGACTCAAAGGTAATCATCATCCTGAATTAGCTGTTTATTAATTCCATATATTTCTTTACACTTTTATTACATATGTATGTGTCCCTAAGCGCTATGTGGTATTGTCTTGCATACTTGCAAGCTTAGAAAATTTAAACCTTTAAACTTATAAAAATTATACAGTGAATGCACTCATTTGCAATGGGATTATCATAAATTATGATGTATACATTCAAGGAATTAAAAGACAGGGTGGAGAATTTCCGCAGAAAATTGACACTACAGGAGAGAAATGAAAAAAAATTGGAGTTGAAAAATCAAAAACAATAAGTGGATTTAACAGTAATTTAGACATAGCAAAAAGAGAATCATTGAACTGAAGGTAGATCTAAAGCTTAGGGAGTTGAAAAAATTGAAAATACAGGAAAGACTTGTCTGCTCATTTTTCCACACTGATCAGATTACAAGACTTCATGGTATTTTTTAAATGTAGCAAGTTAAGCAATTCTTCTCACTTTTTTTTTTTTGCAGGTTTCCCTGGCTGTTCTTTTTGTTTATTTTCATGTGTGAACTTAAGAATCAACTTAACCATCTCCAGAAAAAAGACTTACTATTTTTTCAGTGGGACTGTGTTAAATTATATTAATAATATATATATATATATATATATAACGTAAGGAAAATTGTCATCCTTATGATGTTCATTTGTCCAAAGCGAGGATAATGGATGTCTTTCTATTTGTCCAAGTCTAATGTTGATTTTAGAAGTGTTTTAAAGTTCTCACATGATATTTGCATATTTCCTGTTAAGGTTACATCTCGGCACTTCATCATTTTTGTGGATATCTTAGTTTCGCATCTACCTACTTTAAATATCTCATCATCTCATTTGTTTACATGCCTCCTGTTTCACCAAAGGTCCTTGAGGAGAAGACCAAGTCTTATTCAACTTTGTATTTTCAGTGCCCAGCAAAATGCTCTGTTACTGAATGAATTTCCCTTTCTCAATTGAGGAAACAAAGAGAAGACTCAAGAAAATTAAACCGTTTGCAAAGAGTCACAGACTGTTAAAAAGAACCGGAACTTAAAATACACTCTTCTGAGTCTACAGAAACAGTCTATATTTAATGAAATTAAACAAAATCCTCCAACCATTATTCATATATCATATTTGTTTTACACTTAATACTTCACTAGTAGTCAGCTTTTGCAAAAAAGATAAAATTTTCTTTTCTCATCCAAGATGTTCATGAGCATTTCTTCAATATTATCTACAATTTGGAAATTTTATCAAGAGGTTCAATTAGAATTAAAAATACTTAAAAAAAAAAAAAGCTAGAGGCCTAAACACCTTTTGAGTTTTGTCTTTTGTCATCTAGAGTATTTTCTGTACACTCTCTTTTCAATTTCAGTATTCTCGTTTTCCTGCCTATTTAAGTACCTCGTTAATTTATGGTCACATTGAGTGGCCTGGGCTTTGAGACTCAACAACCTGTGCTGTCAGGGCTGCATTTACAGAAGACAGTAGTAAATTTGAACAACTACCCCCCCAAGCGTTTCCAACATCACCAGGCCTCTTCTTTGTGAAGATGTGTCCCAATGTGGTTTTACCTTACTGCTTCTAGGAAAGGTAAAATGAGGCCACGGGGTTTCCTGAAAACACATGTGACAGAGTAGCCAACTCAGACCAGAGAGAGACAGAAGGCAGGAAAACGTCGACAGCACAGCCCGGTGTCCGACAGTTAGGACGGCTGAGCCCAGAGTGCTGGACACCGAAAGGCAGATCTCCCTGCCTCAGAATGGGGCGCATTTTAAATCTGACAGTCACAGAGAATTTATGAGATGGTCCCTCTTCCCGAAAGCTTGAAATGTAAAGATCGGCCTTGGTCAGAACCCTCAGTGCTTGGCATGGTTTTGTGGGTAGACATCGTGCTCAGCCAGTTACCTGCTCTAACAGCTTAGAAATTCACTCCTGAAGACACTGGCTTGGCAGGGCTCCAAGGAGGCCTGCATGAGCAGAGAGCCAAGCACTCGGCACCTCATACGTGTTCAGTATTAGCTCATCCTTCCCGAGACAGTACTGGCCGTTTTCACAGAACACCTGTGTTATGGTGCACCCTGTTTTCCATGCAAAAGTCATGCACAGATTTTTTTTTTTTTTTAGCTAAATTGAAAATTGAGTAAGTGATCCTTATGTTGCATAATGAAAAGCCTTGCACTTACCAGCAGAAGGTAGTTCTTTAACAAAAGTAATCCATCATTCTAGAACCTCCCCTGCATTCAGATTTGCCCTGAAAGTAATGATAAAAATGAACAGAGCAATGCCTTCTACTATGGATATAACAATTTATTTCGTGGCTTAAAAATTAAAATAAATTTTACAGAACTACAAAGAAAATCCAGCCCATTCATTAAAATAAAACGAAATTGTAACAAATGTACCACATTAATGCAAGATGTTAAAAACAAGGAAAACTGGGGGTGGAGGTGACAGGGACTTGGGAATTCTCCATACTAGGGGCTCCTTTTCTTCTGTAAACCCAAAACCTGCTCAAAAAGTAAAGTCTTAATTTAAAAATAACATGAAATCAATCCATTTGATCTTATAACTTAATCCACTCATAAGTAAATTGTAACAGCTGAGGAAAATATAATTTCTATTTTTATATGACAGTATTAGCCCTTGTTTTCAAGATTCAAACATCACTATAATTATAGCATGTAATTTAAACCTTTCAAGAAAATTAGAAGCTACAGGCTGAGGATATTCTGGGAGAAGACGTAACACTTTTTTCTTTCTCATAGGCAAGAGCTCCTGAAGGCCGCATGAACAAAAGCATGGATTTTGAAAGAATGTTCAATTCCATGTGAAATTGGATCAATAATAGAATTTCTGAGTCTTGGTAAATTTTTATCATAGCCACGTAACAAGCTTTTGGGAGGATTAAATGAGCTAATGGATGTGAAAGCTCTGGAAACCTCCAAGGAGAGCAGCAGCAGGGCAGGGCTGGAAGCACCGGCTTCTTCCTCGCGGGGGCGGGGCCTCCTCCACACACACTACCCCCGAGGGCCAACACTCGAGCCCTATGCCAAGTATAAGTCGGATCCGAGGTAGGGAAAAACGTTTGGAACACTTTAAAATGCTATTTCCCACAGCATAAGGAACATGCAAAAGGTCATGAATGTCTATTTTTTAATTTCACACGTATTCGAAGAATGTTCAACTGGGAGTTCCCGCTGAACTCATCTAGGAGCTAATTGATGACTACTTTGGGGCGCTGGGGGAAATGCACCCGCAAACACAGTGGTGATTTCGGTCATCCCGTGAAGATGGGGCTCATCTAGCGGGCAGAGCCCATGTTCCCCTAGTGATACTGGCAAAAAATCTGTCCTGGATGAGATCCTTCTGTAACAGGAGAGTGAGCCCAGCAGTTAAGACTGCAGGCTCTGGATCCAGCCTCCATGACTGGGACCTCAGACAACTTATTTAATCTTTCTGTGCCTTGGTTGCCTTATCACTGACGGTCACATGAAGCACTCAGAACAGTGCCCAACACGTGAAAAGCTCAATAAATATTAGCACTTCTTTGCAACCAGAAGAATGTCTAACTGACACACTGGCTTAACCAGCTTTTTCAAGAAATCGCTTGTACTCGCAGTTTAGATAAGCTATATCAAAAAGGGAAGAAACAGGGCTTCCCTGGTGGCGCAGTGGTTGAGAGTCCGCCTGCCGATGCAGGGGACACGGGCTCGTGCCCCGGTCCGGGAGGATCCCACGTGCCGCGGAGCCGCTGGGCCCGTAAGCCATGGCCGCTGAGCCTGCGCGTCCAGAGCCTGTGCTCCGCGACGGGAGAGGCCACAGCAGGGAGAGGCCCGCGTACCGCAAACAAACAAACAAACAAAAAAGGGAAGAAACAATTCTCTTCTGCCCCAGAATGTGTTGCCGTATGTATACTGGTGATGGGGCCAGCTCCTTAGACGCAGACGGGGATGTTTCCTCTAGGTTTGGTATTCACAATACCTCCTCAAAACAAAATTCTGCTAAGCCCGGGTCCTCCACGGGGCTCATTCCTGTAGGTTCCTCCTGCCACCTGCTGGGTGAGCCCCCAAAGGAATCAGGCTTCCGCACAAACAGCCTCACACCTGGCTCTGTTGGAAGGCGCCCCTCCCCCTCCTGTTCTCCACCCTGGGCTGATTCCAGCTGCAGGGCGGGGAGGACTCTCAAGGTTAAAAGCCTGGGCGGTTTTTCTTTGCTTTTTGGGAGCTTCCCTCATTAATGGGTCAAATGTGAGTTATGCTGAAGATTTAACATGACGGTTAAAAATTGTCAGTTACGGTAAGAGCAGGATACTGCAATCTCAATTTTAAAGAAAGTCATATAAAACATTTCAAATTTGAGCTCCACGAATATTTTCTCAAGCCAGGTGGCAGTAGTAAGTAAAAAAGTAGACCTTGTATGCTCTCTTTCAAGACATTATGAAATAGTTTAACACAGCAAAAGAACACTCCATTGCTCTAGAAGTCTTTTGGAAACAAAAGTATTTTTTAAAAATAGTTACTTTCTTAATTTTCTTTGTAAACTAATGAGAAATTAATGAGAAGTAGTGGTAAAATAATTGTGATTTTTTTCAAACACATGAGTTGGTATTTGGAGAATGGTTTAACATTTATTTTCTTAAATAAAACATTTATTTTCTTAAATAAAAACTCACCTTTATCTTAGAGTAAATGACATCTACTCAAAATATATTTGTTACTAACTCTTCATAAATCATTTTTTCTCACTTGGGAAATATCTAAGTTTTCATTTTGTAAAACCCAATAGCTATGTTAAGTATGTTTAATTATTTTTATTTATAAAAAGTGATCTTTTTTATGAACTCAGGCTTACATATAAATATTTCCTGTTTTTATTTATGTCAAATGATACCAATTTTCCATTTAAGATGCCAATACAAGATTTCCTTTTGAAAAGTGTCAAGTAACAGGGAAGATGGTTTTCTGATGTGGTAAATAAACTTGTGAAGTTGTATCTAAGTGACTGGTGTTTGAGAAACAGCACCTTAGGAGACACAGGCACCTGCTTAAGAAATGTGGCGAATATCTGCTTCCTCTTAAACCTAGAATTTCACGAGCAAGATGCTGTCACTGCAGTAGAATTACTTAGAGAGAACTTGTAAAAATGAATGACATAGATCACTGTGAAAGTCAGTTTCCATGTTTGATCTCCAGTCTACAAAACAAACAATGCAATGTACAGTCAATGAAACACATTATTGATTTAATTTCACTTAAGTTAAATTGGGGGGGGACATAAAAGAAACACAATCTGAGAAATGCAATACTACAGACTAATGTTAATGTTATGGAAAATTGGAATAATAATTGCCCTTCCTGACCCTATTTCTACTCAAAGTTTTCATTAGAGTGTTGGATTTCACTATAAAGGTCTTGGTTATCACATTCTTATATTAAGCAAATTTGGCAGGGATTACAAATATGTAAAATGACAGTTCAGTATATAAATGTGTTTACAAACTGAGTAAAAGGACAAATCTAATATAATCCAACTACAATAAACACAAGAGTCAGCATCTTCTTCCCCTCCCCACAGCCCATTACCCTGGTTGAATAAATAAAGGTGGCAAAGGAATAGTTTTAAAAAGCGAACATGGCAATTCAAGAATCTCCATACTCTTAATTCACAGTCTATCTTCAGCAAGATATTGGGTTGGCCAAAATGTTACTGAAAAACCCAAATGAACCTTTTGGCCAACCCAATATCTATCTTAGGCAAAGGAAAGGAAGGAAATCTGTCTTCTCAAAATATGTTTTTCTCCTCTTGGGACCTGAGAAAAGTGGGCCAGCCTGACACTCTCTCCCTGGTTTGATCCTGCAGTGTCCTTCGGAATGCGAGAGTGTGATTAACTGACTAACGTCAGCATGGATGCTGACGAAGTAAACCACACAGATAAAAGCATGTGGGAGCGTCGGGCATTTCTGGGGGCAACTAGGAGAAGATGGGCATGTCTGACTTGGAATCACCTGGAGTTGGACAGGTTTTGGGCTTGTCTGGAATCCAATCTCTGTTATAGTATTTTTGGAAATGCCTCTCTATGTACAAGAACACAAATGAACATCTGAGGTCCCACGATGTTGACATTCACCTCCAGGGAGCAGTTTCCAGCAAATTTAACAGCAGTCTTTGGAGATCACCATGTAAATAAAGCATCATTTTAAACTGCATCAAAGAACATGAAAGTGACATAAAATGAGAGTAAAAACCACAGAATGAAACGAACTGCGTTGCAGGTGAGTCACTGGAAGGGGAAGGAAGGAAAAGTGCTAACCTAACTTTAACAGGATTTTGACTGAAAAAAACAAACTTAAAATTATGCAGTAGTCCTACACTGTAGTTAGTAAATGTGTTCAGTAGTGTGGGGTAGCAATCATAACTTTGTGAGCGCTAGGACTGAACAAACAGGAAAGCCCTGTTTTGCATCCTCAGGAAAAGAAGTTACAAGTACAGCAGGGAATAAGGTGTGAATGAGCCCTTGGTTTGGCATTAGAATCAGAGGCAGCCCCACGAGCTCATGGTCTTTAATATGTGTGCAGATAAATGCACACAGAATGTCCACACCATGCATTTCCAGCTCTGTCCCCTGAGAGAGCCCAGGAGCCATGGCAACCCCTTGTCATGAGCTCATCCAGCACGCCCCTGCCCCAGATACTGGCTTTGAAATACCATTAAAATACCATCTAAATATCAATAGAAGAATTGGCTGATTCCTGGGTTGGGGGCAGGGAAAATACAAGATGAGCCTGGGAAATCTGTGGGACCAGAAAGTAAGGAAGTGCTCAGAAAGGGTCTGCGGACCTGGGGAGGGCCAGATATGCACTGGGGAGAGCTCCCCGTGATCTGAGCTTGAATAATCTGAGAAAAAATGTAATGAAAACTATCTATTATAACCCAGAAGACAAACACCCAGAGTTGATACTGATATAAATAATTGAATAAGTAAGTAAATGGGGAAGAAGGGCAGCTCTTCCTCAGGCAAGATTCTAATCAATAATGTGAAAAGAATCAAGAAAATATAAAATCGCCGTTAGAACACTACAGTAATCATTCTTGCAGGCCAGATCCACTCACGGATGCAAACTTAGGGGCAAGGGATTCGCACATACCTTCAAAGTGTCTCCCCAAGATCTTTGATAAAAAGGGATAAACAGTAACCTTACAAGGGAGAAGCCCAGTAGATAGTACTTCAGCCAAGTGACCAGGGCTAACACCATCAATAATAACACTGAGACACAGTCTGCAAAGTACCTGGGCATACTCTCCAAAAGCGCTTTCTCAGTGTGAAAGATGGGGAGACTGAGAAATGTTAGATGTTGAAGGAGAGCAAGGAGACAGATTCCTGCAACAACAAAGAGCATCGATGGAAATACATGAAATCCAAATAAAGTCTGCAGTTAATCGTTTTGATAACTGATAAGATATTGACATCAGAAGGAGATGGGTGAAATGTATGTGGAAAATCTATGCAGTATTTTTGCAAATTTTCTGTAAGTCTAAAATTATGTTAAAATAAAAAAATATACAATTGCAATTGACTTTTGTGCATGAAGAGTTTTTTTAAAGTTTTGCACGTTTTTAAGCATTGCTTGATTATGCCTTTAAGGCCCGAGTCTCTCTACTTGGCATTCATAAGGGTTAGGACTAAATTGCTGTGCTTGGCTGGGTTGTTATTGTATTTGGCTTTTCTGTATGTTTTTATGTGCACGTTTACATTATTTCATAACTGTGTTTTTATTATCATAGCAGAGCAAACAGTGCTGTCTGTCTTCAGACACAGCTCTTGTGGGACTACATAAACAAAGGATGGAAAGTGGAAACCAAGGAAGGAGACTTTGCCTGAAGCAAGGGGTCCTTCTCGCTTAGCTTAGCAGGTCACCTGGTGGTCCTAGGACTGCTGTGCTCATGTAAGAAGTGAGATTTCTGGGAAAGCTTCCCAGACTTTGACATTCGTTAGAAACAAAAAGAAATCAGTCCTGAGTGATTTCTCTTTCCTTTCTCAGTCTGGACAAAGCCGTGCTGTGAACACACTGCTCCTTGACCAGCTTGTTCTGCCAGTAGTTTCCAGACGTCATCTGGTTTTCATGTATGGTTAAGCTTCACGTTCAGATAAACTCTGTGGGGCTAGTTAAGTATCTGATAGACTGATCCCTCCGTCAAACACCCCCAAATCCTTACTGGTTACAGTGTAAATCCATAGGACTTGTGTCATACTAAGAAAAGACTGATTAAAGAATTTAGTTAAAAACAATAAAACAAAATTTTCAAATCTCATATGAGTATTTTATATTCACAAAGGGGAGCAATGGTTTTTTTTCTTTAGCATGTCGAATTGTCCACACTTTCACTTAAGTCAAATAAAAATATTACATGTGTATTTCAGTCCTCATGGTTTACCAGGTACTTTCCAGACCATTCTCTCATTTAATCCTCACAGCTGAATGAAGACAGTACCATTGTGCAAATATTCGTGGTGAAGAAACTTGGTGTCCTGCCCAACATCACACCGCTAGTAAGTGGCAGACCCAGAGCTCCAAAATTGGTGGCTGTGCTGCTTCCAAGCTTACATGGAGGCTCCAGTCAGCCCTGAGACGGTGGGGAAATAAGCTGTCTCACCGATGGCTCTCAGCCATCTACAGGTATGGGTCTTTCTGCCATATCCTGTCTGGGTCCTGAGTCTGGAGTACTTATGTAGAGTCACATAAACGTTGAGCCAGTGTGATATGCTAGAATCAGACTGGTATGGGTCTTTCTACCATATCCTGTCTGGGTCCTGAGTCTGGAGTGCTTATGTAGAGTCACATAAACGATGAGCCAGTGTGATATGCTAGAATCAGACTGGTATGGGTCTTTCTACCATATCCTGTCTGGGTCCTGAGCCTGGAGTACTTATGTAGAGTCACATAAACTTTGAGCCAGTGTGATATGCTAGAATCAGACTGGTATGGGTCCTTCTGCCATATCCCGTCTGGGTCCTGAGTCTGGAGTACTTATATAGAGTCACATAAACTTTGAGCCAGTGTGATATGCTAGAATCAGACTGGTATGGGTCTTTCTGCCATATCCCGTCTGGGTCCTGAGTCTGGAGTGCTTATGTAGAGTCACATAAACTTTGAGCCAGTGTGATATGCTAGAATCAGACTGGTATGGGTCTTTCTGCCATATCCCGTCTGGGTCCTGAGTCTGGAGTACTTATATAGAGTCACATAAACTTTGAGCCAGTGTGATATGCTAGGATCAGACTGGTATGGGTCTTTCTACCATATCCCGTCTGGGTCCTGAGTCTGGAGTACTTATGTAGAGTCACATAAACGTTGAGCCAGTGTGATATGCTAGAATCAGACTGGTATGGGTCTTTCTGCCATATCCTGTCTGGGTCCTGAGTCTGGAGTACTTATGTAGAGTCACATAAATGCTGAGCCAGTGTGATATGCTAGAATCAGACTGGTATGGGTCTTTCTACCATATCCCGTCTGGGTCCTGAGCCTGGAATGCTTATATAGAGTCACATAAACGCTGAGCTAGAATCAGACTGCTCAGCACAGTGGTGAACGCCAGGCCTGGACTCGACTGCCTGCAAGCTCTGTGATTTATGCAGAGGACTTTCCGTCTTTGAACCTCAGGCTTCCCGTCTGTAAAACTGGTATGAAATAAAGTAATGCATTTAAGTGATTTCACTGAGCGCTGGGCATTTAGGAAATGCTCAGTAAGCATTACTGAAGTATTATTACTATTGTCACATAAAGTTTGCAAATTGAACTGGCAATCACCGTTGATCAATATGCGTAAACCCAACTGGAAGCTCAGATGTCAACCATCCGTAGCTTTATTCAGCTCTTGCCACTTTCTAGCCCAATCATCGGTAGACATGATCTTCAAGGAACATGAAAGCAGGAGGTCCTTGAGCATCACACAGGGCTGTTAATTCAGGAATCACTGCACCCAAGGATTTTGTGGATACCTTCTGGTTCTACCTGTAGTTTCTGAGGCATGTTTATTGAGGACTGAACCTACCTCTAATGCACACTGTATTCTCTATGCCTGTTTCCATCTCCGTATGTCCCTGATAGGACGGGGCTTTGTTGCTGCACCCTCGGAGCTTAGCCTACTAACAGACCTGCAGTAACTGCTGGTTAGTAAGTGGAAGCTGGGTAAGCCTTGCAGTTCCCATGTTAAATTTGTACCTACATATATAACAAGAGCACTTTCTAATGAAATCTGTACTAGTCTATTACGTGAAATGCCTATTCGACCATCTATACGTTCAATCAACATGTGTTTATTGAATACTGTGTGCCAGACACCGTTCAAGGCAGAGAATAAAAAAGACTAATATCCCCGCGCTTCCGTAGTGGTGTGAGAATTATTATTGTACTGTGCAAAATAGGAGGCTCTAGCTCTCTTGTCACGCATCAGGGTCTCGAAAAATAGCACAAGGATGCGTTAGAAGCAGTGTTTGGTAAAACAACTCTTTCTGATGCCATACTATGAAATAAAACTGAAAGTCATCCAGGTTGCATGAAGTCTTCTCACATCCGCTCCTTCCTGCCCCAGACACCTTGAAGCCAGGTGTTTCCCACAGCCAAAACACAAGCCTGCCAGATAACAGTCCTTTTCCTGTCTGCGAGCTCCGACGCGCAGTCTGTGTCTCGCTCATCGTCTCTCCTCAGGTCTATCACAGAGCACATGTCAGGTCGGCAAAGGCCCAACCCAACTGAAGTAAGTCTGTAGCTTGCATTCTTGCACTCTTGCAAAGCAGTTGAAAACAAAATTAAGGCAGAAAAAGACATAAATACATACGGGTGTAAGTTTGAGGAACTCAAAAATGATCAACAGACTAGCAAGGCTAACTTTTAGTCAGTGTTTTGGATTTTTATCCCGCTAATTATTCTAAAATGGTCACGTTGCTTTATTCCCACACAACAGGCACAAAACAGAGGAGGAATACCTCCTTTTACAGACGTTGGTTGTTTTGAGATGCACCCATCTCTCCAAAAGGCACCCTTGATCTGAATTTATTTTTATAATTACATGCACGCTATCTAAAAGAAACAAAGAACGTGGGAAAGGATAAAGTTTAAAATAAACTTTAAACTGTGGGGATGCAGACAACACAGCTGGAGAAAAGAGAATGACAGGGAGGGCTGCTTAATGTCTGTGCTGTAATATACTCATCCCAGCAAGATGACCCACACCATGGAGACTGGAACCAAGGATGCAAGAAATGAGATAAATTAATTTTATTTTTAAATATTTCATGAGTTTCAAAGTACATGAAGCCCAGGGAAAAGCCAGCTATTTTTGGCCGTGCAGGTAATCACATTTAAGTTTTAAAGGCCCATCATGGTTCAATATTATTTTATTTACAGCCATATGAACATTATATTTATTAGTGTTGAGAAACTCTGAAATATGGCACAGCCGTTACAATTATGATTATGACAACTAAATAACAACTCAGAAAAGTGCTTACAATATATTGTTCAGAGAAAATAAGATACACAATTTTACATGCGTTATGACGAAGTTTGGAGGTTGGAAGGGAAAATACAGGTGAACACAGGCTGTGTGTCAGGGTGCTGAGGTCGTGCAGTAAAATTTTTCTTTGTCTAACATTTTATATCATGTTTTATTTTCTTAATAACAGCTAAAAAAGATTTCAAGTAGAAATTACTTTTTTTCCAAAGGGTAAAAATAAACATAACCAGGATATTAGTTTGCTTTTTTTTGTTCTGGTGTACCTTTGCCAGACAAGCTGGAATTTCTCTCTTAGCACCTCCACAGAGATTATAATTACAGTGTCAGTCCTGAGGAGAGGACTTCCCATGAGGTTACACGGTCAACCCTGTAGAAGCCAGGTAGGTGCATTGCAATGTGGATGGGTTACTGTGTCACTTAGGTTCTGAAAGTTACCTGGGCAGCCATCCACATCAATACACATACCTAGAGAGTACGTTTCCTGTTTAAGTCACTAGAAGTAAATTGTCTCTTATGGAATAGGAGTAACTGTGAATATGTAGCAACTGTAACCCTGTCCCCCGTCTGGGTGACAACGGAGGGGTAGCCCTTGCTTGGGCCTCCCTGCCGTCCACTGCCCAGGTCTGCCCTGGGGTGGCTGCAGCAGTTAAGTTGGGTCCACTTGGTCCAGGTTTTTAACTCTCAACAATATTTGAAGGGTTCCTTAAATATAGGACTTTAAACATGCTATAAAATATTTAGTTGAGAAAGGTTGAGTTCATACTGTATGCATGCAGGCACAAACCACGTAATTCTAGAAACAAGGTGATTAAAGTCCTTACGTTTCCGTTTCCCAGGCAGTTACAGTGATTTCACTAAGGCTCCCACATTCTGGGGAATGGAAGTTCTATTTTCAGTTTAATTCTTCTCCCAGGAAGAAGTTCTCAGTATTGTGAGCTAAATACTGCTGTGATTGGTAATAAGGGACCTGAGGTAAGAATTGAACAACACTGTAGCATAGGGAACTCCATACAAGATTGAACACTGGATAGAGAATGAAATCCATCCTGGGCAAAAATTATTTCTAGCTACTGACGATGCTGCATTTTGCCCAGCCGTGGGCTCCTGGCAAAGAGCAAAGGTTAGGCATCCCCACTTTGTGTTCTGAGAAAGGACCGACTGCAAAGAACACCTTCCCCACACCTGAGATGAGACCCCCTTGTTCACCAGCGACAAGGCCACTTGTCCATGTTCCCGTTCTTTGTCCCATAAACGATTAGCTGAACTGCTTTGTCGCCACTGCTGCAGGAAACACACCTGTCGGCTTGTTAACCAAACTTTGGCTAAGATTCTCTCCTCCCCGTGGCCCCTGAACTTGGACCCTCCCTTGAGCATTAAGATGAGGAATGCCCCCTCTCACTGCCTCTCTGCGGAACAGCTGACCTCTGACCTCCTGCGGTCAGGCTTGCCCACACCCGTCTTCTTATCCTCGTTCACTCCTCCCCAGAAAGACCAAGACTCGTCTGCCCAGGCTGGAGATGCTTGAAGACCTCACGGTCAGAACCTCCCCTCCATTGTCGTAAAGTCCCCTCCTCGAGGTTTGTTTGATCTGACACCGCACTGGTTGAGAATTACACTAAGTTCTTCACCACAACGAACAATAGCAAAGAGGGCTCACTGTCTGTGATGTGGCGATCTATGGACCAGGGAGCCAGGAAAAACAAAAACAAATGAGTCGTTTGAAAACTTACAGCTGAGGACATAGACAAATAAAGCAAGCCTTGGAGTCTAATCTGCAAGAACAGGCAAGTCTTGATTGGCTCAGGACAATGCTAATTCTTGGTGGCCAGAAGTGTGGGATTTCACAGGGCTCACGTGGCAGGAAGTGGAAATGCCCTTTGTAAATGCAGGTCCTCTGAAATGGGACAACTAGAGTGCTTGAAAAGCAAATCAACCTGGGAGAAATACTTAGCTCTCTTTGAATCCTGGTGGAGGGAAAACAGGATAAAAGAGAAAAAAGAAACTCCAGAGTCTTCCTGAGCACAACGCTTCAGTTTGGGGTTTCAGTCCACGTGCCTCTGTGACCCCCAAACCCTAATTCTAAAATGTAAAGGCCAGGACTAGATAGGGCAAATACACATCCTCTTTGGGACAAAGGGCTTTAAGGATGGCCTGGGTTTTAGGGCCATATAGGCCAAGATCCAAAATTTCAGGCCTTTACAAGATATTTTGGTAGAAGAGTGACAATCAGATGTGCTCCAGTGTCAGGGAGTGGTGGCCAAAAAGGGGCTACAGAGGAATTATTGTGGAACCCTAGCTTCCAAAGGGCTTGGATGTTGAAGGTGAGAGCAAGGGAAGAAGGGGGTCCATTTGCTCGATGGGGGACTTGCAGCTTTCCTTTGGCTATGTGAATTCTCGTGTGCCTCTTAGACATCCAAGGGGGTGCTCTTAAGTGAGACCTGTGTCTGCAGACCTAAAGCCCAAAGAACGCTAACATCTACCTTTGGAACATGCATTTACCTAAAGAAGAATACAAAAAAGGAGGAGGGAGACCGGGTCCTGGGAGAGCTCCGTGAGGGGCAGAGCAGAAAGACTGGGGCTATGAGTAGCCAGCAAAGTTGGGAAAAGCAAGAAGATTTAATGAAATAAAAACCAAGAGAGGGCTTCCCTGGTGGTGCAGTGGTTAAGAATCCACCTGCCAATGCAGGGGACACGGGTTCGAGCCCTAGTCTGGGAAGATCCCACATGTCACGGAGAGGCTAAGCCCGTGTGCCACAACTACTGAGCCTGTGTGCCACAACTACTGAACCTGTGCTCTAGAGCCCATGAGTCACAACTACTGAAGCCCACGTGCCTAGAGCCCGTGCTCCACAACAAGAGAAGCCACCGCCATGAGAAGCCCGCGCACCACAAGGAAGAGTAGCCCCTGCTCGCCGCAACTAGAGAAAGCCCGCGTGCAGCAACGAAGACCCAACGCAGCCAAAAATAAATAATAAATAAATAACTAAATTAAAAAAAAAAACAAGAGAAAAAATAGTTAAAATGAGAGGCACTGGTCAGGAGGACCAGAGCTACTGGGATGACACGTGAGGTGGAGACAGAGGAGAGCCCCTGGGGGTTGGTGTGGAAGTCAGTGACAGTCTAGACCACAGTCCTCCCAGGGGCGGGTACAAGCCTGAGCCGCCTGGAGTGGGGCGAGGGCAGGTTGAGGGGAACTGCGCGGAGGGAGGCCTGGCGGGGAGGCAGGTGAAGAGTCCGCCGTGAAGGTGGTGGAGAAAAGTGCAGAAGTGGAGCATGTGGACAGCAATGGTGCCTGCAGGGCCTGGAGGGGACACCTGAAGGTGGGGCTTCGAGAAGGCGGCCTTTGATATGTTCAGACTCGTCCAGTTACTGTCTCAGGGTGAAAGGCACACTGTGCTCAGAAATCGTCGGGCTGGTAGGCTTGGGCTCAGAAGAGCAGGGCTTTCCCATCTCTGATCTCACGTAGCTCAGTCTCTACATGAGACGCGGGAGGTTCAGGAGAAAAGAAAAAGCATAAAGTAGCCACTGTGGGGACTCGACGTCGTTTCTGGGTGGCCCGCAGGGCTGACTGAGAAGCATGGTCTGAGGCTAAAGGGGCCCATCTCCAGGCCTGGGGTCACCCTGGGCTCTGTGGGGCAGACCCAGAGCGGCGGCCACGGCTCCGGGCCGAAGGGCAGGTCAGACAAACACGCAGGGCAACCCCAGGGAAGGACGCCCACCTGCCCGGATGTCCCAGACAACGGACACAAGGTGCTGGCGTGGTTTACTTTCAGAGTTGTCACCTGACTTGTTCAATTCGGCGCTGATTCTTTGGTTATGTATTATTTGCAAGATTCCCCTTCAGGGACCAGCTCCTTCTTAGAAGGGACTTAGAGGCCAGTTTAAGAGCAGACAGTGAGAAAAGACCAAAAAAGGGGTGGGAGGACACTCTTTGAGAGGAGAGATGCCAGGCCTCTCTCTGGTACTGAAGGCAAACTGTGTGTGTATTTTCCCCAAGAGAGTCAGGAAGAGGGAAGGATGCGTGGAGAGGAGACACCCTGATATGGAGCAACACATTACAATACGCACAATATAATAGAAGTGAAATAAATACCATACCAGAATTTTTTTTCTAAGCAATGATTAAAGTGAGGTAAACATGATTAAACCTATGAACAAGAACTGGAAAAGTGTGTCGGAAAATGCTAACAAATGACTGGTTAGGGTAGGGAGAATGTCAGTAAAAAAAAAAAGGATTCTGAGTTTGTTCATTTTTTACGGTCTTGTTTCTGCATGAGATGATCTTTGAAGCTCCACCCACACCCGCCCTGGTTCACCACAGGTGCATGTCGTGAAGACAGAGGCTGGATGGGGATAGTCACACAGGCGTGCATGTATCTGTGTCTGCAGACGGGTCCTGGTGAGGCCACCGTGGACGTGCCAGGTCCTGGTCCCTCAGGAGGGGTACTCCTGCTGTCACCGGCTGGGTGACGCCTGCTTGGCCTGATTCTGGTCTTTGGAACCCACAGTGAGAGTCTGTCCTGTGGGCCCCCATCTTCCCTGTCTGCTGCCCCTCCTGTGGGCCCAGGGCCTGTCTCGGTTCAGAATTAACTTCTATTTAGTTTGCTCTCTATCAGGTACAGGTTGTGAGCTAGTAAAAAAAAGACATTTTAAGGATTGGTGGTTTTTTTAAATCAACCTCCTCAGGCTTATGGTGAGTTATTGGTTATGGGAAAATGTCTAGATAGGCCATAGTGCGGCCAAGGCAATGTAAAATTGGGAGGTTAAAAAAATTCTAAAATAACCCTCTCTTTCTTTACCTCCCCCAAAGCTCATGGGCCCAGCCGCTCCGCAGCATGTGGGATCTTCCCAGACCGGGGCACGAGCCCGTGTTCCCTGCATTGGCAGGCGGACTCTCAACCGCTGCGCCACCAGGGAAGCCCTGTCCATTCTTTTGATCGTAACCATCCTTGGTGGGTATGAGGTGGCATTTCACTGCGGTTTCGATTTGCATTTCTGTAATGATTAGCGATGCTGAGAACCTTTTCCTGTGTTTATTTATCATTTGTATATCTTCCTGGGAGAAATGTCTGTTCAAGTCCTTTGCCCATTTTTTAACAAGATTATTTGTTTTGCTGCTGTTGCTGCTGCTGAAGCGTACATGCTGTTAAATCATATAATTACCTTAAGTCAATAAAGAAACGTGGTGACTTTTTCCCTTAAGTGATACACACGCCTAGACTCTGTCATCTGATATGAGGGTTAATACAAGTATTAAAAAAAAGGAAAAATGTATCATTTTGAGATTTCATTTAGTTCAGGGTTTCTCCACCTCAGCACTACTGACATTTTGAACTGAATAATCTTTGTGATGTATATTCTGTGTATCATATGTGTCTAGTATCACCCTGTTCCCCCAAGTTGTGACATGTCTTCAGACATTGGCACATGTTGGGGGGGCAGGGACCTGAACATCCCTGGTTGAGAATCGCTGGCTTAATTGTATGAGGATCCAGGAGTCATTGTGATACCGAAGCCACACTGGAATCTTATTCTGGGTGTTACCCAGGACGCTAAAGACCTATTCTGTCAAGGTTTTCCTTTCTTACCCAAGCAATGTTTCACAATGGAGTGAGGATGATTTTGTATGACTTGTAAGCACGTGTGAGAAGGTCAAAAGAAAGATATCCACTAACTCTCCTTTTGAAGGTCCTCCATTGGTTAAACTTTGGGGACATACAAATGACTCCAAGGGAAAATGGTGATATTTTAGAGGAATTTATACTTTCTTTTTACTTAAAAAAATCTTATCAGCAAATGGTTTGAAGCCAACATGGAGATACAATTTGTTCAGAAAACAACTAGCTTAGTATTATTCCAATTATATTTGATATGTGTACTGTACTCTAAGAATATAAATATAAGACATCTCTGTCAAGACGACTTATAAATAGTCTTAAAAAAATAAACTCTCCACGTAATCGCTCTTCAATTTTGGCATGCGCACATATTCTTTAAAAATGACAACAAAAACTCTCCTTTTAATTTTTCCCTGGTGTCCACTTTAGCAAATTAAGTCTATAGTTTACCAAAAATTGTTTAACACAGCTGACATGTCTTCTTAGCTGCATTAATCATTAAAGAAAATATCAAATAAGTCATCATCTCTTTCCTACAAGGTAATGGAGTATCGTATACATATTACTGTATATTTTTAGCATATATGCACATGACTATAATACTTTTACAGATCAATTTGGAAATATATAATAGTATTAAGAAAAGAAGATTGTTTCTTCCAAGTCTGAAATGAATTAAAACATTATTGCATTGCTATTTTTATACACTGCTTTTTAGATTTTAGCATTTCTCCATTAAAAAAAATCCCTGAACATAATATTCCATTTTCTCCACTTGCTAAATAATTTCTTGTTGTTATACATGTGGATTATTTCCAGCTTTTCACTGTCGTATACATCTTTGTATGTAAAGTTTTCTTGTAGCACTCACTTGCCCAGAGAAATTTCTAAAATACTAAGTCAAAGGCTGTATTTCAACACTTTTGATATATATTAACAACTGTTTCTTTAATAAGTTGTACACATTTGTTCAACATCAATATAAATAAGTATTTCCAATATGACATGTTTCCAAAAAATCACAGAAGCATGCTGCTTATAGAATTATATAGGTATGCATTTAAAGATGAATACATTTTTGTTTATAAAAGTAGAGATGTTAAGCAAAGAAGTAGTTGAAATAGCTAACATCCACATGTTTCCCAAAGGCTTTTCTAGATTTTCCAAATGAAAACTGATAACTATTTAAAAAGTAAACAGTCCAATGCTTTTGTCTTATACAATTTTTCTTTATTTAGGCAAGTCAGGTTTCTTTCTTAGTAGCTATTGTTACTCTGGACATGGTATGATATGTTGACCACAGGTTTCCATATGCAGATACCACACTCATAACTAATCAAAAATATAGGCTCACTTGTTTTTGCTTTTAAACATAATTTCTTTTTTCTTTTATTTAAAAAATTTTATTATTGAGATGTAATGGACATATAACATTGTATTAGTTTCAGGCGTACAAGGTAATGATTGAATATTTGTACACATTGTGAAATGGTCACCACAATAAGTCTGAGTACCATCTGTCACCTTGCATAGTCACAAGTATTTTTTCTTTTCTTTTTCTTGTGATGAGGGCTTCGATTGTGTATTTCCGTTTATTCTCGCAACTTTGTTAATCACCACTTTTATAATTTTAACTGTTCTCTTCCTAAACTGATCTTTGATATTGGCCTTAGGGATTATTTTTTATTTTTATATAAGTTGAAATAATTGTAAGAATACTCTAAAAAACTTCATCCTTTTTCTCCAGTTGTTTACATTTTGCTTCATTTGCTTATTATTTTATAGATCTTTATTTGTTTTTATACGTGCATATTATTTTTTCTGAACCATCTGAGAGTAAGTTGGAGACAGTGGGCCACTTTATCCTTAGATACTAAGGTGGATATTTCTTAAAAGTGAGAATTCATGGTGGAGGAATAGATTTATCTAACGCTATATAACAAATTGCACCAAAACTTACTCGACTGAAGCAACAAACACTTCTGTACCTTCGGGATCCGGGTGACATAGCGGGTCTCCCGCTCTCGCATCGTCAGCCGGGGCAGCACTCTCATTTGGAGACTTGGTGAGGCGGGCGTGGCTTTCGCACTTGCCCCATGGCTGTTGTCAGGGTTTGATTCCATGGACTGTTGGACTGGGGACCTCAGCTCCTTGTGGCTGTTTGCCCGAGGCCACCCTCAGCTCTTCGCCATGTGGGACTCTTCACAGGGCAGCACAAAACGTGACAGCCGGCCTGCATCAGAGCAGGCAGAGGCAAGAACAAGAGAGCAACAGTACGGAGGAACTCAGAGTCTTTCAGATGCCTCTGCTGGGAGCATGTCCCATCACTTCCTCCACATTCTGTTTATTAGAAGTGGGTCACCAGTTCAGCCCACCCTCACGGGAGGACTTTGCACAAAAGCATGGGTACCAGGAGACAGGATCATTGCGGGGGCACCTCAGGGCTGCCTACCGCAAGAAAGATTTGATCAATTCTGACCACCCATCTCTAGAGAGCTTCCAAAAGTTGAATAACTCTTTTGAAGCTGAACGCCACAACACACCTTCCCAAATCAGTTTGATTATGTGTGCTTTATGTTACAAAAAGCAACAAAAACTAATAATACTTTCACATATTTATAATAGAAACACATTTCCATTGATGAGCTATTTAACTGGAGTATTATTTCCCCTAGCATAGTTCACATTCATGGTCCTGGAGGAATTGGAATACACATCGTACTCCTAACAGTTTCCCTTCCCCAGTGAAGAGCAGT
Organism: Monodon monoceros; assembly: GCF_005190385.1. NCBI lineage: Eukaryota > Metazoa > Chordata > Mammalia > Artiodactyla > Monodontidae > Monodon > Monodon monoceros. The sequence continues at coordinate 87,900,790 of NW_021703775.1, forward strand.
GAATATTTGGAAATGATTAAATAATTTGCACATTTTCTTTAAAAGAGGTATCATCCTGTTTGTTTTCCTGTAAATACACAAAGGAAATTTTATACAACTCAGCTACGCAGGCTCCCTGATTGCCTCTCTACCCCGTCTTCAGCTAGATCAATATGTCAGCTGCGTGGCTGAAAGGGCAGCATGTCGCTGTGTGGGGAACAGGAGTGGGCCCGGGACAGGGAGCTCTGGGCAGCACGGCCACCCCGAGGGCCTGCCCGGGACTCACCTCCATAAACACACTCACGCTCCTGAGATAGATGATGTCTCTCGGTTTTGGGCTGTGCCCACTTATTCCTTTCCTTTTGTTCCTCTTAGTCTAAAAGCGTTTTGGGAAACCTTGAGCTAGGCCCAGTGGGCCAAAGGAATAAGATGCCGTCCATGTATTTAACTTGCTCCTAAGGCCAGCAGGGGAAACGAGGGTTGCTTACAAATAACTGCGCTGTGGGATGAAAATGTGCACAGGAGGTCACCTTTCATCCAGAGGCACAGGAGTGAAGACCCGTGAGATTCAGCGGTCAGTCAGGAGTGCCTGCCTGCTCCGGTGAGCCCTGGTTTCCTGCTGCCCTCGCGCGCCCTGTCCCTCGTCTGGGACTATGCCCCGCTCCCTGACGTTCTCGCGCCTTCCACCTCTGCCTCATACAGCACCCAGCGCTGAACAGGCCAGCGCACCGACTCCCCTCTCTGGTTCAAACACTGCTCTAGGCACTTCACCAGGCCACACATTTCACCCACACGTCCGCCCTAAGACACAGATATTGTTATTTTTCTTTAACTAGAAGAAAACCGAAGTTTAAAAAAGTATGCCCACATCTTTATCCATTCATCTGTCGATGGACACTTAGGTTGCTTCCATGTCCTGGCTATTGTAAATAGAGCTGCAATGCACAGCACTGTGAAGCAATTATACTTCAATAAAAATGTTACAAAAAAAAAAAGTATGTCCAAGCTCTGAAACCCAGTGCCTTTCCACTTTCCTCTCAAAGCCCAGTTACTTCCTGATGGACACGCTCTGTTGACAGACTCAATAAGCCATAAGCCCAGAGTCTCCGCAACCTTCTTCTCTGAATCAGAGCCCTCTAGCAAGATAGGCTTTCTGCAAATTTTACTGCAGTAGAGGTATCTGAGGCCTTTGCCAGATCACAATGCCGAAGCTAAAGGTGGTCTTTTCTCTGTAATACAAGCATGAGGCATTTAGGACTCAGGAATGGAAACTTCATCTGGCATAGTCTAGGCATTTGAGCTCCCAGACCCAGAAGGATCTGCTTTTGCAGGAGCTGACTCACCCTGCCTTGGTCATGGCTTGTAGGAATGCAACACCCCGAAAACAGACCATAGCATTTTAGAGAATTTTGTTTACATGACACTAACCCCCAAATGACCTTAAATTCTAAATAAAAGTTCCATAGGCAATTTGTATAAGAAGCTTGTTTTTAAAGAAAATAAATTATATGACAGGTTTATTATATATATTACAAACTAGACTGGTGAACATTTTTCTCGACATTTAAAAATCTGTAATTAAGACATTTCAGTACATAACGCTTACATAACAAAACCTAGCAGAAATCCATAAAATCTAAACACATTTCTAAAAGAAGGGATGGTGCCACATTTTACAGGCCGAGGCTTCCAGGGAGGCTGCCCTGTGTGGAGACATGCGTGTTCTCTTTAACCGTCTCAACATTTTGTGTCCAAGACAGTCTTAGCTCACAGGAATTTTCTTTCAAAGCGCATTTGTCGGCCTGCAACCTGTGGCATTTGGTAAGTGAGACTTGTTTAATATAAGGTGTCAATAAAGCCAAGGTTACAGTATCTAAAAATAATCGACACTAATCCCCAGGACTGCACATGCAGTTAGCGTGCCCTGTGCCCTTTGCCTGGATCCATTCCGCCAGGGTCCAGAGTCCTATGCAAAGCCACCTCTTTTTTTCCAAAAGAAGAAACAGGCAGCCTGAGGATCTAGGTGACTTGCTGATGTTCACAAAGTTTAGAAGAGGAAGAGCAAAGACCTTGTTCTATTGTTTTTATTATTCCAGATGGGAGTGTCAAGTGCAATTGAAGTCACCGTCATCAATAACCAACACGCCTTAGGTTACAAAGGCGCTCTGCTAAAACTGAATGTTTTTTTTCTTGGGAGTCACACAGTTTCAACTTGTTTTATTTTTACACATTTCCAAAACAGATCATTTGAAAGATCAAAGAGGTCTGTATTCACGCGGAATGAAAAATCTGAAGAGGGTAGGCTAGAGCACAGCTTTGGTTACCATCCCAAGGGTGTGGTGTGGCTTCATTGTATCACACAAAAGACAAGCAGTGCCCCTTCACCTCGGAGAATCTCAGCTAGCCAGAACTGACTCTTAGCGGTGACTTGCCCCTTTATTCTACGAGGTGCTAAGGTTAGCCAGGACAACGTAGTATTGACATTTTTGGTCGCACTGGGGGGTGCATGTGAAGAGCGTGGATGTCCCCAGCCATCGACGTGGAGAATGAAACAAGGCAGGTGTTTATTCGAGGTGCTACACAAGAGTCACCGATCTTTCTCTGTGGAGGGATCCATCCTTTGAGCAGAGGTTTGCAAGTGGGGAGGGAATGGGGAATTCCTGTGAACTTCAGTGGTGCTGCATAGACAGAGGAGGTGATGTTTTATGTCTTGATAAAACATCAGGGCTTTGATCTTATCTGACATCTCAGCCTCTCACTGCCCCTCTAAGGCTGCAGCCAAACGCTCACTGCATGAAGCTATGACTCAGCTGTGTTTTCTGGTTTGCAGTGATGTCTGTAACACCCCCTGACTGTTTCTACTTTATTGGGACTAGGAGGTATTAAAAGTTCCTCTCCAGGCACTGTATTCATCCAAACACTGTGTATATTCCCGCTCACTCTCTCTCACAGCTGTTCTCTTTTCCTAGAGGCTGTGTGAGAAAATGAAAAGGAAATCGGTTCTGATGAAACGCAGAGGTGTCTTTTGGTTCTAAAGGGAGCTGAGTTGAATTCAGCAAGCGCACGGCCATTAGTGTGTGAATGGGATTCAGTCCTAGACAGGATTAGATTGCCAGTAGAGACAACAGTCACCCTGCACCAGCCGCCCAGGTAACTTGTTTGTCCTTTGCTTGGACAGCTCACCACATGTGTGCATGAACACGTGATATGCACTCATGTGTGAATAGTGTACAAAAGACCATGCACACACTTGTATATTCATATGCATGTGTGCACTTGTGTGAGTGCACGTGTATGCATGACATTCACGTCTGTGTATGTGTGCGTGCGTGTGTGTGTGTGCGAGCTCACGCGTGCCTTTTGTTTGCTGTGCATGCTTGTGTGTGTGCCCACGTGTATATATGTGCCCGTGTATTTGTACATATTTCTATGTGTTTGTGTGCATATGTTTGTGCATGTGTGGCACAGGCATATGTGTGTGGCACATTTGCTAATTTAGCCTGCAGACATCTGACAAGAGTCAATCTTTCCTATATTTTTATGTGGGTATAAATTCATTTTAATTCCTTAACATGGACATTTGTGCAGTTATCTGGGTTGTTCCTTCCCAGCAAAGGTTTAATTGCTTCACATCTGGAATATGTCAAGTTTATCCTTCTTGGGATCAGTGTCATAAATGTTCTCCCCTTGGGTCAGTTCAAGAGTCTACTGCCAACATGACACTGTCTGGTCACATGGGTTCACATGAGTTCTGACTCCATGGACATATGTTCCTGTGGTTAAGGCTTCCTTCTTTTACCTCCGTTTATATGTCATCCTTTCCTCCGCTCCTTCCCCTCTGCCTCGTGTCCTCCCCAGGGTCTCATCTTGGCTGACTTCTTTGGGGCAATGGAAGCAGAGGCCACGGAGTCAGTCAGCCTGGCTTCTGGTCTCATCTCCACTTTCTTGCCCAATTAAAGCTGTGTCCCAGAGGAGGCTTCATTTTATTTGGTCTTGGATTTCTCAACAGTTAACAATATTTGGGTATATTAATTTAATTACAGGTTTGTTTAAAGAACAAACAAGACAGTATATGTCAGTCATTTTGTAAACTTTAAGCTCAGATCTTGCTATCATTATTTAATTATAAAATCCTCCACTCCTTGCTTCTTCCTTGATTGCTGGCCTGGATATTGAATTAATTCTATCCTTTCTATTTAAAAAAGTTATTATGTGTGAAATTGCTGATATTAGACTATTTTCACCTCTAAGAATGTCACTTTCACGTGGTTTATCCTACTAATTAAAAATATAGCAAAGTGATACATTTGCATTGTCTAAAACCTAAACAGGGCCAGTAGATGACAACATAAAAATGCTGTTTGTGTCTCATTTTGCTAGGGGTTAGTTTCTCAAGAATAAGCATATCTGCTCGTTTACTTTCATCTCTTTTTCACCTGGAGATCATTTCCCTTAAATGTCTGGTGATGCTTTATTTTCTGTTCACATTTAACAGTGCCACTTCAAAAAGGTGAACGGAATCTCCACTGTCATTTGTAAGGTTTGTCATTAGCAAGCGGCTTTCTTTGGGGTGATTTGATAGGGAGTGCTCACTATGCTGAAATTTCCCAAATATTAGAAAGGAGTGTCTTTGGTCTAGACTTCTTCTTTTCTCTAGAGGAAAGTCTGTCCTCTCCTCTCGGAAGGAGAGTGCATGGCTGCTGGTGTTTTCCTCACTGGTGGCAGGGAGAATGGGTGTGCAGGCAGGGTTGAGGTGAGGTACTGAGGGTCCACCATTCCAGGTACAAAGTTTAATAAATCCCTCTGCTTTCAGAGAGCTGTCTCAGTTCTACCCTGGATGCCTTGAATCTCAGCATCCAGAGTCCCTCCCCACATGTGTGGACTGAGGTTTCCTTCACTCTGTGTGAGCTCCAAGTCAGTTTTGGTCTTCTGCCGATCGCTTCTCCAACCCCTATGATAGAGATACTGTGATAACGATGCTGTCTTGGAAGGAAAGGCTATTATGGGGGAGCACTTGGTCCACCATCTTTAATCTGGAAGGCTTTCTCCTCCAACTAATAGCAAAGATTGAGAAAATATGCAGTAACTCAACTTTGGGGACAATTTGAACATCTTGAAGCACCAACTTATTGTGTTTCCTGAAACTGGTGATAAGAGAATAGTTAATTACTTAGCTTCTGCTTTGTCTTAAATATATTGTACCAGGCTTTGTGGTATTATTCACCCTCAGAAAGTGCAAATCAAATTTTGGTATAACGTTTTCTTGGAAGAAATTACTTAACTACTCTTTAATGCCATACTAACAGTGTCACCAAATCTTTATTTGAGACAAAATTGATTCTTTTCTCTATATAAATTTTTCTCCATATAAATGTATTGTACTTTGAAAAAAACATATATTATTTGGGAATTCTAATGTCTTTATTGGTTTTCTTGAAGTTTTTGGATAAAAGACGGAATGACCTGATATCATATCCCTATGGAACATCTAGCTGTGGGTACCGGAGGAATGGGAAATTTTTAGAGGAAAACAAGGACAGGGTGGTAACTATCACTGTTACCCTTTCACAGAGGCGTAAATTGAGGCTCAGAAATTTTTCAAGTGGAATTGAAACTAGCACCTGATTTTATATTTTATAATTGCGTGTTCGTTCTCTTATACTACATGGTGTTCCATCCTTTTGAATTTCTTTGCCAAGGCTGACTAGTTATGAGCGTCAGCCCTCACACGCTAAGCAGGCATTTATGTCTCTTATATTCTGTTGGTGTGCGGTGTGCAAGTAAACTTGAGAGGAGTCTGTACGGCCACCTCCCCGTGTTTGCCACGTGGGTCTGCACTGTGGCTTTAGTCCTCTGCGTCCTGGGCTGTATCCTCGACAGTCTCGTGGCGCCGCCTGGTGGCTGAGGTCCACCCTGCAGCGCCACCCCGTCCCGGGAAAGGGAAGACTCCAGGACCCCGTCCTGCCCTATTCTATCAGAATCCTCCACCTCCAGAGAAATGGGATCCCACATGGAGGCAAATTATCTGGTTCAATTAGTGAGATCTGAGAGCGAGCTCCAAGGAGCTTCATAAACTACAAATTTTAGATATAAATTCCAGTTTAATCACTGTATTTCCTCCATTTCTTGGCATGCTTTTTCATGTTTTAATATTTCTGAAGTCAGGTCACACCTTACAGTTGCTGCAGTAGATCTCTGATCTTGGGGAAAAGTACCAGTTCGTGAGTGGTGAAGGTTCAGTTAACAGGATCTCAACATCAAGAACGTCCAGTTTACAATCATTAACTATTCCACAATGTTTAAATGCAAGAGGATCATATTTCTTTCTTTTTAGAAGTCGGATTAAATCTAGCAGAAGCTCCCATATATCAGGATGTGGAAAACCCCCGTTCACAGAGTTTTGTCTTCTGCACCAGAGCACTGGACCCTTGGACGACCTGAGGAAACCCAGTAGCACCTTATTCCTCCCCCTCCAGGCTATTGTCTCAAGTGCTGGTCCTTCACAGGGCGGGGGAAGGGGGTCGCTGCCCCTGGTCTCCTGGGAGGGGTCCTCCTCCGAGGACTTCACAGCGGTCTGATGCTGGTGGCACTTTTCCCCTTAAACCGTGCTCTGAATTATATTTTGTCTCAGGGTGGTCTTCCTGTCTCTTGTCCTTACTCTGGCTTCGCATGACCTTGACCCATTAGAGCCATAGCCTTGCTTCTATGTATCATTCTGAATGTTGTCCTCGATTAAAACTTCATTGCAGTATTGGAGCCAATAGAAAAATTAACTAAATAGTTCTTCCATTTCTATACTCACTATCGCTGATAGTTCGTGTTTTTTTGTAGTTATTTAATTGTCAGGCTAATGGACGTTTTTCCTTCAGCTTACCCACCTGAGATAATTCCAGCCCACAGGATAGAACACTGACGATTTTGGCAGGTGCTGGGTTAATTTCTGTAACTTTTCCTCATATAAATTGAATGTGCATTGTTTTGCTTTCCACGTTTGCTTTCATATAATATCTGGATAACGCCTCTCTGGTCAATAACACTGTGATGGTTAATTTTATGTGTCAACTTGAGGCCAAGAGATGCCCAGATTAAACGTTATTTCTGGGTGTGTCTGTGAGAGTGTCTCTGACTGAGCTGAGCACTTGGATCCGTGGTGTCAGTCAAGCAGTGGCCTGCCCTCCACAGTGGGCATCATCCAGTCGGTTGATGAGGTTTCCATCACCTGGAAGGAAAAGCAGAGGGAGGAGGGTCCACGCCTTTGCTTCCTGGCCACCCGTACCTGGCAGGGCAGGGACCTCTCTTTAACAAGAACACGCAGGGCAGAGTCGGCAGCACCCTTGACTGGGGCAGGAGCAAGGGGTGTGAGAGCCCCGCGCTGAAAAGTAATTACTGTCAGTATTTGGCAGGATTTCTTCCAGGATAAGCTTTTTAGTCTATTTTGTCTTCTGCTTTCTTGTTTAAACGTTATACTATACACACTTTTCATATATCAAAAGTATTAATGACACTTATTGGCTAAGTCAAATCTCATTTAACCAAAACATACAATTTATTTAAACCAGTTCCTTACTTGGGGGGCTTTTAATAACTTTATTTCTTCTTCACTTTCTTTTTGTCTTGTATTATCTCCAGATAAATATGTTTAAACAAATCTGATCATTTAATTTGGATAGATATTGTGAAGTGGAATTAATAGGACAAAGAATATAAATGTTTTAATGGTTCAATGTATATCGCTGCCTTTCTCGTCATATAGACAGTACCATCGTATGTACGGCTCATCACTAAAGTAGTGACAATATTGCTTTCTAATTTTTTGAAATTCATAATTTGTAACTATTTTATTCTCATGTTTATTAATTCCTTATAAATATGTAGGTTCTATATTTCTAAAAAACTATACTGCCCAGTGTTATAGTGTTTATAGATTATTCCTAATTACAAGTACCTGACTTGGAGGTTACTGTCTGGAGAATTTAACCTTGAGGTCCTTAACGGGCGCTACAGTCACTCTATATTGTTAAAATATTATATAAAAATGTAAGTGTATTTACAGTCACGGGTGCTATAACCTCGTTTGTGAAGCTGTGTCTCTCCTTCACTTCGATGGTCCTCTGAGTTATCAGCACCACCTGGTAGGCTCGGTTTAGCGCGGTGACTGTCACTGGAACCCTGTGTAGCCCTGCTCTCCTAGTCGATACCATACCATCTTCTTTGGTTAACCTTCCAGCATCCAGCCACAGGATGGCGTCATGAGCTAGGGAAACAAGCTAACTCATTGGTTTCTGATCACCGTGTTTTCATGTTAAGAGTAGGCTTAAATTCTATTCAATAAATGCACAGATCTCCGAACATTGACTCAGAGGGAAAAAGTAGCATGCTTGCTAGAAGCAGTTGACCTTATTTTAATAGAACCAGTAGCAATGTTCTGGGCCACGATAAGCCACTGGCTTAATATAAATTAACCAAAGAATTCTTTAGCGTATGGTTTAATCGTTCCAACTGTCCAGAAGTCCGGGGATGGTAAGGAGTACGGTAAGTTACAGGTATTCATGGGGTTTTAGAGAGCCCTAAGTTACCATAGAAACAAAATGGCTTCCGCTATTGGATTCCAGATGATCAGGGTGACACAGTCCATTAAGAATCGGGATGATACAATTCAGTAAGACCTTGATCACTATGTCAGCATTTGTCTTAGCCATTGAGAATGCTTTCTTACCTTCTGATGGCAGAATTTCTAGAGAGTCCATTTCCACCAAGTCCCAAGTCATGATGGCCCCAGTGGGCTTCCGTGCCTTAGAATAGATGTTCTTCATAAATAATTTTTCTGACAAACAGCACTCCTTTATGTCATTTCCTGAATTAATTGACCCTGTTACAAGTGTGGTAAGAGTCCGAGATTTTCAGTATATACTTTTGTTCAAATGAGTTTGCTAGCATGAAAAAACCACCGGAGCAGGTAACAGCCAGGATAGGGATAACTCCATTGCGCACCCTCATTTTCCTATGGCATCTGTAGCTCCTCTCAGTTTCCAACTTTCTAGTCCTGGGAGGGCTGCACACTGCTGCAACTGTCAACAGGAGGCCCTGGGCAGAAGTAATGGGGCTTCAGTTTCCCCAGTTCAAACTTTATTAGCCCTTTTTGCAAATTATGTAAGTACACACATGTAGGTTGCCCGTCTTTCGCAGAATGCCTTACTTCTGCAAAGTGCAGGCTCCGTGGCTAAGTGAACGGCCTGCACAGCTCTGACTCTGCCCTGAGCTGTTCTGCCTCTTCTTCCCAGGAGGCTTGCTGTCCCCCTGCTCTGGGAAGTACCCTTTCTTGTTTGCTAACAGATTGAAACAGGCCCTGTTGTCAGCGTCGTGGCACTTGCACCAAACGGCTGTAGCTGTAAGTACCACTAGGATTTTCCCATTTACACATTTTACGTCTAAAATCTTGAGGTTTTACAAGGTTATTATATTGCAAGTGATCTTCCTCACTTCCTTCAAAGACTAAACAAAATGCAGTGCTTTTCTGTGCTTTTACAATGGGGAGGAAGGGGCATGGTTGCCATATCACCTGAGAACTTCTACTGAAGGCTTTGCACTTACAGGCGTCAGGCACCGTTCGCCAACATACACTTCGGCCAACGGAGCCATACAAAGACTTCACACACCACCGTGCCCTCCCCAGGACCGGGGATGCTGTACCCCTCCCAGCTGGGGCCCTCCCTTTCCCCACCAAACACCGTCCCAAAGGGCCTGAGGAAGGGACTGCTCCCTCAGGTGCACAGCTGTGAGAAAACCATTGTTACAGGGGCCATGAGGACTGGATATTAGTTGTAACTGCTGCATGATGACTTTGACCTGTTCTGATGACAGACCCTTACATCCACAAAATGAAGGAATGCAGGAAGTGAATCCCACCAACATTCCCATGAATATGCCAACGCCTTTGCAATGACAGAAAGTCAAAAACACTTCAAAAGTTACACTAGAAGGAGACCAGGAGTTCTTCCTGTTCCATAAGCTGTAGAAATGGGAAACCAATCTGTGTAAGTCCTAGTCATGAATCATTCTTGTCTGGGAATTCAGCCACTGGCACCTCCTTTCTTGGGGAGGGAAGGAGACTCCATCCACAATCAGTAAATACTCCTCTGAATTGGATGGTGGAGAACTCTCCTTGCCTGAGTGTAAACATCAGGACTGTTTCAGGTTCATTAAGCCGTTGTTCTAGCTTTTAAGCAAACGTAGCCCTCACTCGTTATATAAACCTTATGCCAGAAAAAAGTCTCATTCCAGCAGATGGGATATAAATACCAAGCCAGAGGGACCAGAAGAGACCAGGCAAATACAAAATTAAACATAGCTGTTTGGGAACCAACATTTCAAACCATGGGATGTTGGGCGTCTACTGACGTCTATTAAACGAAACATCTGTTAACAGGTTGTTAGCAGAGTGTGACAAAGAGTAGTTACATTTCAGTGCCGTGGTATAAAATGAAACCTGGCATGATTATTTTTACACTGCTGACTCTGCCCCACATTCCCTGAGACTGCAGGAGAGAGACCGTCTCCCTGCCTGGGAGAGGGAGTTGCAGCAGTGTGACCTGCCCCCCAGGGGCAGAGCCTGTAAATGTCTGCAGCTCACTGCGGCCCCCAAGCCCATCACAGAAGCATTCTGAGTCCTACATCCTGACTTCTGGGTTACACATGCATGTGCGCGTGTGACACAGAAGACTTTTTGGTGGAAACCGTTAGCGTCTGCATTAGCACCTGGCTCCTTCCTTGTCAGGAGCAAAGACTCTTTTTCTGAACAGTGTGAAATAAGTGCTCCAGAATCTGACAGACTTGGTTTGGATCCTGGCTCAGCATTTAAAATGAACTGTGATTTTAGTTATAAAAAAATTTCATGAAAATGCCACTGTTATCTCTAGGGGTCCCATACTAAAAATAAATCAACAATGTGTGGGGCACTACTATATATAAAATAGATAACTAATAAGAACCTACTGTATAGCACAGGGAACTCTACTCAATAATGTGTAATTGCCTATATGGGAAAAGAATCTGAAAAAAGAGTGGATATACAGTTATATGTATATATGCATATACATATAACTTACGTATACATAAGTTATACATATACATATATATGTATAACTTATGTATACATAACTTATAACTTATCAGTTATACATATATATATGTATAACTGATCACTTTGCTGTACATCTGAAACTAACACGACATTGTAAATCAACTATGCCACAATAAAAATTTTTTTTAAAAACCTTAAAGGAAAAAAAATGAATAAATGCAAAACAACAACAGCAATGCATGGGGAAAAGCAAAGCAAATTTCACCTTATGCTACAGTGTCAGAAGTTTAGTTACCAGAGTATTTGTTAAACCAATTAATAATGAGTGTTTTTACTGCCTCTGTGCCCATCACTGTGCTAACCACAAGAGATAGAACATATAAACAAAACCAAACATGACCTTTTCTTCATACATGAAGAAAGGGCAGCTAAAGTTCCGGTACATTCTTAATTCTGATCTTTGGCTGTCCTATTTATATCTCAAAAGTGGAAAAAAACTCTTGTTGACCAAATGTTATTACCTTTCTATTCAATACATGGTAAAGAATACGTTCAATATTTCATTTCACTTATTCAACAAATATAATTCGAATCCAACTCAAGTTTATGCTGGTCTTAATTCTAACCTACTTCCTTTCCCTGAAAACATCATGAAAGGACAATTTTGCTGGTCAGCACAATGTATTACATTTGGAGTATTAGGAGTTATAGTTTTCTTGGTTTTATATTAGAAAGTTAAAGTTTAAAAGCTGTCTGAAAAATAGAGAATTGATTTATGCCATAATTCTCTATGCCCTGGTGAATATGAGCTGCTTTAAGGTCAAAAATGAAAAAGTGAACAAAGTAGTGTGGCGGTAGCTGAGAACTCAGAGCTAGTGGGCTGGCCCAGGGCATGTGCTCTCTCCAAAGCCCAGAGATTTATTCAGTCCACACAGCAGGGCTCCGTAAACCTCTGATGCCGCTGTCTGGTCTCTGCAGTGAAGGAAAGGAGTAACCAGGGCTTTTTAAAAGGTAACATATTCCCTTCGAATATAATACTCGGTAATGGGTTTGAGTTAGAAAAAATAACTTTCCCCAAATTTTAATGTATTTTGCATATTCTACCAAGATCCTAGAGCAAATGGTGTCACAAAGAAAGGGTGCTGGCCCTGCCATCAGGGAGACTTGGGCTTGAAGCCCCGCTCTGCCACTTAGAGCTAAGTGACCTTGGCAAGTGACACTCTGAATTTGTTTCCTTACCTGCAAATCAACAAATAGAACACCTAATAAATTATAGCTGGAGGATTGAATGAGACAAAGTCTGTAAACCAGCTGGCCCGTAGTGGGTGCTCAGTAAACGGTATACTAATTACCGTTGATGTTTACACATTTTAACATTGTTTTATTCTGTATAATGTACATAAAATTTATCTTATAAGTGTCTTCTTTGTCTTCCAAGTTTCTGAGGATGAAAATATGATGATTAATTTAAGAGAAAAAAATAGTTCTTGAATATTATTGGCCTAAATCAAAGTAATTTATATCAAATAATATATAATCTTTCACTCAGGGGAATCAGGGTTATGTTAAACCTGACTCATAAAGGCTAATAAGCAGGGGAGGAGGTTTAAATCACTAAATGGTCTTACTTTTAGTAAGGTCTTACCTTTAGTAAGGTCTGCTTATTTTATTCAAACTATATTACAAATGTGTTTTTTAAATAAAAATGGAATTTGCCAAAATGTTAGAATCTACTGAATTTCCTGTTTGTCCCTGGGGCTTTCTTTAGTGCAACAACTCTTTCAACAAGTTCTAAAGGATAAGACATTTTCAGTCCTGGGACTTAAAAAAGTACTGTTCACCTAATACAAATACAGAGTTGAAAAGCTTTTTAAGTCAGATATCCAGATGTTTTGTCTACATAAATGTAAACAGTTAACAATTTGGAAATATCCCCATATCTGAGGGTTTTTTTTTTTTTTTAGTGTTTAGTTTCCATTAGATTCTTTGGATTAACATAGAAATGATAAATGATTAATGTCAGTGAGGAACATTTAAAATTTTGGTCCTGCCTTACTAGGTGGTACTGATTCTTGTATCACATTTGAGTTGCTTTCAGGAAACCAGAAAAAGTATTAATTTTGCTAATTTCTTAGCAGTTCCAAGTAAGCCTGAAAGTCAAGATGAATTAAGGATGAAGGGTCTCTCGGTATTTGGATAAGTTGACAGTCAACCTGTGAGTCATTATTTAAAATACACACCAATTACATGTGCGTACAACCAGCTTTTCCAACAAACACAGCCTCTTCCATTTCCCCTAATTTTAAGAATTTCTGTTAATGTGACATCTTGGCACAGCCAGCATTGGTTTTTTGTCAGCTCATAAGTAACCTTGACCTTGGAAAGGTTATACTATTTCTCTGTGAACGCTCTCTTACAAAAAGAAAAGAAAACAAAACTTCTTGAAACGTTATATGCCCAGTCAGATCACCGAGCAAAAAGCTTACAGTGGTTTTCCTAAGAATTTACAGCCAAGTGGCTCAAGTCACTAACTTACAATTTAGTTTCGTTTTATGGCTGAGTAATAGTCCATTGTATATATGTGCCACATCTTTATCCATTCATCTGTTGATGGACACTTAGGTTGCTTTCATGCCCTGGCTATTGTAAATAAAGCTAGCATAATTTTCTTTAGGAGAAAAACCTTGAGCAGCCATGCTGTAAAAATGCAGTAGAAGAGTGATTAGACTATAAATGTTTAGAGTGAAAAAAGAAGCAGCAGCTTGGTTTCTGGCCTTAACACAAACTAAATGAAATTGGACAAATTGCTGAGCTACTCTTGGTTGAATATTCTCCTACTGAAAATAATAACTGTTACACAAGAGTATAACATAGATAAAATTTGCAAAGGTAAGTTAGAAGAACTTGGTAAAATATGAAGCAATTTATGAAGAACTTACAGCATCTCCTCTGGTGTTACCTCTTTTATATCTGGAGACCCTCTTACCATCCTCATGTTACAGATAGGGAAGTCCACCCCGATGTTCCACAGCAAGCTACATCAAAGTTAGAAGAATAGTGCAAGTCCCTTGACCATGAGGTTATAAATTAGCTACCAATATGGTCAAATAAAGAAAATATGTTTTATATGGTTTTGAAGCAAATTTCCTGCTGAAAGTCAGCTGAGTATTGAAATTGTCCTTTACACGTCATTTCTTTTCACATCTTCACAGATTAGATACTTAGCATGAAATTGAGGGCAGAGAAAGGTTAAACACTACAACATGATCACACACCAAGTTGCAAGCAGGCCTCTTAAGAATCATATATAAAGAATTATTAAGGAAGTAAGAACATGTATCCTGGAGAATTGTGATAATCTGTTTGATTGTTTTCTTCAATCTTTAACTGCTTGCTCCTGGAGTTAATGTAAAAATTGAGGAAAATTAACTATTATTTCAATAGTACTTGGAGAAGAAGAAAAAACTTCCATTTGAATGTGAGGTCAAAAAGTGCACCTGCTACTGTCTAGTGGACAAGTCTAAACCCCTTAATTCCCAGCGTTATGAGAGGGACTTTTAAATGACCCATTGCAAAAGGGTTGTGAACCCTGAGAGAAAAACCACACCTTGCATCCCAAAGCTGGCCTGCTTATCTGCTCCTGAACAGGTCAGCACCAGGCAGGAGGAAGACAAAAACACGAGCCCTGGGTGATCACGTCTGAACAGACAGAACATAAATCTTGTCCAAACCACAAAACCCCAGCTGGTATGAGTGACGGCTACACAGCTCCATCAGCCCAGCCTCCCACCTCCTGCTAAGACTTGTTGAGACCCCCCAGTTGTAAAACTGCCTACATCCCCCGAGCCTCTATCCCAGAGCAGAGCCCTGCTTCCTCACACTCTCCCCCAGATTACTGAACACCAGCCACATCTGGTAGGGTCTTTCCTAACACCCTCTTGGCAGAAGCCCCAAGGTCCCCCTGTGGTTGGTCTCTTCTCTTTAATGAGTAATAATTTGTGCCTTAATCATGCTCGGTGGGAAGACATGAAATCAGGACATGTCATACAGGAGATGCTGAGGACCTTTCATCTCTTGGTCATACAGGAGATGCTGAGGACCTTTCATCTCTCGGTCATACAGGAGATGCTGAGGACCTTTCATCTCTTGGTCTGAGTGGTGGTCACATTAGTGTTCATGTAATGATTCATTAAACCACACACTTATGTTTTATGAACTTTCTCACATGTGTATAATACTTAGTGATTAAAATTATTTTTAAATTCGGCATTGGATACAGGGATATGTTTCTTAGCCCAGGAATAAAATGTTCCCTTCTGTCAACTTATTGGGCCAGATCGTACATATATCAATAATGAAAATATTTTTAAATCCTAGAAACGTAAGCCTCATGTTTAGACGTTAATAGAGTGGGATAAAAAGAAGTGCAATAGACCAATATTCCAAAATGTAGTAACAGTTTACATCAACACAAACATTCCTGTCTTTGTTTTCTCAGGTCAAATGCATTTGAACTACCAAATTCATCAAAAGGAATAAAGGACATGAGCCCACATGCATTTCAAGCAGTGGGGCAGACACTGAGGACTTAGTTTTCACATTGGAGGAACCGCCAGGAATGCCCAGGATTGGGTGTTTCAGACCAGGGACAGGAACTCAACATCAGGCATACTTGGAGGGACCCAGCCCGGGGGAGACTCGGCTCTCTTCCATGTGTGCTTCTAAGTCGCACTGAAGGCAGCCCCATCAACACCCAGCAGCCAATGGAGTCAAGACCAGAGTAGAGGATCAAAGGATGCCTTTATGGGTCGGCCCTAGAGGTGTACACCACGTCACTCTGTCCGTATTGTGCTGACTGGGACCCAGTTATTGGGTTCACCATGCAAGATGGGCTGCTGACAGGAGTCCTCGTGCGCGGCAGCTTTTCAGCTAAGCGTTTGCACTACAGAGGGAGAACATATCTTTGGTGGAGGGCTCTCCACCTACCCCTCCCTGCTCCTATATGAGTGAGAAATGTGACTTCTGTTATGTGAAGCCACTGTAAGTTTTTTTTTTTTTTTTCAGTATCTCAACTTGTGTTTCCTTCTTAACTGATACCACGGAGAACATTCCACACCTCAGAGGGATGGCCACCAACTACCAGTTGTCTATTACCAAGATTTGGAAGTAGGGGGAAAGAAGATAAAGCAGCAGAGAAGTAACAAAGGTGGGTCTTTAAAGAGACCAGGCCATGTGAGCCTGAGAAAAAGCTCCTTCATTTATCAAAAAGGAATAGCACACCTACCATGAACCAGGTGGTATAGTAAAAGCTTTCGCTTTCTTACAAAACCTATTTAATCCTCAAATAGCTTAGAGGCTACTTGCCTATCCCCATGCAGCTAAAGCAGAGGGAGGGTACTCAGTACTCCTCAGTACTCCTCAGCTAGCAAGTCAGAGGCAGGATTAAACCAGCCTTATGGCCGCAGATCCCCTGCTCTGGGCTTTGCGCGTTGCTGCCTCAGGGAACAGGGCTCACCGACTTAGGAGATTCTGAGAGTAAGTGAGGAATCATCTCCAAGGCAGTCGAAGGGTTGGCATCAGGCTGAGGTGACCAAACACCCAAAATGCTGAGGGAGCTCAGAGACAAGGAATCCTGCATTTCTCCAAATGGGATGTGTGGACGGTACTGTCTCTGACTTTAAAACTCTCCATTTTGCCCTTTCCCAACTGTCCCCCAAAACAGTCCAAAGCTATTATCCCTTTTTGCCAACTAGTTACCTTTTCCTCCTTCCCTTGGCAAAGTCTTCAGTGGATTTCCAGAGAGTTTTCCAGAGCTTCTGTTTCTCTCTTCAGCTGAGGCTGTGCTGTTTGACACTGAGGCCACAGTGGCTGCATGGAAATGAGATGGGCCAAGGAAAGGGCAGCCAGGCTGAGGCCCACAGCCAAGAGTTTCTGCAGGAAAAGGAGGGACAGGGCCTCTGGGAACAAACTGATGGGAACTAATTGTCAAATATGGAAACTCATCCCAAATGGAGGGAAATTAGAAATAAGTCAGTGCTGACACAGCACACTGATGTTTGAATCAATCACCTCAGCACGCTCTTTCCAGTGTTAGATTCATTCACTCAGGACTTTGCTATTAATGATGAGTGATACTTCACTGGGATCTGAAAGTCCAAATATTCTGCTAGCACCCACTTCTGGTCCTGGACACCAAGGCAGAAATGCTTTATTACCGGCCAGGACTAGTCCCAAAGCCCAATGTAGCCTCCTGGACACTTGGCTTGATTAAATGCAGAAATAGTGAATTGCCTTTTGTCTGGGACACGGGTTGTCCAATAGCTTATGCCAGCATCCCCCAAACTCCTGCACTATGGAATGCTGTCTCGAATGATGACACACACAGGCAAAGCCTCGATAACCCAGAGAGAAGGCAGGGAGAGGTAGGAGGAGGAAACAGAGAGGAACCTTGATCTGCCTGCTACAGAAACGTTTCAGTCCACACTGAGATGGTAAAGAGAATTTCTGCAGATCCTGGAAGGTCCATATTCTCACTGGGTCACCACTGATCTGCTTTTCTGCCTGCTTTAGGAAAGTATGACATTTCCAAAGCTCTTGTGTTACTGCATCCCATTACAGATGGGGCAGTGACTCACTCTCTTCACACAATACACACAGTAACACACATAAGCTGGAGGATTTCGTTTTATTTCCCAGTGGACCGATGACTGTCGTTCCTCCGCTTCCATCTCTCAGTGGTCTGCTGTCCAGCTTCGGACCACCAAGGACAGGTGAACGCTTCTCTGGAGAACTCGGCTTCAGCTGCCACCCTCACCTTGACTCACTTTCCTTCAGCAAAACTATAAAAGCCCTTTAGTGATGCAGCTGATCTTCAGTAAGTTTTGTCTGTTAAGTTTCCCAGGTGATAGTTCCTCAGTTTTATTTTTTCAGGCTTAGGAAGTTTCGTTAGTGTAATGATTGAAATTGTGTTGACAGGAGTTAAACATTCAAGTGTGATGTGGTCAGTTGATCATGTGGGAGTTTCCTTGAGCTGACGATGCTGCTCATCCTGCTTTGCCACCTGAAATATGCCCCCAACGGAAGATGTTTAAATGTTTAGAGAAATTTGAATTTCTGGTTAAATAAAGCCTTGAAAATAGGCAACGTGGGACTTCCCTGGTGGCGCAGTGGTTAAGAACCCTCCTGCCAATGCAGGGGACACGGGTTCGAGCCCTGGTCCGGGAGGATCCCACATGCTACGGAGCAACTAAGCCCGTGCGCCACAACTACTGAGCCTGCGTGCCACAACTACAGAAGCCCGTGCGCCTAGAGCCTGTGCTCCGCAACAAGAGAAGCCACCGCAATGAGAAGCCCGTGCACCAAAACGAAGAGTAGCCCCTGCTCGCCTCAACTAGAGAAAGCCCACATGCAGCAACGAAGACCCAAAGCAGCCAAAAATAAATAAATTTATTTAAAAAAAAAGAAAATAGGCAATGTGATTGGCTGTTGGTTTTGGCACATGATGAGCACCCGTTGCTTGGTGGAAAGACTGGAGACCCTAGAGTTCATAAAAATTGCCACCTTTCTACCCCACCTTCTACCTGGACAGTCCTTGATAGTCGTTAAGTTTCTAGGGTCTAGCAGTCTGTCTCTGATCAATGCCAGCTCTTCAGACTCTGCACTCCTAGTCCAGAATAGTGACATGGCGACCCAGAGCACCAGCCCACCAAGACGGTGTCTACATGAGCATCAGAAGGACTGAAGGGTGCTAGGACTTGCCTCGCTTCCCCACAGGGCCAGGGACTTCAAGGTTGTCTGTGTCGCGAGTAAAATCTATCTGGCAGCACATTCGTTTGTAAGACATTGCCTTCGGGGGGTTGGGGGGCGGCGGAGAGGGGAGCGGGCAACCAGCCAGAATGCTCAGAGCTTTACACAGAAGAGACTGGTGTCCCAGTACCTTCCTTGATGAAGCCCTAAGACAGTTTATTCCAGCCCTTTATAATTACTCACATTTATACTCTCACACAGACACATTCTTGGGCCCTGGGGGATTTGTTGCTTTTTTTACATTTTACAGTTGGCTCTGTAACTGTTTTTGCATGAAAGAAGACTTCACAATGATCACTGAGGCCAGAGCTGATGTTTTTGCATCGATTATAACCTCTTAACAACCTCAAATGTGTTGTGAAAGAGCCATGTCAATTGTTATAACTTTATTCTAGTTTTTAATAAAGTAAGGATGAAATAATGCATGTGGAGACTTCGCTATCAACCATTTTAATTTCCAGGAAAACCAGAAGTGTGAACTGTGGTAGGTTATCTGTACTCATGGTACAATCTTCAGCTCTTACTGTTCCCATGCCCCCCTGCCGCCAGTGCCATGCACTGTGTCTGTGAGTATCTGTGCTTTACCGTGATTAGTTAATTGCTCTTCACCTTATGCTATTCTGGTTTACGAAAGGCTGGCAGGAACACTCTACCTTGGGATAGCAGGGAAACCTGTACAGGATATGCAATCCCTCTATACATACACACATATCTTTCTGTTAACGTTGGAATTATAACGGGAATACAATATACCCGTCGTGAGGCAGAGGAGTGAGGGAGGCAGCAGGAATAGCAAGGGCTTCTCAGACCCCTGCCTGCTCCGGGCCAGCTAACATTCTATCGGCCAAAGTGAGTCACATGACCAGCTGAGGTTGAAGCGGGGGAGGGGCCTCTGCCCTTGAAGACAGGGGTTCCAAAACGGCAAAGTAAAGGGCACCAGAAAAATGAGAGTTGAAGGGCTGTGCCATGAGTACAGGTAACTTGCCTCAGTACCCACTCTGGCTTTCCTAGAAATTAACATGGTTGATAGAGAAGTCGCCATGTATGTTATTTCATCCTCGTCTAATCAAAAACTAGAATAAAGTCCTAATGATTGATGTGACTCTTTCATAATACATGGATGCAAATTCCCCATCACTGGAGCCCGAGGGTACCCTGGGACATAAAAGATTGAGTTCTTAGGATAAAATCCAGTACCAGTGGGCTTCCCTGGTGGCGCAGTGGTTGAGAGTCTGCCTGCCGTTGCAGGGGACACGGGTTCGTGCCCCGGTCCGGGAAGATCCCACGTGCCGCGGAGGGGCTGGGCCCGTGAGCCATGGCTGCCGAGCCTGTGCTCCGCAACGGGAGAGGCCACAGCAGTGAGTGGCCCGCGTACCGCAAAAAAACCCCAACAGAAACAGTACCTGTCTGCTCAGCTGGAATACAAAATTGATGGCTTTAGCAAATTTCCTATAGACGTTCCTGCCCCAGGTGTCCTATGGGAAGCTGCCGGGGAAAGAGCACCCACACTCCCTCGGCTGCCTTCACCCAACACACTTTGTAGCTTAAGGAGCCCCAGGGTTGAGGGAAAGGATATGTGTGGGTAAACGGGAAAAGAATTCATTAGAGGAAGAGGAAAAGCTGTCGACTATGTCAGAGACTTTTCTACACATTGCCCTTCACCATCCCTACGAAGCCATACTAGGAAGGTAGACTTATCCCATGCCATACATCCAGGCCATGTAACTAGTAGCTGGCAGAGCCAGGATTCAGTTCCAGACTTCCTGGCTTTAAAACCAGTGCTCTTCCCCATACCTGGTTGATTCACAGTCGGAATCTACTGTATGGTCCAGGCATTGGAGCAGGCATGCCCATGCAGCTATTTCTCCTGGTTTATCACGTCCTAGATCTTTAAGAAAAAAAATTTCTGAAAATGAATAAACTTCCTTCTTAAAGTACAGAATAAATTATTAAACTTTTCAATTATCTCGGGAAGTGTACCTTTGTAGAGGTAATTTATTATTTACCTTCCTGTTTAATTAATATCCAGTGCTTAGGGATCAGTTTCGGAAACTCCCTAATCCCTTTGATTCAGAGGGGATGTAATGCTGCTTAGGTGTGACACTACTAGCCCTCCACTGTGTCACAGGAGGTTGCATCCTGCGGCCTCCCAGAGCAAATACACCACCCCTGCCTCCCCGGCTGCCCTTCATTTTTTGGCACAGGCGTGGACAAAGTAATTAGGTGCCCTGATACAGGTCTTTAGGGTTGTAACTCTCACCTGCCCCTCAGAACAAGTTCAGGTAATGTGTGAACTGCCAGTCGGTTACGTGAAATCATATTTATTGAAGATTAACATCTGCACAAAGCCTCCACGTCTTTATAGAGAGAATTATAAACACGTGACTACAAGCTGGCACCAATGTTTTTTCCACTCAGGTTAAACTGTCACTATTTGAAGTATTAAACTCAAGATTAAGCAACACTAGGCTCTTGTTAGGAAAGAACAATTGTGTCACTTTATCATCTTGACTGGCCTCCCATAATATTCCTGAGGAGTCTTTGTGTGTTTGCTTCAGTGCCCGTCAGGTAGCTGTGGGATAATGTTTCAGCTCTGGAACTTCTGAGGGCCTTGGGCAGGCGCGTGGATCTCATCTCTCCATGGCTGGGTTGAGGCAGGCTTCCCCTCTGCCCTCCCCTCTCAGCCCACATGCCCCCTGAGCCTTCACGTCCACAGGACCCGGAGTTTTCTGCTCCAGGACCTATGACTCAGCTGCCTCTTTTGTACTAGGAAGTCTCTGTTCCCTGTTTCTTGTTTTCTGATGAACTTCAAAGCAGCCTTAGAGTGATTGTAAGAAAGAGGATGGAACACTAGTGAGAGTTCAAAAAAGGGGACCAAAGTGATTCAAACTGATGACTGAGAGAAAACTTAAAAGGAAGTTATTAAAAGGAAAGTTTTCTCCTTATTATATAAACAGAATATTGATCCTTTTCTTTCAAAACGTGTGTGAATGTCAGCAAGAGGAAATAGGCTTAAATTAAAGCAGAGATATTTTAGTAGTCTAGAGAAAGGACGTTCATCTTTCCATAACTGACATGGGTTCCAGAGATGTCTGGTTCTGTGGGAGGCAGCACGTAGAAAACACAGCTCCTGACGTATAGGAAGAATTTAACAAATGCCTTATCTTGTCAGATTTTTCAGCATTAAAAGGGCTTTTATACTGAATTATCTTGTTCTTTGTGAACAAGGCCCATGTGTCAGAGTTTTGCAGAACACTGACTGATGCTTTATGAGACATATGTGCAAGCACAAATGTTGCTTTCCAGTAAGTTTGAAAGTTACATGGCAACCAAAATTAAATGGATTTCTTTAGTGTAGAAGATGTTTAAAATGTTATTGGACAATCTTAGGCATACAAAGGATAATTTAAGAGGCAATTTCCCAAGCTTACCTCATGACTAAACCTGTTTCCCTGGGCATTCCTATAAACATCTCCTTCAAGAGTTCTGAAGACCACTTGGGAAAACACTTTTCTTCCTGGAGTCGGGAGCTTAAATAAAAAGTCCCTTTTTAAATATGACTTTAATTTAGGACCCAAGAAAATTAGACTAATTTAATTTATTTAGGGCCCCACTATTTTGTCACTCTCCTAACCAGAGACATTTGGTGAGCCCTGTCTCCTAGCATTTCAAACCTCACCCCTGCCTGGCCTTCAAGGCCCCCTCCAAACTTGCCCTGCCACATTTAGCCATCATCATTCCCCACAACCTGTCCAGGGCCTCCTCCTACTGGGTCAGATTTACCATACAAGAAACACTGACCTCTGCAACTAGCAAAGCAGGCATCCAACAAATTTTAGAGCAAATCGGATGGAAGTCAACAGGAAAATAATTGCATATAGTGACTGCATCTTGAGAAAATGCCTTAGTAAAATCCAAGAACTCTCTGTAATTAGTAGTAAACCCTAGACAGGAGCAAGTGTGCGGCAGACTGCAAAGAACAATGACCACAACACACACAGGAGGATTTTCTGTGTCCAGAAGAAACAGCTTCCAAAGCAGAGCAGTGTCCCCAGCTGCCCTGAAAGGGCGGTTATGGAGCAGAGCATGAAGAAGTATACTGCCGTCAGCATCCACTTGACGTAATTCTGCACATGCAAACCTTGTAACCAACCTGTCTGTATCCTTCCCACTGCAGATTGCTTTCAGGTATTCTCAACAAAACCTATATTCTTCCTCATAAATCCCCAAGCTAAAGAACTACTCACGGGATGTTATATGTAACAACTGGACTGCATGCGACTCTGACTTCTATAGTAAAAATGTCTTGTCAGAAATGACTAGAGCGAGGTCAGCTGTCCTTTGTTACAGAATCGTCTCAACTAGGCTTTCTTCTGTCTGGTTATCTGTCCTGTCCTGCCCCCATCGCAATGGGTTCACAGAATGCTGGCTGAAATCACAGGAATCCAATCCTCTGGATAAGCTAATACTGCTATAAAGTTGATGACCACTTTCCATTTGGATTTTCAAAATATTGAAATAGTTTATAGATCCCTTGTATTACGTCTGAGGATCTCAAATATCCTGGGCATTTGGGTTAGAAATCCCTCTTCTAGTGGATGTATTGCTCACAAGCAGGCCCGAGGCAGCACTCAGCGCCCTCCCGCACACCCCCGTTTAGCTGTTGACAAGCAGGCCGGAGCCAGCACTCAGAGCCCTCCCGCACACCCCCGTTTAGCTGTTGCTGTATATACCGATACTCCTCTACCAGCTTTGCTGTTGGTTCATATGGCTTCTTCCTGCTCTTCCCCGGCTCTCTACCTCCTTCCCCAGATTATATCCACAGAAGAGGTAAAGTTTATTTAACTTAAAGACCTACGTAAGAAAACGATTGATTGTTGAAAGGGTTTTGTCATTCTTGACAAGTCTTTACAAGAGGCATGAGTCACATAGAGCTTAGCAAATAACAGCATGCCAGAGTCACATCAGAGAGCAGAATGTGGAGTTTTGTTTTGTATTAAGTAGCTGTTTTAAGGGAGCCTTTCTGTGAATCTTTGGTGGGGAAGTTTGTTATCCTGAGATCTAGAAAAGTATAAGCAACATCATTCTTCAGACCTACCTATGCTTTCTTCACAGGTCATAACGGTAGAGCTGAACAGACCTGACATATCACCTAGGTCAACCTCCTTATTTTAAAAATGGGAAATTGAGCCCAGTAGAAGTTAATTAATCTACATAAAGACACAACTGGTTTGAACTGGCAGCATAACTAGAGTGACTATCCAAACTAAGATTTTTGGTTAAGTAAAGGGGCAGTATTAATAATTATGTCAGAATAATAGGTATAAATTAGGACTGTTCCAGGCAAACAAAGATCCATGGTCCCCCTAACTGTAACCAGATCTTCTGCAGCTTATAGTCAGCCTACCCTAACACCAATTAGTACAAACAGTAAGAAAAACTTTTGTGCAATGGTTTTATTGAAAATAAAAGTGGCTTTTGATGGAGAAAATAATTGATCTTTTGTTTCACAAACTCTATTCGAAAAAATTATTCTAATGTTTATGCGATGAACTATAATAAATCCTGAATCCACCTTCATTGGCATTACTGTAATATTCTAACTTTGCATCATTATAACAAGAACACAGCAAAGCACTTAAGTAATAATGTCATTTTTCAAATTCCTCAGACTGAGTAAAAGAAGGCAAAGAACCCATTCATCAAAGATGTATATTTTAATAACTTTGAAAGTTAATTTAGCTTTCATATTAGATTCAGAGATTGGCCATTATCTATACGTAGAAACATGTGTCAAGGTTTATAAACAAAAATATGGCTACTGTAATTAAACTTCTGATTATGGAGTGAAACTAAAACATGAAAATATATTGTTATAATAAAAATCTGAGTGATGTATTTTAATGACTTATTTAAAGAAGTAACTGAAAAGCAGAGATGTCAATAATTGACCAAGAAAATACAGATACAAATCAACTGACAAACTTCTATTCGTTACTTAATGAATGCAGATAACTCTGCTAGTTAGGGATTCAGTTATGGAAAAATAAAGGTTCTGGGCTTGAGGAACCTACATAATGTTGATTAGAAAACATATTGCATATAGTTTTAAAAACAGTACACCTGACAGCACCAGGCAGACTCTGAGCCCTGTGAGTAGGGCTGCTGGATAATTTCAGAGGGAGAGCAAGGACAGACAAAGAGCAGAAAGGATGGAGCTGGGCTGCAGGGGTGTGTGGCTGGAAGCAGAGATCACTAAGGAGGTTTGGTTGAGCTGCAGGGAAACACCCAACATCAGCAGGGGCCCCAAGTATCAGCTTGCAGGGCTTAGGCTAAACCAGGCAGTGGTTTGGAACCCATGCATTCGTGCCCTGTAAGTTTAAGCATACTAGGTACCATGGGCAGTATTGATTCATTTTGTTTTGTTTCATTTCTGTGTTACATTTAGAATGAGAAAAAATAAACTTTAAAAACAATAAAGAGATATGGAAATAACTTCAGTCTCTCCTACTGGGTAGATATTAAACCATCTCTCCCAAATAAGTGTCATCTTTTCCTTATAATCTTTGTGAAATATTTAAAGAAGCACCATGTCAAAACTTCCCTAATTTGATCAGCTTCTTGCATTGATGGCTTTTTGACTATGGGAAGGTATTTTTGGTAATTTTTACTTGACATTCTGTCTGTTGGAATGAAAGCCAGTAGTTTTATTTTAACATAACTTTATGCACTCAGCTGAGGGTATTTAATTTCAAAGCCATAGTCTGGCCATGGGTAGGCAGGAGAGAGAGCTCATCTGCATAGCATCATTCATGACTTGGTTTCTAGTGTCTGCTCATTACTTCTCCTAAAGAGCATCCAACAAGGCAGTTAACGTGTCCCACGGTAGAGAATGTTTACCCTCCTGGCTGGGGACAGCTTTACAATAACGGTTGCGCTCCAGCACAGTTCTGTAGACACTTGGACTGCCCATTGCACCACCAATATCAGATTCAATTCAAAGGGGAAAAAAGTTAGTAAATGATGCATGGACATCCTATACTCGAGGTTTATTCTTCTTAAATAATAGAGAAAGAAAGAAAGAAAAAGAAAGAAGCCAACAAAACCTCCTGGAAATTTGATAAGTTTCACCTGTTAAAGAACTTCCTAAGACTCTTGCCAGAGTTATTGTAACCAAATTGAGATGTGAACATCGGATACCATCTGTGATTTTGTCTGTGTGTTTGCTGTAACAAACTAGTCAGGTTTCAACAGTTGGGGTTCATCTAAGTTTTGAGGGTTTTGTGGTGGCTTTTTTTTGCTTAACTGACTTGATTACTGTGTTTAGAAAACAACAGGATTCAATCTTATGCTTCAAAATGTGGTTTAGTCTTAATTTAGTTAAATGTATTTATCTAGAGTATATCAGGGATTTCTAATCTTAAAGAGAAACCAGAACCCAGTATCTTTTTTAATTTTTAAATATTCTACTTTGAACTTCTTCTGTGGAGTCTGTTAACACTACCCTCAACAGGAAGGAGGGTAGAGTGTATGCTGAGGCTGGGGAGAGGTTGCTTTATGGTTTGTCTTCTTTTGTTTGAATTCTTACTTTATTCCACTACTTTCTCTCTGGAGTTAATAGTCCCCGTCCAGGCTTGGCTTTTGTCACTCTCACCTCCCCAGGTACTTTAGCCAGCCACCTCCTCTCATTTTATGCTTATTTGTAGATACGTTTATTTGTTTTCTTAGTCACTGTCATAATTCAAGAAAGTGAATCTCCACTCAATCTTTTTTGTTAACTGCGTTCTTTTTATTTATTTATTTTTGTTTTGTTTTTGTTTCGTTTTAACATTTTATATTATATTGGAGTATAGTCGATTAACAATGTTGTGATGGTTTCAGGTGCACAGCAAAGAGAATCAGCCATTCTCCCTCAAACTCCCCTCCCATCCAGGCTGCCACATATCACTGAGCAGAGTTCCCCGTGCTCTACAGCAGGTCCTAGTTGGTTACCCACTTTAAATATAGCCGTGTGGACATGTCAGTCCCAAACTCCCTAACCGTCCCTTCCCCTCACCATGCCCCCAGCCACTTCCTTTTTACACGCACCTTCGGTGGTTCTTTGCCTCGTGTTTACAGTATGTTCACCTCTCACCATCCAAAGCAGCATCTTTCTCTTGGCCATCTTTTCAGGTTATTATCATTCTATTTTTCCCCACCACCAGATGTCCCCCTTTGAAAATGACAGTCAACTGTCTCAGGTTGAAGCCTTCGTCTCTGTTCCCTGTAGCAGGGAACTTTCACCCCAATCTCCTCATGCTGAAATTCTATTTGTAACATCCAACTGATCTACCACTACCTCAAAGTTACCATAATAGTTACACTCCAACACGTTTTTAGACGCTCGAACTGTCGCATCGCCATCAATATCAACTGCCACTGAGGAAAAGAGGAAACCAGTGGGTGACACCTCAGCGCTTTATACCAAAGGCTTATTCTGAGCACGAGAAGCAGCGAGAAAGAGTGACATTTACATACTTTTATGCTTGTTTTAAATATGTTTTTCTAAAAACAAACATTGCAGCTATAGTTGAAGCCCCTGTCCCATTCTTCCCCTCCTCAGAGGAAACTTCCGTGGTAAATTTGGTATACATTCATACCACATTTTTATATTATTTTTATAGCTATATATGCAGAATAGCATATTCTATTCTTTTTATTTAGATATCAAAATGTACATAACATTCTGTAATTTACTTTCTACTCAAATAAGAGATTCATACAAAAAAAATGAATACAATCCTTAACTTTAAACATTTATTTTAATGCAAAATAAATTATTTGTAAGTCTATGGTTTATAACCAAAATACTCTTTCTTAAGACGAGGGTTAGAATGTTTGTGATAACAGCCTTGCTCACACACGTGTCCACTTAGCTCCTAATGTCTGCAGGAAAACAATTCCAGCTCTCTTTTTGCTCACTCAGCTTGGATTTTCGGCCCACTTGTTTACCCAGGATCCCGCCTAGGTTCCTGGAGGCTACCTCAGCACAGGGCGGATGTGTGGCAGGTGGATTTTTGGTTGTCATCTGTCTGTACTCATCTACTGAACTGTGCTTTGCTCCCTCTGACCTCTGGTCGTCCATCCATGTCGCTCTTTGCTGAGTCCTGTTCACCACCGGTAGGGGGCCAGGTACAGCTCTGAGACGCTGCACTAGGATGCATGTCCCCTGCCAAGAGATGGTCTCTAGGGATGACCTCTGCTTTCAGAGCCCAAGCCTATCATGACATTTGTCTCATCCTTGCCAATTTCCAGAGCTCAGCTGCGGGGAGAAAGGCAGCATCATAACACCCACCGTTATCAATATCTACTCACTTCTAATTTCCTTTCTGATATTCTTACAATCTGGGTCCAGGAGATTTTGATCTAGTCTGGAGGTAGAAAGGAGTCAGGAAAGTTTACCCTTACAATATCGTGTACTGCCCTGAATCAGCTTTATTGTCTTTGAACTGAGTTTATTTCACTTCCTCCCCATTCACCCCTTTATCCAGGGCTGATCCCCAAATGCCAGGAAATATCTTCTTGAATCTTTCTTTTGTCATCCACCTTCTTCTGAAGCACAGAGCAGAGAATGACCTAGATGCTCCTAAATAGGAAAAGGAAATACTGGAAAAGCCTTTAATATTTTCAAATATTATCATGTCATATGTAGTTCAATGCAATGCATTTCCAATAAAAAAAACAGAGCAATATTGTTACAATGAGAGGATAGGCATATTATAAAAGAATATGTTTCCAAAGTCCCTTTATAAATAAACTTAAGGGAACTCCAAATATACCTTCTTACAGAAAAAACAGTATAAACAGTTGATATCATGGATAATCCACCACAACCACTATTTAGCCCATAAGTAGATGAAACTGTGTCAATTTCAGCTGTGTCAGAAACAAATAGAACTATCATGTTAATAGTGTGGTGCTGGTTGAACGGTGTAAGCTACTGTACTAGTCATAGCACTGGAACTATTAATTATTTTTTTATAAACTTTATTTATTTATTGGCTGCATTGTGTCTTCCTTGCAGCACACGGGCTTTCTCTAGTTGAGGCGACCGGGCACTACTCTTCGTTGTGGTGCACAGTCTTCTCGTGGTGGCTTCTCTTGCTGCGGAGCACGGGCTCTAAGCGTGCAGGCTTCAGTAGTTGTGGTACATGGGCTCAGTAGCTGTGGCTCGTGGGCTCTAGAGTTCAGGCTCAGTAATTGTGGTGCACGGGCTTAGTTGCTCCACGGCATGTGGGATCTTCCCAGAACAGGGCGCGAACCCGTGTCCCCTGCATTGGCAGGCGGATTCTTAATCACTGCGCCATCAGGGAAACCCTGGAACTATTATTAAGTAGTATGATTTCGAGTAATGTGTCTATGGGGGGAATGTCTCACTACAGCAGGGTGGTTATGCTTTTCCTATTCTCTTAATTTATTCTCAGGATAGAATTAGCTAATAAATTTTAAATTAGGTGTTGATAAGTCAGGGAGCCCCTATAACTAAACACAACACAGAACAAAACGCATAATAAATAAATTTTCATTTTTCCTGATTGTGCATATATTGAAACAAGCTTAATTAGAAGATGCTGAGTTGGCATGGGAACACTGGAAAACATTTGGAAAGTCACTTATGGGCATCTTTAACTTTCCCTTACTTTTCTACTAATCACATGTTTAAAAGATTTATTTAGTCATTCAAAAATTATTAAGTAATTTGAGTCAACCTATCACAAAATTCTGCTGTGTTCTACAATAAAAGCTTCTGTTTGAAGAACGCTCTCTATTTTCCAAAGCCCTTTCTATGTATACTACTTAATTTTATTTTTATAATCACCCTGTAAGAGATAAAAGGCAGGTATTATTATTCCATTTTACTGATGAGGAAACTGAGACTCAAAAAAAATTAAATGATGTGAACACATTCATTCAGTTATTTATGGAAATACCTAGAATTAGGACTTAAGTTTTATAATTTTAACTATAATGTTCTCTCTTTTGAACCGTATCTATTAAATACATAACCCATATTATACACACATTCACACACTGATGAGTGTGTACATATATTAGGAAGGCAGAAGGATCCCTTAATTTTTATCTGAACCATCTTGCATTACAAGGCATTAACCTTATCAGTACTTTCCACGTGCATTTATAAAACACTTTATTTATATATTTTCATTTTAGTTAACTTCAAATTAAAGACTATCCCCCAGAGGAATTTTAATAATTTACCATTAATAGGTGATAAATATTGCAAAAAACAGCTAGGAATCAAAATACTTTGTATCATAATCATTTTGCAGGGTTTTAAGTAACTGATAAATTCAAAGATAGATTCTCCATGTTTATTGCCTCATAAATTGAGAGAGAAAGACATATTGCCAAATTTATTCCAATAATAAATAAATTTTAAAAATATACAAACCTTCTATTACAACATTTATTAAAATAGTCCAGCACTATTTTAATCAAACACATGTTTATGACCATTATGTGAATAAATGTTGTAGCCAGAGTTTGTCGCCGGAAAGGTGAATGAGCACATTGGTGAAGTGTATTGCTGCTTACAAATCCGATCCAAAGGTAATTAAATGACATGCTTCTGAGTAATTGTGGTTATTTGTACATAAATGTGTTTATAACTCATGTATTATTTTAAAATCAACAGTTATTCCTCTCAGAAAACAAGCTCAGAAAACACTTTGATCATTAAGGCAGAAAAGCTAACATTAAATCAACTTGAAAAGAGATACTTACATTGAAGTATGGCTTATGCTTTTTTTATTATTATTATCACTGTTTGTTGCTGTATCTTTGGTAGCTGGAACAGTGTTCTGCATACAGTAAGTGCCAGTAAATATTTATTATGTTCTAGGATGTACTCAGAAGCTGAAGTACTGGAGTAACTGACACACCTATTTATTTATTCACTTATTTATATTACTATTTTAATTTTTGAATTATTAAACATATTTTGAGACAAAAAAGATAGATTCACATGCTGCTATAAGAAAAAATACAGCGATATCCAGTGTGCCGTTCACCCATTTTTCCCCAACGGTGATATTTGCAAAACTGTAATAAAATATCACAACCAGTATATTGACATTCATACAGTGAAGATACATTTCTATCATGTCTCACGTTGTCCTCTTATAGTTAGACCCACTTCTCTCCTACTTCTTCCCTAAGCCCTGGGACCACTAATTTGTTCTTCATTTCTATAACTTTGTCATTGTGATAAAGCTATACAAATAAAACCATACAGTATGTAAACTTTGGGGATGGGCTTTTCTTCAACATAATTCACTGTAGATTCATCCAAATGGAGTGTATCAGTTCATTCCTTTCTATTGCTGAGTGATGTTCCATAGTATGATTGTACCACAGTTCTTGCTTTTTTCCACTTTTTTATGGTGGTAAAATATTTATTGTTATGTGTATAACATGACAATTACCATCTTAACCATTTTAAGTGTTCAGTTCAGTGGTTTTAAATGCATTCACTTTGTTGTGCAACCATCACCACCATCCATCTTCATAACTCTTTCCATCTCGTAAAACTGAAACCCTACCATTAAACAATAACTCCCCAGAGTCCTCTCCCCTAGCCCATGGCAACCACCATTACACTTTCTGTCTCTATAATTTTGACTACTCTAGGTACCTCACGTAAGTGGAGTCACACTGTAGTTGTCTTTGTGACTGGCTTATTTCACTTGGCATAATGTCCTCAAGCTTCATACATGTTGCAGTCTATTGCAAAATTTTCTTCATTTTTAAGGCTGAATGATATTCTCTTGCATGTATATACCTTTTTGCATATCCATTCATCTGTTGATGGACACTTGGGTTGCTTCAACATTTTAGCTATTGTGAATAATGCTACTATGAACATGGTGTACAAATACTCTTCCAGATCTTGCTTTCAATTCTTTTGGATATATAACCAGAAGTGGAATTGTTGGAACATACAGTAATTCTATTTTTAAGTTTTTGATGAAGGCCATGCTCTTTCCCACAGCAGTTTCATCATTCTACATTCCCACCAAGAGAGCATAAGAGTCCCAATTTCTCCAGATCTTTAACTGCACTTGTTTTCTGGACTTCCTTCCTTCCTTCTTTCCTTCCTTCCTTGTAGCCATCCTAATGGGTGTGAGGTGGTATTTCTTTGCACTTTTGATTTACATTTTCCTAATGATTACTGATGTTGAACATTTCTTCATGTGCTTATTGGCCATTTGTATAATCATTTTTTGGAGAAATGTCTGAATCCTTTGTCCACTTTTGAATTGGGTTTTTGTTTTTGTGTTGCTGAGTTTTGGGAGTTCTCTATATATTCTGACTATTAATCCTGTATCAGATACATGATTAGCAAATATTTTCTCCCATTCTATGGGTTGCCATTTTACTCTGTGGATAAGTGTCTTTGATGCACACATTTTTAAACATTTTCATGAAGTGAAATCTATTTTTGTTGTTGTTGTTACCTGTGCCTTTGGTGTCATATCCAAGAAAACATTGCCAAATCCAATGTCATAAAATTTTGTCCTATGTCTTCTTCTAAGATTTGTATTGTGTTAAGGCTTATGTTTGGGTTCTTGATCCAATTTGAGTTAATTTTTGTATATGGAGTTCGGTAAAAGTCCAACTTCATCCTTTTGCATGTGGATATCCAGTTTTCCCAGCATCATTTGTTGCAAAGACTGTCCCTTCCCTATTGACTGGGCTTGGCACCCTTGTAAAAATTCATTTGACCATATATGTGAGGGCTTATTTTCACACTCTCTATTCTATTCCATTGGTCTTTATACCTGTCTTTATGCCAAGGCCACACTCTTTTGATTTAGCTTGGTAGCAAGTTATTCAATCAGGAGTGTAAGTCCTCCAGTTTTGCTCTTCTTTTTCAAGTTTGCTTTTGCTATTTGGGGTCCCTTGAGATTTTATATGAATTTTAGGGCAGTTTTTTTTCTATTTCTGCAAAAGTGTCATGGGGTTTTTCATAGGGATCACATTCAATCTGTAGATCGTTTTGGGTAGTATTGGCTTTTTAACAAGATTAAGTCTTGCAAACCATTAACATGGGATGTATTTCAATTTATTTATGTCTTCTTTTATTTCTTTCAGTAGCGTTCTGTAGTTTTCATACAAGTCTTTTACCTCCTTGTTTAAGTTAATTCCTAAGTATTTTACTCTTTTTTTTGGATACTACAGTGAATGCAATTGTTTTGTAAGTTTCTTTTTAGATTGATCATTGTTAGTGTATAGAAATGCCATTGATTTTTCTGTGTTGACCTGTATCCTCCTACTTTGCTGAATTTTTTTCATTGTAACAGTTTTTTTTTCCCCAGAATCTTCAGAGTTTACTACATATAAGATCATATCATCTGCAAACAGAGGAAAATTTACCTCTTTCTTTCCAATTTGTATGGCTTTTTTGTCTTTTTCTTGCCAAATCACTCTGGCTTGAACTTTCAGTGCTACATTGAATAGAAGTGGTGAAAGCACACATCCTTGCCTTGTTTCTAATCTTAGAGAAAAAGCTTTCAGTCTCTCACCACTGAGCATAATGTTCATTCTAGTTTTTTCACGTATGACTCTTATTATGTTGAAGTCATTTCCTTCTATTCCTAGTTTGTTGAGTGTTTTTATCATGAAAGGATGCTGCATTTTGTCAAGTGCCTTTTCTGCATCAATTGAGATGACCATGTGTTTTTTTTTCTCTTCATTCTGTTGATATGGCACATTACATTGATTGATTTTCATATGTTGAACCACCCTTGCATTCCAGGAATAAATCCCACTTGGTTATGGTGGATAATCCTTTCAATATGCTGGTGAATTATGCTTGCTAGTATTTTGTTAAGCATTTTTGCAACATTGTTGATAAGAGATAAGGATCTGTAGATCTCTTGTGTTGTCTCTGTCTGGCTTTGGTATCAGGGTAATGCAGGCCTTATAGAATGAGTTAGGAAGTGTTCCCTCCTCTTTGCTTTTTGGGAAAAGGTTAAGACAGATTGGTATTAGTTCTTCTTTAAAATTTGGTCAGTGAATAATCAGGTTCAGGGCGTTTCTTTGATGGGAGACATTTGCTTCCTGATTCAATCTCCTACTAGTTATAGGTCTATTTGGATTTTCTGTTTCTTCATGATTTAGTCTTGGGAGGTTTTATGTTTCTAGAAAGTTATTCAAGACTGCCACCGTATTTGTCCTATTTTTAAAATTTCACATACATCATGATAATTTCCCATTCCATAAAATATCCTGTGGAAGCATGACTGTAAATGGTTGCATAATACTCCATCCCACAAGTATGTCATACATTATCTAACCTTCTTCCTGTTGTTGAATGTAGGTTGATTCCAACTGTTTGTCTGCAACGAATATCCTCATTCTGTGCACACATCTCTTCTTAGTTCCTTAGGATATATTCCTTGGAGTAGAGTTCCTGGATCATTGGGTCTGTAAGCATTATTTCCTGCTCTGACCAAATCTTTTGAGATGATGCCGAAGAGGAAATTAGGCTCAAAGTCTAAGCTACCAGTTGAGCAATGAGAACAATTTATTTAGAAAATTTTCTTGTCAGTATCTTATTACTCCAGTTCTATTTATCCAGTTAGTTATCTGCTTAATAGATAGAAAATTATGGATATAAATATAATTAGCTTTAATAGCAATAAATCTTAAATACAACTTTATAGTAGTTTTTATTCTTATGTTCAGTACTCATATGTGAATTCACGAACATTATTTAAAATGTGATAACAACTAGTCATAAACATCATAATCAAAACATTTATTTATTGAAAATTTGATCTGTACCAGACATAGTGCTAAGCCCTTTATATGCACAATCTCATTAACAAATGCCCTAACAGGTGGATGTAAGGAGCTCTAGTTTACAGAGGAGCAACCAGAGTCATTGAGAAGTCCGACCTGACAGCCTCTCCAGAAGCTAGAACCGATACCTAAGCCTAGGTCTTTCTTTAACATTCATTTAGTGCTCACTACAAAGCAATGAATGTTCTAAGCTATAAAAATGAGGATTTTTACAAATGACAAAACAAAGACCCTGAGAGGTTTGTTATCTGTCCAATGGAACATAGCTAATAAATGGTGGACCCAGGCGCAGACGAATTCTGGATATCCTACGCTTAGGAGTTCTCCCTCTCTGATCGGCTGCAATGGCACATGAAGTGCAAAGGAGGAAAAGGAGCCACGTTGGGCTAAGCAATTAAGAAGACTTTTTTTTCTCTGACTGACAATAGACCAGGCCGCCTGAGCAGAGAAAAGGCTGGACTTTGGGCTCCCACCTGGTCCCCCTCCACCAGTAGTACCCTATTGTGGGAAACAGTGTGTCCAACCCAGGAGCTGGCACCGGCTCCATCTCTCTCTCTCACCCTCAGGACCACAGTCATCTTTTCGCATCAGTGTGGCATTTTCTGGTCACACTAACTGGGTAGTCCGATTCTCAGGAGACCTGGTTTCTTGTGCTCCTGTCACTGACGACAGGATTTGACCTCACGGAAACTCAAGGTGCAAAGACGCATTTGGCACCTGCTGCGATCCTGGGCGGTTGGTGGTCAGTAGGCGCCAGTTTGCCAAACCTGTTGGAAATCATTCAGCTGCTGCTCCTGCTGACTCACCACAAGCCCCCTCTCGGTGCCCACTGGCATTTCTCGAAACATAATCAGACCCAGACCTAAGGCACCTTCCTGCCTGCGGCCCACGGGCTGCTGTGTTGCCCCGCACCAGGCGCACTCAGCCACAACTTTGAAAGGTCAGCCTATCTCGGAGTCGCGGCCTTAACGTGAGATAACGTGGACATTCCCTCGTCTGGCAGATAGTTTTAGTCCTTTGTCCAACTTTTGAAAGAATGGAATTTTGGAAATGTTTCGCCGTAGACGTTTAGCATTCCTAGGCTGATTCACTACCCCGGTGAGCCCGTGGTTTCCCCGCTGCCCTGATTACGGTAAAAACAGCAGTCATTCTGGGAATTTGTTCAGGTTTTTTTCCAAATCCACTGAGCCTCGCCTCCGACACCACTGCTTTCCGGCGAGTCCCGGCACCAGGTGCTCCGGTCTGGTTAGGCCCCCCGTAAGCCGCCTGGCGGAGTCTGGACGCAGTCCAGGTCCCTACCCGGTTCCTGGGTTCTTTCTACCTAACACGTAGACGGACCTGTTCTGCGACGCGTTTCCTTTCCTTGTTTATAGACTTTTCTTTCTGACAGTTAAGAGTAGTGCTCAGGTAGAGATTTAGGAAATTAAAGAGTCCTAAGTTTCCAAACACGCTGAGGTCACTTTAAGAATTCAAAGGACACGAGACACCTGCCGGGGTGGGGGGGGGGCCGTGAGCCGCTCTGCCCTCCCCCAGTCCGGAAATGCCAGCGTCCAACGGGGACCCGAGGCACTCCCAGGCAGGGAGGAGGCGGTGGATACCTGGATCTGAACCAACTCGACCCCTCCCCGTTCCTCTGCCCTGTGGCGCAGACTGGCCCTCCCAGCTCCGGAGCGCCGGGCTCCGCGCGCAGCCCGCTGGGGGCAGGTCCGCCCGCAGTCCTCCAGGCTACTGGCTGCCCGGAGCCAGTGTGGGCGGGGGCGGGAACCGGGAACCAGGCGCGAGGTGAGGGGCGGGGGCGGGAACAGGCGGGGAGGAGCCGGCGGGGCGGGGACCCAGGCAACTAGCCAATCCGCGCGGACTCGGGTTCGCCCAGGCTCCCGACTGGCCGGCGGGAACTGGGGAGCCGCTCCCCACCCCTCGCGGACTTCGGAATTGGCTGGCGGCCTGACGGGCGCCGCGGCCGCAGCGCGTTTCCGCAGTTTGTCGAACCCCGAGGATGCGCGCCCTGCCAGCCCTGGACGCGCCCCCGAGCGAACGCCTCCTGTCCCGGGACTCCGGGGCCCCCCGGGCCCGGGACCCGGCGGGGCCGACGCGCAGGAGCGCGGTGGAAAGGCTGGCAGCCGACCGCTCCAAGTACGTGCGGGGCCCGCCGGGAGCCGGCCCAGGCCCGGCTTGCGAGGGCAGCGGCCCCGGGGCGAGCGAAGGGCAGGCGGGCGACCCTCGGCCCCCGGCGCGCGTCCCCGGTGCGGTGGCGCGCAGGGCCATAGCGCGGAAGCCGCTGAGGCCGGACTCGCTGGTTATCTACCGACAGAAATGCGAGTTCGTCCGAGGGTCGGGAGCCGACAGCCCCAGGGGAGGCCTGGTGAAGAAGCTCTTCCCGGGGCCGGGCAAGGACAAGACGCTGGGATGCCCCGGCACGTCCCGGGTGGGAGAGGAGGGCGGGGCCGGGGCCCAGGAGGCCTCCCCGACCGAACCCGGCCCCGTCGCGGCTCCCGCGGTGCCAGGGCCCTCCGCGCCCCCGGCTCCCGCCCCGCCGGTCAGGGCGCCCTCCAGAGTTCCGGCTGCGCCCCGGGGTCCGGAGCTGCTCGGGGCGAGGCACCGGGGGCTGCAGCGCTCGCAGTCCGACCTCAGCTCGCGCTACTCCGCGTCCTTGGCCGAATTTGACACCTTCTTCCAGTACTGCGGCCTGGAGCCCGAGGTGGTGGAGGCGCTCGGGCGGGAGAACTTCTCCGCCGGGTCGGACGTCGTCGCCCTCAAGGTCCGCAGCGTGAGCGTCGCCACCTCCGACAGCGGCTTCTCCCGGCACAGCGGCGGCGACGAGGGGCTGCAGGAGGAAGAGCTCACGGAGCAGGTGCCCAGCACCACCTCGGTGGTCGAGAGGAACGCCCGCATCATCAAGTGGCTGTACACCTGTAAGAAGGCCAAGGAGACCCCCGGCCAGGGGCTGCAGGGCCCGGCGTGACCGCTGCGCCCCGGGAGACCCGGACAGAGGTTTGCGTCCAGAGAAGCCGGGAGGGGTGTGTGTGGCGTGCCTGTGAGGGCTTGGGGAGTGATCGAGCCGGGTAGATCCAGCCTTCTCAAGTAGCGAGGGACCCTAGCGATAGAGACGCAGAGGCTCCTGCGTCAGAGTGGCCGCTGCTGAAGAGCAGAAGGGCCGCCAGGCCAGGTCCCCGCAGGGCCTGCACCAGTTCTTTTGAGTGTGCGGTTTCTGGCTGCCTGGAAAGGTAACACCATCCCAGTTGGTCTATTATTGTGAAAAGTGGAGAAATTGGGATTATAAATGCTCAGTTAGGAAGTGGTTTTACACCTCAGCAGTTATCCTGATTTGAACATAGCCTGAGAGCCCCAGTTCCTGTGGGCATCCAGAGCTTCGATGTGAGTTGACCGGTCAGCCTGTGGCCTTGGGGTGGGGCTGCCATCTCCCCTCCAGCAGAAAGGAAGGCTCTGCACT
This sequence comes from Monodon monoceros, assembly GCF_005190385.1. NCBI lineage: Eukaryota > Metazoa > Chordata > Mammalia > Artiodactyla > Monodontidae > Monodon > Monodon monoceros. The sequence continues at coordinate 87,938,973 of NW_021703775.1, forward strand.
TCCTGGAGGCCTTTACCCAAGTGGGAGGGAGGAGAACTTCTCTACAGGATCTTGTCAGCAGTTTGACATTCATTTAGCTGCAGAGATCTTTATTTGGCTAAAGTTTGTTCAAACTGTTTCGAGACCTTCCTGCGGAGAGCCGCTGCAGCAGCTTAGTTCACAAGAAGGAGCTTCAGTTTGTTGAACTGGGAGCTGGACGAGATCGTAACTAGCGTATTAGAGTTCTGCTTGGCAGTGATTCTGTATTTTATTTGCCTCTGATGATAATTTGGGAGGTAAATTTCTTCCCCTTGGACGTCAGTAACTCAGGGTTGATCGCAAGAAGTTCTTTTTCCCTGAGGAACTAAGGAATGCTTATGCTCACTGTCAGCTCTGTGGAGAGGGCACTTCCGGGGCTGGTGAAGAGAGACGGGAAGGTACCTTTTCAGGGTTCTCTTTGGGAGCCAAGATTTTAAACATTGCAACATCTTGTTTTCTCTGACCCTGCACTGACAACCTGCTACAGGTGTTTGTGAAATTCACGTGGTGGAAGTATTTTTTCTGCCGTTGAGATGACTAATTGAACGCACAGTATCAGTCTTCAGCGTGGTGGGGAGTCTGCCACAGACATGATGCACACAGCTCACCTGTGTCTGAGGCCTGGAAAAAGCCTGACTTCCCCTAGTGGCCATGGTCTTGGTACGGTTGTGACAATTCGCAAAAACAGAGGAGTTCATTGTTTCTCTTGAACTCAGAAGGGTCATGACTTAAGTGCTCCCTTGTAGTTCATTGAGGATTATTGCATTTCCACTAGCCTGAATCCCCAAGGAATGTATACAGGCAGTCAGAATTTAAACTAAAAACACACATTAACTTGTACTTTTCACCGGTTGTGTTGGGAACTGAGACGAGTGAATGCTGGCCAGGGTTAGGGTTGGCCATGAACACCCTGATGTGGAGGAAGGAAGCTGCAGAGGCCAGCATGTCCCAGAGGGATGTTGTGTAGGATGGAGCCCTCAGTGGGGAGTGGGGAGTGCTTCTGGTAGCAACCACTCCCGCACTTCTAGCTTAGGCTCCCATTGTCCGTAAAACGAAGGCAGATAGCAGATGCTTTCCAGCCTCTACGCATTATGATTCCACACAGTCAGTAATCTGTATGTCTGTGTTGCACGATTGAAACCCAGAAAAGGAAAACAAAAAAACTGTCGTCTATTGTAGTATGTAAAAAGTAAACTTACAAATAAGCTCCTTCCAAGTGGCCAGAGTGCACTGTACTTTATGCAAAGAGTGTAGGTGAAATTGGTGGTGCAAATAGTGCTGACGTAACACAATGGTGCACAAACACACCAAAATGAAGCCTGACACCAAAAAAATAAAAGCATTCTCCTCTGATCCATCAAGACTCCGCCCCGCGCTCACCCACAGTGCCCCAGTGTGAAAGTCTGAGGGGTTTAGGATTCAGCCCATGAAGTAACTGTCCAAATAACCTTTCCGTTTAGGTCTGAGTCTGTGAAAGATTTAAGAAGGTTGGTTAGCCTGTAAGAACTTTCACTTTTATGACAGAGAAGTAGTTGAGGCAAGAGGGAAAGTGACACAGGTTTAGGAAACTGCCCAGGGTGAGCCTCTGCAGAAGAACAGAGGTTTACTCACTCACCCTCTCCCTCCCTCTACATAACTCTGTTTGTTCAAGTGGGGGACGGGTGTCACCTGTATCGTGAGCTGTGTCATATTACTGCTCAGAGAAGGGAGATGGAAGTGACACGGAACCTGCCCAATTTTCTGTATGTCATTGGCAATCACCAGCACTGTAAAGATTTTCTCTACAAATTCACTCTCCTAGACCCAAAACAGCTCAGGTTATTTGAACTTCCACCCAGGACACCTAAGGGCTGGCTGCTCGGAGAACTGTGAGGAAGAAATGCATGTCCTTTCTCCAGCTCCACTGGGACTGGGACGATGTCTGCCCATGATCACGGCCCCTCAACTTGCCATTCGCAGACACGAAGCCCCCTCTGAAGAAGAGCCAGGAGAGCGCTTAGACCCTTCGCCTTCATTGGTGAGGGTCTCTGGCAGCTTGAACAAAATGCAGCTGACCTTTTCCCACAGGATTACTTGGCCGAGATTAATTCCATAACTTCTGGAAGCTGTGGAAGCAAGACTACAAGGTGTAATTTTTCTCTAGTTTATCAGGACATTTGTGTTGGAGTCCGTACGGATTCATTTTAAGATTTCATGAAAATTCAGAAAATTTGAGATGAACAAATATATGCTTTCTAAGTGAAAACAGAAAACATTTTATATGGAGGCTTTTGTCCCCTTGCTAGATAGAGACATTATAAAGTAAAATAAAAATATCCCATCCAGAATTAAATAAAAGGTTCACAAATTTATTACCCCATGGAGTAAAAATATTTGCCTTCCAAAACTGAGACTATCAGAGCTGGAGAATGACTTGTAGAATCTGCATGCGGTCCCGCTGGGATCCATTAGTGATAGATAGTTACATGTGGATAATTTTGGTATTCTGTTTCCCAGTGTATAATTCCTGAAAACTGCTCTTCTGTCTACTGGTGTTCAATCATCTTCCTGTCATTCAATTCATTAAAATGATAGGCCTGCCAAAATTTAGGTTTCTGGTTTTCTATCTTTTGCCCAAATAAATGTTACTGATTTTAAAATTGTTAGAATGGTAACTTGCCCTTTGAATTAATTAGGGCTAAACATTGTTCGGTTTTAAGGCAAAAATCTCAAACATTGCCAGCTCTCTTCACATTTCTCTTTGATAGATGTGGGGCAACTGAAAGCTAGGGGGTAGAACTGTCTCACCATCTGCAAAGATGCCGTGGGGAGATCGCGCAAACAAACTGGGACACTCCTGAATTTCTGCTTCTTTCTTCTTTGACTAGCTGGGAAGCTCTGTAGTCACCAACTAAGAGTGCATTTTAGGTAAGCTAGTGGCTTGAGCTGTAATAAGGCTACCTACTCTGTCTTCAGGCCAGCCCCTGGGCCTTTTAGAGAGATTTGAGTTTGAAAGCAAAGAATCTGTTTGCCTCTAAAAATTTATTTGTACTGCTTGCTTTGTGTTCTGTTTTGTTGTCCAGCTCTGTGCTAGTGGGCACTGGCCTTACCAATCAACATTCAAAGAAATTTTTCTTTACTTCCCCAGAAAAAGGCCTGCAGGGAGATGGATGCAGAGAAACCAGATGATAGCTGCTTTTGCCACTGATTTCTTTTCAAAATTTAAAATGTGCAAAGGAGATGTTTAAAATGCAGAAAATATCACAAAACCAAAAACTGCAGGGACCAGACTTTGTAGTTCAATGCTTGGCTTTATAACTTTTGCCTAGAATGGTGTTGATTGACAGCTTTTTCCTTACTCCTCAGGAAGCAAGCCTTCCCGATAGTGGGGACTCCTTGAAGTACGTCTGGTTGATTGGGACATCCTCGCTGCCAGGTTTTGTCCAGTGTACCCAGGTGTCCATATGATTGCTGTTTTCCCAGGAATAAAGCACACCATTGAAGAAGCCTAAGCAGTTTCAGAAGGTTTGAAGTGCTATGGAGAAGATGGGAACATAGAGCTTGGAAATTAGCTGAGTTATAACTGTTATGACACAGCTGTAGCTCTGGAAGATATTTTCTTGTGTTAGGTGGACCTATCCTTGCTTCCAGAGAGCAGCAGAAGAGGGAAAAACTGCTTGGAAATATTTTCAAGGGCATCTTTTTGAGTGGCTTGCTGACAAAGAGGTACAGTTATACATTTTGATGATATCTAAATTAATTTTAAAAAGAAAAAAAGGCAAAGAGCATGAAAAGCAAACACGAATGCCACGGTATTTACCTCTTCAATCATATTGGGTGGATTGGCACCATTTAAATCAAAGTTCTGTGATCATAAGAAGTTATATTCTACACAAATACTATGGCTAACAAAGAGCAAACACATGCTCACACTTGCATACTCACATGTAGACCTCAATTTCTAAGCACCACTGCACCGTAAACTACAGTGAATTCCCAAACTGTGCAACTGATCATCTTATGAAATGAATCAGAAAGCACTTTTAAAACCACTTGCGAGCTGCAAGGTCATTCTGTGAACATCACTCCTGTTGGGTTGTAGACATGCAGAGGTACCAGTAAAAGATAAAGAGCTGAAATACTGCTAGGAAACCTTTTCTTGTACCTGGACAGTTCCTTGAGAGTTGGCAGAAGAATATTGGAGCTTCCTTCCTTCAGATCACCAGCAGTGGTCCTCTTCTGCAGCACCGTTTAGAATATGGGCCTCCATGGTTCTCTTGTTCCCAGCTTCCAAAAGGATAAAAAGCCTCGGTTTAGACAGAACATGGACTCATGACAAGTGATGTGCCCTGCTCTCTGGTCTAATTCACACACCCACCTATCAGGCAATCATTCCAAACTTGGCAACACTTCACCCTTCTCTGAAAAGGGTGTGTTTGAGACAAGGGTTAGCCTCTGGGTGTCCATAAGGAGTTACTGTGACCCTAAATCTGAACCAGCTCATGGCACTCAGAGTAAATAGATTTCAGATTCAGAAACTTCTGAGAGGAATTTTGTATCGATGATGACAACCCAAAGAAAATTTGTCACCTGGTCAAAGCTTACAATGTTTTGTCAAAATATGTCCCTTCAAGAATAAAATTATTAGAAGAATCGGGAGGGAAGAGAAATAGTTTTCTCAGTGGTAAAATATTTTATAAACCAATTTTGATATATTCATGTATTTGTTTAATATTGTATTCTATTTTTGTAACTGTTTTACTGTGAGAATATGTCCTTGAATTACTTAAATATTTATTTTTACATAGTTATTGGTCTTCAGATAGTTTTCCTATACTTCGTATGGTTTTAGTTTTTATCAGGATAATTTTAAATCATTCTCTCCTTGACTGTCTCTTTGTATGTTGTTTAATTGAATTTCCAAATTTGACTGTAAGCAGAGTGTTCACTACTCTATAAAGTGCTCTGTACTCTAGGGATTTGTTTTTAGGTAAAACACAGATGCGCATTTGGGGAGGCTCTGTTGGCTGATGGATTGTACCTCTGTCAATGTAGTCTCTAGAAAGACAAAGATTCCCTGCTCTAAGAAATGTTTCCCTGTTGTTTTTTTAAAAATGCTGCTGTTCTGCTGTTCACTGGATTACACTTAGTTTAAAGATAATGTCAAAGATGAGAGGGGTTTTCTTTAAAGGACCTTTTCATATATGCAGTTCCCTTGTTTACAGGTTCCATTAATTTTATATGTGAATGCTTTAAGTAAAATTGTTATGTGCCTTTCTATTGTCAGAATAGGATGAACCGAAACCTAGCTCAGATTTATCTGAGATCAAAATGGTGCGGACTCTACCATCCATGTAATAGATGAAAAAGAGAAAAACAAATTGGTTACCATTTAAAAGCACCAAGATCTTTGAGAAGCATTTGCACTTCAGTGGAGGCGACTCCTGGAAGGAGCTGTCAGGAACGGGGTATCCCCAGACCCCAGCAGGATGGGTTAACGCTCCCTCTTGTCCGTTCAGATTCATGCCTAAACTCCGGGCCTGAGGGTGTGGTTGGAGGCCAGAGGTCCTTTCCTCACTGAATTACCCCAATTTGCTGAGTGACTTTGAGAAAATCAAACTGTGTAGCTCAATCTGAATGAAAAAGCTTGTAATTGCTTTTCACTATTGCTGCAAAATAGTTTCTTTTGTTCACAAAAGAGTAGCTTCTCAGATAATATGATTAAGCACGATGGAGAGAAAAAATTATGGATACAGCATGGAAAATATCTTGATAGTATCTGTTTCATTAATACATGGGTACAGATCAGCAATGCCTCAGAGTGAAAGGTATTTATGTAACTGGAAAGTTTCCTCACTATATACTGATGCATATAGTTTCTAAACTGCTGGTCACTGACACTGGAATACAAAGAAAGATTTATCAAACGTTGCCCTTTTCAGTGGGTTAAAGGCGCAGTGCTGTAGTTGGTGATTCCGTAAGATATCAGGCCCAGACAATTGTTATGGCTGTTTCTGAATAGAGTTCATGTTTTCTGTGCGCTACTTGCGACATGAGTGCAATATTGTATATTCTGTATCAAAGAAATAAAGTATTTTTATCATTTTTAGTATTACTTTATGAATTTGTACAATGTGAAAAAACTGAAGCAAGAGTCTGCTTATTATAATTACTCAAATCTTTGGCTTTCTCCCTTTTTTCCTAATATCATCTCAGCAGATTATCAGTAGAAATGAGGAACGCATTCTAAAATTTGACCCAGGAGAGCCATGTGGTGTCCGAAGTCTCCAGTTCTCCCTGGAGATGGAATGCAATAAAAACAGTTTGAATGTTTAGCACGTTGGTTTTCTTTGTTTCATCAGTCTTTTGTTTAAATTTCTTTCCTTCATGGTTTATTAATATTATCATTGTAAACTGGGTCCAAAGATAAAAATGAGAGTATAGTTTGTAACCTTTCCTGTTAGTTAACTCCTTGGTGAAGGCAAACTCTACGTACAGCAGGTTTGCTCTCTGTATCTGCTGGTACTGGAGATGTAGGCCTGAGCCAGTGGGGAAGTCCAGTCTCTAGCTGATCCGGCTAAGCCAGGCCAGCTTCTTTTACAGTCCTGCAGTGGCTTATGCACAAATCCACATAAGCATCCAAAGACAGGATTCTTGAGAATAGTTTACCCTGTATTTCCACGAAGACCATGGACAAGCCCCCGGGGACTGTAGAAACCCTCTGATTGTAACTGTTCAGAACTGTCCCGACATCGTGCTATGTGGCTTCCATCACAGAATCCAACAGCAGCTGTCATTGTCTTCCTTCAGGTAAACGTGAGTTCTCACCTTTCTGTTTCCCTTTTTGAAAATTCGGTAAGACGGAAGCAATGAAGTGATGCACAGCGGTTAGATGTTTCAACTTTGCGTTTTCTGTGATGAGATAAATTAATTTATATAATAGTTAAATATTCCAGGTTGGAAATACCGAACAAGAAGGAAAGCAAATTCTCAACCAGGAGCTTACAACTCTGGTCGTGGAAGTAGGAGCAGTTCATGGGGAGAAAATACAGAAACACCAGGCAGTGCGCTCCTATCCAGTAATATTTTCTCTGCTACAATGTCCCCAATCCTACAATTGTCATCTTTGTGTCATCTCCTTGAAAATTGTCATTAAAATTGAAATGCTTTCTGAAGGGGAGAGTGTATTAAGCCATTGATAACTATTCATCTTTAAGTCAAAACAGAATATTGATGTCTTTAGAAAGTGAGAACCCAAGCCACAGAAACAGATATGGAAAGACCGGAACCTTGGCTTTAGTATATAGCCTGTGGGATACTCAATTTTGAGCTTACGTAGGACTCTTACTACAAGTGCCAGAATGGAAATTACGGTATCCACTAAATGCATACCCTGCTGTTGAAACACTCATGGTCCTGAGCAGTAGCGGCTATAATCAAGGACAACTCACTGATGACAGGAAGCAGATTCACCCACGTTCATGTATTGAGGAGCCAGGCACCGCAGTAGGCACTGAGGCTCCCCAGGCGCCCTGCCATGAGCGGCGTGTGTTCTAGGAGGAAGGTCGGATACTCAGTAAAGGGCAGATAGGCCGGCAGTTAGATGACAGACGTGGGAAACACGCAGATGGAAGGTGGGGGAGGGGATAAAGCGGAGTAAAGTGGAGCAGGCAGAAGTGAGCGGCGCCCTGAGCCAGACTCGCGGATTTCAATACGACCCTTCGCTTTGTAGTTTTTATTTATTGGCCAATGTGTCTGAACCATAAATGGAACCCAAAGTCCAAATCATATAAAAAGAGTCAAGCTACTGGGAAATAAAACATGCAAGTTACGAATGGTTTATTTTAATCCCTGGAGGCCCTTCACCCTTCAAATTCATGTGAAGTCTAAACTGAATAAAACTGAATAAAACTGAATAGAACGCGTTCCAAATGGGGCCTCGGGGCTTGGTCTGTATCCAGTCAGAACGTTGTTGATGGAGGGCTGTGTGGCTTTCCTGGCTCTTAGAGGAAGTCCTCTTTTCAAATAGAATAAGAAGTCGAGACAGCAAAGAAGTGGTGACTGCCAGAGCAGGCCCGCTCTCACGAAGGGGCGGTGTTTCCCCTGGTGACCTCTGAGCCCGTGTCGAGGACATGCCCTTGGAGGTAAACAGCTGGGTGCAGGCTGGGCCTCCTCTGCTTGGCAGTCAGGACTGCAGCACCCACAGTCCGGAAAGGGGTGCATGCGAAGTGCCAAGCAGAGGGCTCTCAGGCCGCTTCCTTGCGGGTGTGCGTCAGGCACCAGAGAGGATGTCCGCGCAGCATCTGCTGAGGTGGGCAGGGACCCGGGACCACAGACCCTCAAAGCTGGAAGGGATGTTAGCACTCGTGTACCACCGCCCCAGCCTCCAGCAGGTGGACGCCCCTGCGTCTGTCCAGGCTCCTTCCCAGCCCTGCCTGAACGTGAGCAGGGCAAACCAGCTGTCCCTGTTTGCTGGGAACTTCCTGGTGTCCTCGGAGAATCTTCAGTCCCCAGCCAGCTGGGAAGATGGGACACCCTAAGAGGGCACCTTGATTAACACACGTCTCCATGCCAAGTTCTCGATTTCACTTTAATTCCCACCCTGAGGAAATTAATGCCAAAACTACTGTGAGCACATGAGAACTCGAAGTTCGCGGCGTTAAGGGTTTGGCATTTTCACTCTTGCCTTAAATTAGGGCGGCTTAGGTAGAGTGTTTCCTGTCTGGTGGGAAGGGTCATGTGGTGAGGATGAAGAAGGGTTAGATGCTTCTCTGGTGTTAGCCCTGCTCCTGGGAGAGCCTAGCTCCCCGGAAGAAGCTGGTCAGCACAGCCCAGGAGGGAGGCCGCATGTCCTGGGCACCCGCAGCAGGAGGAGCACGAAGCGCTCACCTTGGTTATTCCGTCTTAGCCTCATGCCAGTCTATCAGCATCACCATTTTAACCTGTGAGGTAGCTGAGGTGTGGAGAGATTTAGTACCTGCTCGGGTCAGAGAACTAATATGCTGGAGAAGAAAGAGTATGAACCCAAACCTGCCTGGTTCCAAAAGCAGCCATACTCTCTCTTTTAAGAAGCAAACGAGCGCCAGAATGCTTGGAGAATTTCGTAACTTCTCAAGGGCGCAGACTGATTCAACAGATCAAAACCTAGGCAGGATTCTGATCCAAGCTGCCACTCCCGCATTACCTGACTGCCCTGCCCCCATTTCCGTCCGCTGAGTGGCTCCGGTGAGGGTGGCAACGCTGCCCCAACGTCTCACGCACTGAGAGGCTCAGGGCAGCGTGCACATGTCCACGCTACGGGACAGGCTCTCACGGTGTAAGGTATGTTGGTCATTTTACATGAGATGGCATGTGCCTTAGAAACAGAGTCTTAAATAAAGAGAAAATCGGAGGGGGAGCAAAGCAAGCTGTGCCAGAAGAGCTTGGGACAGTGAGGCAGAATGCCAAACTGGGTGACAGCCCACCTGCTGCACCACAAGCTCCACGAACGAGTGTTGCGAATCCAGAGTGCATCCACCTCATGTACATCACAGAATTCCAATGCCAGATAAGAAGCTCAGGGCCTTCTGGATCGCCTCAGCGAAGCCTGGCAGAACCATGATTATTGCAGGGGCTACCCAGCGACTTTTAGGTAAATGAGAAATGGCCACAGTTGTAAAAGGAGGAGCACAAACTCCTTTCAAGTCACTTTGAAGTCCTGGGAACTTTGGCACGTCTTTTGGTTTGTGACGTTTTTTCAGCAACAGTAAAAGAGAAGAGCAAGATATGCACTAAGTCTCGAGTGCGCTTTAAAGCTACGGCACAAAGCCGACAGTCAACACTTTCCCCAGGCAGGTAGAGGCAGAAGGAAGCCTGAGTCACCTTTTCCTGTTGCCTCCGGGCCGAGTAAACTCAGACCTGAAGGCCACAGGAAGTCGTTGCACCCACTCTGCCAGCATCCTCAGGATTGCTCACCCAATACTAACCCTGGTTACGGGATGTACTTATGTGGTCAGCGTAGTAAACCCGCAGTGGTCCATGATGTCAGGAACCCTGTCAGACAGCTACAGGGCCTTTTCCAAAGAACGTTTTCTAAAAAAAATGCATCTGCAGGAGAGATTAAACTCCGAGCTCTGAAAGAGCGAACGTGAGCGCTGTCCATACAGTAGAGTGGGAGCTCATTGAGATCGAGATTTGTAGAAGGCAAGTGCCTCTAGAGCAACTTGGAGAGCAGTAAACCATCTCTCAGTTTCCTTTTTATTAAAAGGTAAACGGGCAGTTTAGAGGGTGAAGAATGTTTTTAAAGGCACTTACGCAGAGGAGACACTGAATAGTTATTATTATTCTCATCATATTAGTCCCCTAATGATTCAATATATATTTATCACTCAATAATTTGTCTAAATATTTATGAACCAGTTTATATATTCAAGCTGCCATCACTTGGTATCAATGTTTTTTTCTTTTCTGGAGTTCTCCGGGTTTCACAGCTCTGGAACATGGGATTTGCTAATCGGCTCTGTGTTTAGGTAGCCATTTCCCTTTGTAGAACCTACTTCCAGCAGAAGGGGAATCAATGGTGATAGGTCCAGTGGGTGTATAAAGTTCTCTCACCACCATGGTTTAGTAAAGTAAGAGTGGGTTAGAATTTCAAAACAGAGAACAAGAAAGAAAGCAAACACATTCTTCTGGTCTAGAGAAAGCACCAAAACTGCACCAGGAAATTCTGAAAAAGTATTGTGGGATTTTTCTGATCATTTAGTGAAATACCTGGAAGCTATGAAGGAATATTAACGGCAAAGCACCGCTACCTTGAACTTATCTAGAAGTTTAAAGTTTACTAGGCTCTCTTGATATCTATTTTCTCATTTGATCTTCGCAAACATCTCTGAGGTAGTCGGGGCAAGTATTGCTACTGCTTCTGTTGTGCAGAGGAGGAAAGACACCTCCATTTAGTGATATAATTGGCCTGCGGTTGTGGAGGAGTGATAGAGAATCTATTAGCCTCACTAAATGGTTAAGTGAATCATTGAAGAACTGATCCGAGGCATCTCTGCTTTGTGTCTTGGCTGCTGGGTTTTCCTAGAGCTTTCTGTCAAAAACCCCTATAGCTTTCTCATGAGATTCTCCACTAATTACCTTATCCAGTTCAGTGAGAGACCCGATTAAATTTTCAAATTCATCCTTTTGCATAAAACCTTTTATATGTTGAGTGCAGTGTGCGTGTGCACGTTTGTTCCATTTTGACATGATTGTTCTCTTGTCTGCTCTGACTGGTCACACATGCACATAGCAGCTTGTGCGTCACACACAAAAATAGTTTTTTACCCTTAGTGGAAAGAAAACCTACGCCACATTATTTTAAGCCTAGATTATTCTTCACATCTGCAGAGAATGTTTACAAGGGTCTTCACATACACTGCCATCTCATTTAAAATGCCGCTCCCCTGTGGCATAGCTAGAGTGGAAGTAATTGACCTGTTTTCAGATAGACTTGGAAGACATGGACTGATTTTGTGGATGTTGCCATCCAGCCCTCACACTCCATAAACACTCCGCAACCAAAATTTTAGAGTGCTGATCTGGTTTTTTTGTTGGTTTTGTTATTCCAGTTCTGGTAATAGTTCCTTTTTTATATTCAGAGTTTCTAGAAATAAGTGTCTTAAAATGCATAATGCGTAAGAGTTTACAATCTAAAATCCAACACTTCATACTCTACTTCCTACTCTGACGTCTCTTCATTTCTGATCAGAGAACATTTTTCTACTTACAGCAAAGCAGAACACTTGATCTTAAAAACTGTTCAAAGATATTGTTACTAATTAGTCACAAGATTTCAAAATCCCCTTCCATTATGGGGCTTCACTGGCTTGCTCAGAAGACCCCATACTTGGTAAGGTATGCATCCCACGTGGACAAAACCTGTAGGCAGAGGCTGACAGTTTTCTCTGTTCAACAGTTTTATAATCTGTAGACAACAATTGCTGTAAAGCCAGCCCTTCTGCATGAGACAAACTGTGCATCTCTAGTTTTTCAGACAATTTTAGATCCTTGATTTCATCATACAAAGAAAAGAGAACCACCTAAGTCAAAGGACATGGAGGATGGTTGGAGAATCTTTCTTGCACCAAAAGACATTCCTGCCGGCCTTCTCAGAGTACCACATTTTAGGTATTTACATTACTCACAATTATACAACACAACCGTTTACAGGTGAATGTTTCTTTGATTTGGAGAGTTCATGTATGACTCTGTAACTTCTCCTTGTTATACCTGGAGTGGTGTGGTGCAAATTTGCCTACTTTGTTTTATACCTAATATTAAATATTAGCATAGTTGGTTGGTGAACATACCAATCAGAAAGAGCTGGTTAATGAATCCAACAGTAGCTTCATTAGGTGTGACCCCGCGTTTGCAATTGCCTGGTATCGTAAAGCTCCGTTACACTGTTGCCCTTCTTGGTTTCTGTTCACAGGGTTTCAAGTCCTCTCCTCGTCATTGTCCTTCAAAACACCCCTCTATCACATCCATTATATGCTTATCTGAAGCTCTATAGCTCTGTCTTCACTTTTGTGTTCACAGCAGGATTTAAAGACAAAAGTTTATAAAATGCAAGTATAAATCTAAGTTGTGAGGAAAGAAATGAAATCATTCCCTTTACAGTCGTTGCTAGTTCTGTTTTTTAAAAAAATCGTCACTTAGAAATATTACTGGATTTGTTCCACCCAGGAATGCCAATTCTTTGTGTTATTTTATATCTCTTAGAAAAAGTTATGGGGGGTCCTCTTCACTCCTTTGAAATGCAGAAAGGAAAACGCCCAACAGTTAGACTTCAGTGTGATCTTCTAGCATTTACTCAAAAAATTCCTAGTGTGTCCTCGCATGAGCTTCCAATTTCTAATTCTCGTTCAGTTTCATCTCTTCTCACTCGCTGAGGTCTATTTGACATATTTTGGCACTTTTCAAGTGTGTTGTGTGTATCCAGAGTACCCACACTGTGTACTCCTTAAGATTCCCCAGTGAAAGCATCTAGGAAAATTGTACCAGCCTAGGGCTTCATCGCTAGGACTTGAACCTCACTTAGAAGGATGGGTTATTACAATTTAAGAGCTCAAAAACAATATTTCCCAAGGCTGAGATCTTTATTCAATGCTAGGACAACTCCAAACAAGACCTGCCCCATAAAGTATTTGGGAAATGATTAATCAGCATTGTACACACCCAGATTTCTGTCTGTTCCTTTTATTAAAAGCAAAAGGGATTAACTACTTTTGTGAGCCATTTATCCCCTTTGTAACTGGGCCAATATGCGTCAGTAGTATTGCTTTGTCATTATAGTTTATTCTCCTCCTTTTCATTCTGAAGTGTATTTCTATGTAGATGAGAATAGTGTCTTTTATTTTTCTCAGACTTGTGGGCTCTCCAGTTCATTTCCCTGAATGATTATCAGCCAGAAGAGGTAAACCCTCATAGACAGGCCTTTTACCCCCCTGGTACTCCTCAGTTGACAATTAAAGTTAAAATCTGAATTTACAGAATAGAAAAGCCTAAAAAGTTTAATGGTTTACTGAAATCAGAGGCAGATATGTATATTTATACAAAGGTGTTCGCAGCCTCAAGGAATAAGCTTGGGTTCCCTGATGAGAGATGTTCATGGAAAACCAGACACAATTAGAATGAGCCTAGGTTAAATCCAAGTCCTACTTGATAAACTGCCTGGATATACTGTATCCTCATTAAAATTGCCAAGAAACAGGCCCTCTCTCTTGTGGCATCCTGTCTCTTTAGCTGATTTTTGGCTTGCATCCCTGGTGTCTTCTTGATCCCCCTCACTGGTCAATGCACATTGCACTTGGATGTCTCCTCTTCTGAGCTGGAACTTGCAAGCACTACCGTGAAGGTATTTGATGGAGGGACACTCTGAGGCCGAGATTGCAAAGGCAATAATGGTGAACAGTCAGTATGAGTAACGGCAAAAGGAGGCTTGCGGGCTGTCAAGGCCCCAGGAGCTGCCATGGTAAGGTGCCCCAGCTAGAGGCCCCTGGTGCTCTTCGGCCCATCACCATCCTTTACACAGCTCTGTTTGGCTATAGTTATTACCATCACATCATTCCATCAGTAGGTGAAAGTGGAGGCTTTCTGAGATGAAGCAGGTGGCCTATGGTCACACAGCTACTGACCCACAGAACCATGTTTAGATCCAGACCCTCTCACTCAAGATTCGTGACGCCCAGCCACAGCCATGAGCTGCTTCTGAGTCCAAAAGGATCAATGGGAATTAGTTTTCATGGAAGGGGAGGGTTGCATTTGAGGCAGAGAGCTTAACGTTTCCAAAGGCTGATAGGCATGGGATGCTCTAGCACGTGCAGAGAGTGACAAATAACTTAGTATAATTAGAAGCCAATGGGTGAAGTGACCCAAGATCAAACAATTATCCAAACTGATACTCACACTGCTCTGACTCTCAGGACAAGACTGAAACCTGCTGTGGGTAGTGTGTGTGTGTGTTTGAACATGCATGTGTACGTGCATGTGTGTGCACTGAGGGGAGAGTGCACTGAATAAAGAGGTGGAATGAGGCACGATTGCAGAATAAGACTGATTGAGGAAGAATCTTCCAAAACCAGGATCCCAGCGGCTAGTCTGCTTTATTTGTTCCACTGGGCCAGTTACAGGATCACCCACCATCTCAGGAAATCACTGTTTCGTGGTGAATCGTTTCTGGTAGATGCTCAATAAATAATGGATTCAGACTTTATCTTAGCTTTCCTCCGTCAACATCCCTGTCCCCGCCTTTCCCCCATGTTCATCTGGCAAAAGGTGCAGAAGGAGAGTTAAAATAAATATGCAGAATTAGGAGATGGCTCTTTATTGACTCTCTGAGAGAGGCCCTGAGAAGCCCCAACTGTCACCACACCCTTAAGTAAGTAAAATTGCTGAATCAGTGAGAATAAGCTCTCTCTCCCCTCCACCCAGTGTTCTCAGCCAGCCCTGTAGCACCCTTGGTTCTTGAATGCCAAGGTCTTCCTATATCTCCAGCTTTTTTGCGTGCTCTATTACCATTAGCAAAGAACTTCTCTTTAACTAGGAGAGCCCTGATCAGGTTTCTGCAAATCAGCTACTCTGAACAGGGCTGTACAAGCCCAGACTAGATCCGAGTAATTAATGGGAGGCGGTAAAATGATTAAGGAATAAATCACAATCGGCAGTGGTGCCTCAGGGGCCAGGTGGGAAATAAAGGGGTTATTAATTTCCTCAAGGAGTTCAAGTGGCCCCATTACTCCTTAATCTGCTAATCTCCAGGTAAAACTGTGGGGTTAGTACCTCCCAGTTCCATGAAGATAAGGCAGTGTGTACAAAGAGGGTCTGCACTGAGGTGGAGCTCCAAGGACCCTTAGCAACTTTCTTTGTGTATGTTTGCTACTTTACTAAGTTGGACACATGCAGTGGAGTTTCAATATGTCTCCATTGTGTGGGGCTGAAAGCAGTCTGATAAATCAGAACACAAGTGTAGAACTTAGGAGTACCGGGTATAAAGACTTGGAAACTAATCTAGCTTGAAAACACTCTGATTCGGCTAAATTCCAATTGGTAGTGGAAGGTTATGTCACAGTAGGTGACCAGCTGCTCCAGTTTGCCCAGGACTGTCCTAGGTATTTGGGATGATTGGCCACCCAGAAGGACACAGTCAAGAATGTATTGATAACATATAGTATAATGACTATAGTTAACAATACTGGATTCTATATTTGAAAGTTGATAAGACTGTAGATCTTAAAACTTCTTATCACAAGAAAAATATAATATGTGAGGTGATGGACATCAACTAAATTTATTGTGGCAATCATTCTGCAATGTATACAAATATAAAATCATTATGTTGTACACAAACTTGTACAATGTTATATGTCAATCATAGCTCAATAAAACTGGGGAAAAAACATAGTTAAATTAAAAGAATGAATTTAATTTAAATTAAATGTAAATTAGAACACTTATTTTATTACAGAAAATGCTCCTAACCTAGAAAATAGTGTTCCTTGGAAATTAGAACTAAAGTTGAGTGAACAGAAAGAAACCAACTTATGGAGGCCTTAGGTGATAGGACCTGTCTCACCTATGAGCAAGATGTGGGGCTGGACCATCACTGCCAGCGTTGAATGTTACCTAGGACAGGCAGAAATTAAGTAAACCGTCCACTGTTTCCTTTGTGGGTCATTGTTTCTTTCATTTCCACTTTTGACTCTGATCTAAAGCTGGAAGAGTTACCGGTTCAAATGTCACTGTTAGTATAGTAAAACTCTACCATTATTCAATGAATAGGATCCAAAAAATTCAACTGTGTGAAATATGGAGTCTTGTCTTTGCAAGGTAAATGAAAAGTAATTTGCTGTTGGTCATTACCGTGACAAAAAGCACAAAAATAACAACACTAAAACGTATGCTGTTTACAGCTGCGTTACATCTGAAGTAATCAAGAGCTAGTCCCTTTCTAGCCACCCCTTCCCCAAAAGATGAGGACTTTAGCCATCCCCACATGAGCAGAACAGCTGGATGGAGGATGGGAGACAACAGTGTTACATGTAAAGTCCGTCACCACAAGAGGTTTCACTGCTTTTCTACTTTCGTAGATGAAAGAAGACTGAGCAGCAGGTGACTGTGACCAAACCAGCTCACCACTCTGGGCGTCATTACATTTCATTTGTAAAATAGGAAATTGGAATGAGCTGTTTAAATCATTTTTCAAAGAGAATCCTTATTTAGAAAATAAAGAAAACTGGTGCAGGGCTGATTGAAGGGGCCTGGGAGTGCAGCCCATCCCTTTAGTCCCTAGCCCCTCAACCGTGGCTATGCTCCTTCAGATTGAAACAGCAGCACTTCCACATCTGCAATCTGGGATTTGAGCCATGTTAGGCACTTCTCTACACTCATTCCATTATGGTTTAATATTTAATTAAAAGACACACATTGTGTTTACTCATTACACAAGTTTGCCTCCACCCACCAGGCTTGTCGAAGACTCAACCCTTCATTTCTAAGAATTACATCCCATTTCCTGGAGCCTGTTCCCTTTGGCTCCACTGTCAATTTGTCACCTGCGGCTGGGGAAGAGATGTGCTCAGAAGTTAAAGATGTGTTGGGCGAAGCTTTGCATGGTCCAGATTGGCAGTGGGCCAGGCAGTGAGGAGACTCAGCCACTGTGGGCCTGAGACCCACACATGTGGTGCTACTACAGAACCACCTGCCTCAGTGTGTAGACACACTATATTCCAAAGTCTGCAAATCGCAGAAACAAAAGTCCTTTACAGTGCTGTGTGCTCATCCAGAAAGAGATGTCCTCCTAATTCCCACAGTTGAGGCACCTGTGTTAAATCAAGATGATAATACGCAAAAATTAGGAGAGACCAGAACCAGGTCTGCTGCTGCCATTGTGTTCAGCCACTCGCCATCCACACTGCTTCAGGTTTGTCCTCACGTGTGTGGCAAGAGGGCAAAGAGAAATGAGGTGTTAGCTGTGCTACCTACTGCCCACAGTCAGCCAGCAAATGCTGGGTTTGAAAAAGCTCAGGCAGGAGATCTTGATCATTAGCTATGATGAGGGCTGGCAGGGGAGCGTGTTCATTTCTAATTTACCAATGCATAATATGAGACGTTCAAGTTTGAAATATGGTGATTTTTTCCTCTCACAAAATGTTTCTCTAAAAAAAAGCTCTCTTCTTTTAGGTGCCAGTGACATTAGCTATGGCCCTGATAATTTGAGAAAATTTTGAAAATGAGCTATGTGAACCAATAGCTTCGAAAGTGACATTTAGATAAATAATGTCTTTCTATATAAAAGTAAAACCATTGCTTAAGTGGGCAACAGTCTTGTCTCTCAGTGAGTTAATAGAATGGCTCTCTGGATACACTGTGGCCATAGGAACTTGCTGGACTCCTGGAGGGCAGGAAAGTGCGCTCCTGCGGCATCCTTGTGCATTTGAAATCCACAAATCGCAAGAGTGCTCCTGGATTTTGGACCCTAGATCAAAACACGTGAGTCATCGCTCTTGATCCCACTCAAAGTCTTCTTTCTCCAGAATTTCCAGGTGTAAAGGCCCATAAAAAGCATGATGTAGATAATTTTAAAGGCTATTAGAACATGTTTCTCTTCAAAGGCTGACCTCAGTGTCTATAGGCAGTGCTTCTTTTCTTGCTGAATAGCTGATACAATGTGCCTTCAACAAAAGACACACTACAGCAGATGTTTTTCTTCTATACCCTTTACCTCAACGATATTCCCATTACTTCTGGAAGCTCCTTTCAGTCCAATCTTGTCAACACAGCTGATACTTAGCAAGGAACTGTTGCATTCCAGGTTCCAGAAAACTAAATGTTTTGTGTGCTTGTTATCATTCACCAGATACAACTGACAAGGCCATGAGAAAGTGTCACTCATGCTGGGACTTAAGCTGAGAAACACCAAGTGACCTCCCAGGGCAACACCACTGCTAGGTGCAGAATCATGGCTTAGACCTGGACCGCACGAGCTGCAGAACACAGAAATCAACTAGGCTCAAGAGGCTACTCAAGCCAACTATTCTTTTCCTAAGGAAAATCTTCGTGTGGATTTTAAACTTCAAACCCTTTTAGAGAGGCAGGCAGGAATCTAGAGCCGAGCCACGCATGAGCACACCAGCTGGTTACAGCTGCCACCACAGTCTCTGACGTGTTCCTGCCCAGAAGAAAGAAACTGACATAAAGAGGTGCAGTGAGTGCCCAGACTGTCTAGGAGACGCTGGGGTGGCAGACAGACATGTCTGAGGTAGGGACACATGGGCTGCCTTTTCAAGAGGAAAGAAGGAATTTGTCCCAGAACAGAAAGGTGTTTGGAGTTAGAGTACAATGCCCAGAATGAGTGAGAGATTATATCACATTTGGCGGCTGCTATTCCTTAGGTATGGCTACAAGGAAAGTGACAAGAAGGAGTGAAAACAACTGAGGCTGGATGTGAAGGTAGGGCTAAAGTGATGGAAAACCTGCACAGAACAGGTGTTGGAGCAAAGACAAGTCCTGAAGTAAGGCCTGCGCCCACATACTACATGCATTTCCCTGCTAAAAGATGTGTGACCCATAGGCTCTGCAACAGCACAGCTACTTTGTAACCAGCCGTATTCAATACAAAGGAAAATAATGTCTTGGAAATGGTGCAACTGAGCAATTCTGGAAGCACTGAAGACCACCTTTACTAAGTAAGACAAAATGAAAATAGAAACTTAGAAAACCTATCTATTAAGTAGATAACTTCAGTTATCTAAGTCAAAGGTCTAAGAAGAGTTTCAGCAGCTCATAATTCTACCATGATCTCTCCCCAAGCACAAATCATACAGAAAGGTGCTTTTGTAATCACAGCTTTCTCTTCTGTTTTTGGTGGTGATGGGAGTACGGGGGTGGGCGGGTGCTTCAAGTCCACCAAATGTTTCAACTTTATTTTTTCTCCTCTTCCCTGATTTTTGAACACAGCAGCCTTTGTCAGTTCAAACACTGTGAGTTTTCTCTTTTTTAAGTAAAAATTTATAATAAATTTTCAACTAAAAATGCAACAAATCTGAAACTTTGTATTCTGCAGAAGCAAGATGGACAAAGGTGCCCTTATGTTCACTTTTCCTTGCAGCAGCCTTCACCTTGTACACAGTCACTTCTCTGGGGGCTAAACCCCGAAACCATTGTAGGCCTGACCACCGCTTTCGTCTTCTAGTCTCTTCTGCACTGGGGAAGATTGTACTGTTTTAATCTCAGTGAGGCGGAACCAATGTAGCTCTAATACAGTTATGGCCAAATGCCTCTATTTCCAGCACACTTTATTTTATTGTAAACACTACATCTAATTTTTTGTTTTTTTGGTTTTTTTGAAAAAAAGGTATCTATAACTTTATTTAAAATTTTGATTTACAACGTAATAAGTTTCTCTTTCATCTTAGTATTACCTCTCTGGTGTTATTTGAAATTTAGTTTTGTTTCCAAAATCACACTGTAATCATTCTTAGATTCCTTAAGCAACTGACTCAGGTTCAGTTTTACTGAAGACAAAACAATATAACAGCTTAAGAAAACTAGGTTCTTGAAAATGAGTAAGCAATATCTCATCTAACGTTGAGCGTTTGTAAATGTCAATTGTGTTTTGAGGGAGAAAAACTCGTCTGTTCTCTTTCCATTGCATTCCGGGGAAAGCAAGGGCCCCGTTCATGAATAATCTAGCTCTAACCTTTGTTAAACTTTTGTCTGCACACTGTAGATGGGTAAGGAGCAGATACTGAAGAAAGTTCTGCTTCATTCCAATAGCAGCCTCAGTTTTTCTCAACAAACTTCTTTTTCCAGCAGTGGAATCCCAGACTTCCTAGAGAATCCACTGAATTCTCACAACCTAATCTGTGAAATCCTTCTGTTCTTTTTTCTTTTGTCATAATATATACAATTGGAGCACGTGAGGATGAGATAAAGCCAGAGACATTCCTTCAAAACTGAAACCTTTCTGTGAGATTTGCTTCAGCTCCTACTGTAGTCTTCTGCTTTTTATTATTAATCGTTTAACACTTTTTAAAACTTGAAATCAATTTATTCTGAATTTTAGCATATTTTTAGTGGAGAAATGTTCAAATCTGTCTTCCCTTCTGCTCCCCTGACCTATTGTCGGATTAATTGTAGCTCAACTTTAGTTTCTGTCTTCAGTACAACGGATCTCGAAACATCAGCTTTCATTCCCAGCACTGGTGCCACCTCCACTTCTCTCTCTTTCTAGGTCTGTGTGAGGAAGCTCCAATGTGACCTGTTTGTCCACATGTTTCTTTCCCAGCCGCTGTGAAGGCACACACCTCCCCCTAAACACACATGTGCTAGAACCTCCCAGCCAAATGTCCTCTCAAGGCAATGGATTTTTTTTTATGAATCTCCATTTTGCTGTCGTTTGACTTGCACCCCTGTGATTCACTCCATCACCCCCAAGAGTTCCAAGAGGGGAAGGAAGGGAGCAGATGAGGAGGTCAACCCTGTGTGTTAACCGATACTGCAGAATATCTGTATTTAACAAGCTCTGGCAAGTGTGAATCGTTTTGCACTGAATATGCATGCCTACGCAGTGGTCTTGGCTTCAGATCTCCTGATCATTAGACTCTTCCACCCACAGAAGGGAATTGCAAGGACCACTTAGTAATTTTAGGTCTATAAAAAGTGAAAGGTGCTTTCCTAAACCTTGGAGGAAAGAATGAAAGCCGACAGCTTTGCCCGAGGGCACAGCTGTAGGAGAGTCTCTCATTGCATGTAGTTGGAGGACGTGGCTGATTTTCTCCTCTGGAAGTCTCCTAGAGCAGAGCCTGTGGTCCATCCTTGGATAAACCAGGGCTTTTAATGGCTTTGTTTGGCCATCACAGCCCGAAATGCTCAGGCAGACACTGGAGTCTCCATGAACCCAAAGTGAAACTTTCTCTTGAAGTCTAGCTCCTCATTTCTGCATGTGGTATTCCTTATGTGTTCCTCATCCACCTCAATAGCACACAATGCTCACTGTCATTTTTGAGATAAGACTTGCATTTTACTCTGCTCTTTGCATCTCTTCTCCAGATCCAGCTTCTACCCATCCTTCAGCCTGCAGCAGTCAGGTAGGCTCAGTTATACTGTGGTAACAAGCAACCCCCAAATCTCAGTGGCTCAAAGAAGCTTCTCCATAATATACATGCTCCTCAGAGGCCAGGTGGGAGGGGCCTCTATTTTATGTCACCCAAACTCAGAACCCCAGGGTGAGGGAGGTATTGTCAATATCCCCCCCGATTACTATGAAATGGAAAAGAAGAGAGATGGCTCACACACTGGTTTTTGGAGATTTCTCCTGGAATACTCACATGACATTTCCCCTTCACCTCCACTGGCCAAAGAAAGTTGCATGGTCATGCCTGAGTGTAAGGAGATGGAAAAGCTCAATCAGATGAGTCCCTGGAAGAAGACCTGGAGATATTTGGTGAATGGCCCTAATGACTGTCACAAACACAATGCGTATTCCCACCACTCCATGCAGTTGGCCTCCAGATATCAATCCTTCTTGCAAAGTCTTAGGATTTCTTATCTGAATCCATATGGCTCATGACATTCTCCTACATGGAACGTGTCTTTGAGGAGGCATGAGAGTAGTCACAAGCACTGGTTTAAAGCAAGACAAACATGCATTTGGGCCTGGGTACATGCCAGCTGAGTGATCTCTGAGAAGTTTCTAAATGCATCCTGTCTCAGCTTCCTCATCTGTAAAATCAGAAGAATGGTGCTAACTGTATGGTTCAGAGTTCTGACAGAAAATTATTGATAAAGGCACTGCTGGCAAAGGTGTAAGAGCAGAGTGTAAGGAATCCAAAGGAATAATGCTACACCACAGGTGAGTAATGAGGGGGACAGAAGCATCATCTCCTCAGGCCTGAGCTGGCTCCTAATAGGACTCAAACTCAGAGAGAAAACTTTGTGAAGTATGTGATCTGACAGGAGCTGCGACCTTGGGTCAAGGATCACCGTGGCCCTCGTTGGCGTGCAGAGCAGTAAACACTCACTGACTGAGCTGATGGGAAGCCAGAAGGTGGGAGAGCCTGTGGACTGTACATACAGGTCAGCTCTCCGGGAAACTAAGCAGGTAAATGTGGCTGAGGGTAGATCTGGAAAGTGAGCAGAAGATCTCTAGCACATTCAATCATTGTGCCTCTGTGATGGTCACAGTGACCACCAGTGATTCTATGGTAAATGTGAATTTGCTTTTTTATTGTACATCACTGCTATGGAGTGTGTCGTTGGTATTCCTGTGGAAACTCAAGGCTTTTATGTTGTATGATTGGTTCTTTCTCAAATGTATATATGATTAATTTGCCTAATATTTTGTAGGGTTCATATTAGTGTACTGAGATCTAATTCAAGTGCCTGGGTTACTCTGCAAAGCTAGCATTTGATCCTTAGTAAAGACTTCCCTATATTCTTTTTGTTGTTGTTTTTAATTTTTTAAATAATATCTTTATTGAAGTACAGTTGATTTTGTGTTAGTTTCAGGTGTACAGCAAAGTGATTCAGTTCTATGTGTGTGTGTGTGTATACATATATATACATATATATATATATATTCTGTTTCAGATTTTTTCCCTTATAGGTTATTACAAAATATTGAGTTAGTTCCCTGTACTATAGAGTAGGTTCTTGCTAGTTATCTATTTTATATATAGTAGTGTGTATATGTTAATCCCAAACTCTCAATTTACCCTCCCCCACCCATTCCCCTTTGGTAACCATAAGTTTGTTTTCTATGTCTGTGGGTCTATTTCTGTTGTAAATAAGTTCATTTGTATCATTTTGTTAGGTTCCACATATAAGTGACATCATGTGATACTTGTCTTTCTCTATCTGGCTTACTTCACTTAGTATGATTATCTCTAGGCCCATTCATATTGCTGCAAATGACATTATTTCATCCTTTTTTATGGCTAATAACATTCTATGTGTGTGTGTGTGTGTGTGTGTGTGTGTGTGTGAGTGTGTGTGTGTATGCCACATCTTTATCAGTTCATCTATCGATGGACATTTAGATTGCTTCCGTGTCTTGGCTATTGTAAATAGTGTTGCAATGGACTTTAGAGTGCATGTGTCTTCTTGAAAGGGATTAAAGACCTAAATGTAAGACCGGGTACTGTAAAACTCCTAGAGGAAAATATAGGCAGAACAGTCTTTGACATAAATCTCAGCAAAATCTTTTTGGATCTGTCTCCTAGGGTAACGGAAATAAAAACAAAAATAAACAAATGGCACCTAATTAAACTTAAAAGCTTTTGCACAGCAAAGAAAACCATAAGCAAAATGAAAAGACAACCTATAGAATGAGTGAAAATATTTGCAAATGTTGTGACCGACAAGGGATTAGTTTCCAAAATATACAAACAGCTCATACAGCTTAATATCAAAAACACAAAGAACCCAATCCAAAAATGGGCAAAAGATCTGAATAGATATTACTCCAAAGAAGACATACAGATGGCCAACAGGCACATGAAATCAATGCTCAACATTGCTAATTATTAGAGAAATGCAACTCAAAACTACAGTGAGTTATCGCTTCATATCGGTTGGAATGACCAAAGTCTACAAATCATAAAAGCTGTAGAGCAGGGGTCTCCAGCCCCCAGGCTGCACAGCAGGAGGGAGCGGCAGGCAAGCAAGTGAAGCTTCATCTGCTGCTCCCAATCGCTCCCCAGCGATCGCATCACCGCCTGACCAACCTCAACCCTCGTCCACGGAAAAACTGTCTTCCATGAAAGCAGTCTCTGGTGCCAAAAGAGGTTGGGGACCACTGCTGCAAAGGGTGTGGAGAAAAGGGAACCCTCTTGCACTGTTGGTGGGAATGTACATCGGTGCACCAACTGTGGAGAACAGTATGGATGTTCCTTAAAAAACTAAAAATGGAGTTATCATATGATCCAGGGCATATATCTGGAGAAAACTGTAATTCAAAAAGATACATGCACCCCAGTGTTCATTGCAGCAGTATTTACAATTCCCTATATTCCTCTAAGTGTGCTTGGAAGGACCACAGGTATGCAGCGATGAATAGATGACACCTCATACAAGAGAGCCCTCTGGTGGAAATTGGCTGATGTGGACCATTGCTTGCCTGACCCCAGGCCTGGGCTCATATAAAAGAATGAAATGTCTGCTCAGGCCACAGACGGTTTTAAATCCAACTCAGCCTCAGTCAAGGGTGTTAGTGCCCCAGAGGTCACATAAGGTTTGATTTTCTTCTTCCCTCGCACTTGGGGAAGGTGGTGCTGGCCCCACTCTGCCTGGTTCCTGCGTAGCCTTGACATGCACAGCTCTCAGTAGACAGGTGTGGGTATATGTAGACTCGGTGCAGCAAACTACCAGCCCCCAGGCGCTGCCTTCCTGAGGGCTGGTGAAGTCCTCCTGGGACTGGATGGATCCTTCCGCCCAGCCAAGTGGGCAGCAGTAGATGGTCAGGCTCAGACAGGAAAGACCCTGACTTCCAAACATCCAGGCAGCCATCTGTGGTCCTCCAGCTCAGGCCAGTCTGGGCCCTGTCAAGCTCCTGTGGCCAATTACTGAGCTGACCTTGCTGCTGGGCAAATGAACAGCTACCTGGGCAGCCTAGACAGTCCCTGGAATTTTTCAGTTTCCAACATTCACATGGTTGAGACAAGTGTCCACTCCCTCACAGCCTCTTAGCCTGCCAAGAGAGGTCATAACCCAGCAAGCATTGAACATGGCCCTGGTCCCAACAACCACATAGCAGATTGTGGCGTGCTATCCTGTAGGCTTCTGGTTATAATAACCCTGGACATTCATACTCACTGAGAATCAAATGTATGGGAGCAACTGTACCTCCAACCTGGCAGTTTTACACTAAGGCCCAAAGGTCCCAGAGAGCCACATGCATTCACGTCGCCTCCTGAAAGCCGGTCAACTCTGCATTCGCTGGTATGGAATAATCCTTGAGCCTCCCACTGCTTCACTGAGGAATAATTTCTTTACCACCATAGCATTTAGTCTCTGCTCTTTGTAAAGGAGAGAGGAGACTGGATAAATGAGCAAAATTGTTCTTGGGGCATGGGTGAGTAATGTGGCTGGGGGGCAGGTGTGACTCCTGGGCTCCCACCACCAGGGACATCAATGAGAGCTGTGCCTTTTGGAAGAGGAAGAGCTTCTTGCTGTCGTGGGAGGACAGCAAGAGCACTGGGTGGGTGGCTGCAGCCCTGACCCTAAGTCAACGCCGTCAGACCCCACAGCTGAGCAGTGCACTGTCAGAGACGTGGAATCTGCTGCTTTCTGCAAGCCAGCCTCTGTTCTCATGCCAAAATCCAGCACCCCAGCTTTCCTTTGGAAGCGTCTTACCTGCTTCCAATCCAAACAATTCCAGAGGGCTGACCCCATCTTCCATCCACAGTGAAGATGGGCATATCATCCACATCTAGCTAATCTCATGTTCCATCCGCTGGGTGCTCTGATGGGTTCAAAGATGATAGTATGACCCAAGCCAGGCCAATGGCATTTAAAGCCATGAATTTCTGTGGAACACAAAGGAAGGAAAAACCTTTTCTAGTAGACTAGACGGTGAGTTGGTGTCAGCTGGAGTTGGTGGAGGCCCTGGATGCAGTGAGACTGTGCCTGTGAATGGGGCCACCCAACGTCACATAGCAGGACATAGGGTTGGAGAGGGAGCAGGTCACACTGTGAGAGTGTGAGCCCCTCGACCTGCCAGGTCCAAACCCACTGTTAAACTCGCCGCATAAAAGTATGAATTTATTTCTACCATTTACAATACATTAAATTATTTTGCTTCAGTAAGTGTGTCCAGTTCCTTGGAGGCAGAAAAAGTCCTTGCTGACTCATCAGCGTCAAAGGTCTCTGAGTCTCCCCCACATGGTGTCCTCACTGAGCAGGGCCCGACTGCAGAGGTGGCCACACTGGCTGGGCTCAGATCTTAGGGGAGCTGCCAAACATCTCTGTCCCTGTTCCTTCCCTCCCCCAGGAATGAAAAGCCCCAGAATGATGAGAGGAGAACCAGGAGGGGAAAGAGGTCCCTGGATGGCTAATTGGTTTGTCTATATTTTCTTTATTTTAAGGTCCATCTTGTTAATGTGTGTTTTTACTAAGAAATCACCCATTTCCTCTTGGTTTTCAGTTTGATGTAATAACTTTCTTTTATTTGATTTTTATTTTCTCCTCCCTTTCTAGTTTTCTACATAATTCTTACAACTAACAAACAAATATAAATACCTTACTAGTAACTAAAGTCTGTATTTTTTCCAGTTCCCTTCATTCTCTTTTTCTGTTCCAGGATTCCATCCATGGTACTGCATGATATGTAGTCATCATGACTATTTAAGCTCTTGTTGTCCTTGACAGTTGCTCAGACTCTTTTTGTTTCAATTACCCTGACAGGAGGAAGGCACTATGTGGAACCCACACTTCAGGAGAGGTGTTTTAGCTTCACCTCATTGAAAGATGGCTGAGTGTCTATATCATTTATTTGGAATTCTCTGGCATAGAAGATTTCTATTTAACCTCATCAATTCTCAGGAATTCTCCTGCATAGGGGATTTCTCTTCAATCCTATTAATAAAATACCTGTGCAATCATTTATTTTTACCAGTGTGGACACGTGGATAGGTAATTTAAACTTCTGGGTATAACCCAGCACTGCAGTATTTGGTTGCTTTGTTTATTCCTGTTTTGCCTATTGATATCCCTTTCGTTTGGCCCCTGTTTCCTTTGACATCATTCCGTCTGTGAGTTTTTCTTTTTCCTTCCTGCCTGCGTTGACTACTTCTTACGTCTCATTTCTATGAGACCCCTGTGTGCAGGAATTAAATTTGTTTCTTTTTCTTCTTTTGATCTGTCTTGTGTCAATTTTATTATTAGTTCAGCCACAAGATTTCAAGAGGGATAGAACTCAAGAGTTCTAATATGTGTGCAGCAATATCTCATTGTAGTATTAATTTGCAATTCCCCAGCGGTGTATGATGTTGAGCAAATTTTTGAATACTCTCTGTATATTTTCTCTGGTCAGGTGACTGTTCATATCTCTACCTATCTTTAATTGGGTTGTGTTAGAGTTTTTTGTATATTTGAGACAGAGCCTTTATTAGGTATGTGTTTGCAAATACTTTTTCTCCCAGTTTGTGGCTTGCATTTTGATTTTCTGAATAAGGTCTTTCACAGAGTAGAAATCTTTAATTTTTATAAAGTCCACAGTATTCCTTGCACTTTTTTTTTGTGGATAGGCTTTTTGTGCTGTGTGTTAAAACTCAAAGCTCATGATCTACATGACCAAACCCAAGGACATGTAGATTTTCTTCTCTGTTTTGTTCTATAATTTTGAATAGTTTTGCATTTAAAATTTGTCTATGAAAATTTTTCAGTGAATTGGGGTAAGTTTTAAAGTTTGCATCTACATTCATTTCATTCCATATGGTTTCCAATTAATTGTTCCTTAACTACTTTGGAGAACTTATGGGGTATAGTCTCCAGTTCAGTTTGAATTTGCATAGTTTAATGGATTCAGCAGTTCCACCAGCAGGGGGCAGTGTCTCAAGTGACATGGGAGGGAGGCGCGGCCTGCACTTCCGAGACTGACCAAAAAGTGGCGCTGAGCTCGCCCCCTTCCGAACCACAGCACCTGTGCATTCCCAGCACAATCAATTCTGAGTGCGGCTGAGAGGGGTACGGGTTCGGGTTAGGGTTCGGGTTAGGGCTCGGGTTAGGGTTTAGGGTTAGGGTTTAGGTTTAGGGTTGCAGTTAGGGTTACGGTACAGGTTAGGGTTAGGGTTAGGGTACGGGTGAGGGTTAGGGTTAGTGTACGGGTTAGGGTTAGGGTTCGCGTTAGGGTTAGGGTACGTGTTAGGGTTAGGGTATTTATTAAACCTCTCCCACTCTCTAGATACCACTTAGCACGTAAAGGAATATTATTTCGGGTCCAGCCATGGAGAAGATTTTAGACACTAGGATAAGATAAAGAACACACACATTATAAATAAATCACATTAGGATTCTTTCTTGAACCTGTACATTAAAACAGTAGTGCTCAGGAAATCTAATGGAGGCAAAAGCAGTAAAGGGAAGTTTTATGGGAATAACATCACAGATTTTCTGTAGAACACACAGATTTTGAGTGGTTAGAAAGTCAAGGAGGAATGCTTTCGTTCTGAAGATATAAACCCTCTTCTAAATTGAGCTGTTATTGGAAGTTAGAAATCTTTTGTTGCGGTTGTGTTGCTTTGTGTTTTCATGATTATTCTGCTTGCATCTCCCTTGTTAAACCTTTGATTTGGGGAAGAGTGCCATTACTGGAAATGAGTTTACAGAATTATTCTCAAAAACAGAAGGAAATTGTTCTCACCTAAATATTAAGAAATAATCTCTATACTGGTGTACTAACAGAATTATGATTCAGGGATAATAATTCTATGAAATGTAATTAAACACACAATATATATTTTTTTCTTTTAAATTTCCATTGTTACTTTTTTAAAGTACAATTATAATTCAAGTACTTTGTAGCAAGTGAAATTTAAAAAGACTAAAGGAAAAGATAATATTTTACCATTTGCCATCCTTTCCTACTCCCTGAAACGATCAGCATAATGTGTAACTTTCTCATTTTATCCAGGCGTTCCTTACATGTGGAACATCATGTTCCTCACTGTAGAAAAACAGATTCAGCCCTCACACTTTTTATAGGCTACGTAACAGTCCATAGAACAGAAATACCAACTATTTCAGACTTAGGTTTTTGAGGGCCACTCAGGTTAATTTCTGTTTTATTTTGTTGTTCTGCTAATCTGTTTTAATGCCAGAAAAAATATATTTTAAAATACAAAAAAAATTAAGTTAGGGGTAAGGATTATGGTTTAGGGTATGGGTTAGGGTACGGGTTAGGATTAGGGGACATGTTAGGGTTAGATTATTGGTTAGGATTAGGGTACAGGTTAGGGTTCGGGTGCCGGTTAGGGTTAGGTTTAGGGTACGGGTTAGAGTTAGGGTATGGGTTAGGGTTAGGGTACAGTTTAGGGTATGGCTACAGGTTAGGGTTAGGGTACGGGTTAGTGTTAGGATAGAGGTTAGGATTAGAGTATGGGTCAGGGTACGGGTTAGGGTACGGGTTAGGGTTAAGGTTAGGGTATGGTTTAGGGTACAGGTTAGGGTAGGGCTACGGGTTATCGTTATGGTTAGGGTACGGGTTAGTGTTAGGGTACAGTTTAGGGTATGGCTATGGGTTAGGGTTAGGATACGGGTTAGGGGACGGGTTAGTGTTAGGGTATGGGTTAGGATTAGGGTACAAGTTAGGGTATGGGTTAGGGTTTGGGTACGGTTTAGGGTACAGGTTAGGGTACGGCTACGGGTTAGGGTTAGAGAACGGGTTAGGGTTAGGGTACGGGTAAGGGTACAGGTTAGGATTAGGGTACAGGTTAGGGTTAGGGTACAGGTTAGGGTTAGGGTTAGGGTATGCGTTAGGGTTAGGGTACGTGCTAGAGTTAGGGTATTTATTAAACCTCTCCCAATCTCTAGACACCACTTAGCACTTAAAGGAATACATTTTGGGGTCCAGCCGTGGAGAATATTTTAGACACTAGGATGAGATAAAGAACACACACATTATAAATACATCACATCAGGATTCTTTTTTGAACTTGTACATTAAAACAGTAGTGCTTAGGAAATCTATTGGAGGAAGAAGCAGTAAAGGGATGTTCTACGGGAATAACATCACAAATTTTCTGTAGAATACACAGATTTTGAGTGGTTAGAAAGTCAAGGAGGAATGCTTTCGTTCTGAAGATATAAACCCTCTTCTAAATTGAGCTGTTATTGGAAGTTAGGATTTTTTTGTTGCTGTTGTATTGCTTTGCGTTTTCATGATTATTCTGCTTGTATCTCCCTTGTTAAACCTTTGATTTGGGGAAGAGTGCCATTACTGGAAATGAGTTTAAAGAATTATTCTCAAAAACAGAAGGAAATGGTTCTCACAAAAATATTAAGAAATAATCTCTGTACTGGAGTACTAACAGAATTATGATTCAGGGATAATAATTCTATGAAATGTAATTAAACACACAATATATTCTTTTTCTTTTAAATTTCCATTTTTATTTTTTAAAGTACAATTATAATTCAAGTTCTTCATAACAAGTGAAATTTTAAAAGATTAAAGGAAAAGATAATATTTTACCACTTGCCAACCTTTCCCACTCCCTGAAATGACCAGAAAATTTCTCATTTTATCCAGGTGTTCCTTACATCTGGAACATCGTGTTTCTCACTGTAGAAAAAAAAATTAGCTCTCACACTTTTTATAGGCTACATAACAATCCATAGAACAGAAGTACCAACTATTTCAAATTAGCTTTTTGAAGAACACTCAGGTTACTTTCTGTTTTATTTTGTTTCCCTGCTAATATGTTTTAACCCCAGAAAAATAATACTTAAAATACAAAAATTAAAGAAGTTAAGTTAGGGGTAAGGATTAGGGTTTAGGGTATGGGTTAGGGTACAGGTTAGGGTACGGGTTAGGGTTAGGGTACAGGTTATTATTAGGGTACAGGTTAGGGTACGGTTTAGGGTACAGGATAGGGTATGGGTTAGGGTTAGGGTACGGGTTAGGGTTAGGGTTAGGGTTAGGCTACGTTTTAGGGTACAGGTTAAGGTATGGCTACGGGTTAAGGTTACGGTACATGTTAGGGTATGGGTTAGTGTTAGCATACAGGTTAGGATTAAGGTACAGATTAGGGTTAGGTTTAGGGTTAGGGTTAGGGTACGGTTTAGGGGACAGGTTAGGGTATGGCTACGGTTTGGGTTAGGTTACTTGTTAGGGTACGGGTTAGGATATGTGTTAGGGTTAGGGTATGGTGTTAGGGTTAGGGTTAGGGTACGTTTTAGGGTACAGGTTAGGGTACGGCTATGGGTTAGGGTTAGGGTACGTGTTAGGGTACGGGTCAGTGTTAGGGTATGGGTTAGGATTAGGGTACAGGGCAGGGTACGGTTTAGGGTACAGGTCAGGGTTAGGGTTAAGGTACAGTTTAGGGTACAGGTAAGGGTACGGATAGGGGTTACAGTTAGGGTACGTGTTAGGGTATGGGTTAGTGTTAGTGTACAGGTTAGGATTAGGGTACTGGTTAGGGTAAGGGTTAGGGTCAGGGTTAGGGTTAAGGTTAAGGAACAGGTACAGTTTAGGGTACAAGTTAGGGTACGACAACGAGTTAGGGTTAGGGTACGTGTTATGGTAAGGGTTAGTGTTAGTGTATGGGTTAGGATTAGGGTACAGGTTAGGGTAAGTGTTAGGGTTAGTGTTAGGAAATGGGTACTGTTTAGGGTACAGGGTAGGGTACAACAACGGGTTAGAGTTAGGGTACGTGTTAGGGTATGGTTTAGTGTTAGTGTACAGGTTAGGATTAGGGTACGGGTTAGGGTAAGGGTTAGGGTTATGGTTAGCATTAGGAAGCGTGTACAGTTTAGGGTACAATTTAGGGTACGACAACAGGTTAGAATTTGGGTATGTGCTAGGGCACGGGTTAGGGTTAGTGTATGGGTTAGGATTAGGGTATGGGTTAGTGTAAGGGTTAGGGTTAGGGTTAGGGTTAAGTTTAGGGTTAGGCTATGACAACAGGTTAGGCTTAGGGTACTTGTTAGGGTATGGGTTAGTGTTAGTGTACGGGTTAGGATTAGGGTACCAGTTAGTGTAAGGGTTAGGGTTAGGGTTAGGGTTAGAATTAGGGTTAGGGAACGGTTACGGTATAAGGTACAGGTTACGGTATGACAACAGGTTAGGATTAGGGTACAGGTTAGTGTTGGTGTACGGGTTAGGTTCAGGGTATGGGTTAGGGTAAGGTTTAGGTTTAGGTTTAGGCGTAGAGTTAGGGAACGGGTATGCTTTATGGTACTGGTTAGGGTACAATGGGTTAGGGTTAGGGTACTTGATAGGGGAAGGTTTAGTGTTAGTGTACTGGTTAGGATTAAGGTATGGGTTAGGGTAAGGGTTAGGGTTAGGTTTAAGGTTACGGTTAGGGTTATCGAAAGGTTACGGTTTAGGGTACAGGTTAGGGTACGACAACGGGTTAGGGTTAGGGTATGTGTTAGGGTATGGGTTAGTGTTAGTGTACCGGTTAGCATTAGGGTAATGGTTAGGGTAAGGCTTAGGGTAAGGGTTAGGGTTAGTGAACGGGTGCGGTTTAGGGTGCAGGTTAGGGTATGACAACAGGTTAGGGTTAGGGTACGTGTTAGGGTACAGGTTAGTGTTAGTGTACAGGTTAGGATTAGGGTACAGTTTAGGGTAAGGGTTATGGGTAGTGATAGGGAACGGGTACTGTTTAAGGTACAGGTTAGGGTAGGACAACGGTTTAGGCTTAGGGTACATTTTAGGGCATGAGTTAGTGTTAGTGTATGGGTTAGGATTAGGGTATGGTTTAGGGTAAGGTTTAGGGTTAGAGTTAGTGTTAGGGTTAGGGAACGGGTATGGTTTAGGGTACAGTTTAGGGTACGACCAGGGGTTAGGTTTAGGGTACGTGTTAGGGTATGGGTTAGTGTTAGTGTACGGGTTAGGGTTAGGGTATGGGTTAGGGTTAGGTTTAGGGAACAGATATGGTTTAGGGTACAGGTTAGGGTACTACAATGTTTTAGGGTTAGGGTACGGTTTAGGATTAGGGTAGAGTTTAGTGTAAGCATAAGGGTTAGGTTTAGGTTTAGGGTTAGGGAATGGGTACGTTTTAGGATACAGGTTAGGGTACGACAACAGGCAAGGGTTAAGCTACATATTAGGGTATGGGTTAGTGGTAGTGTACGGGTTAGAATTAGGGTACGGTTTAGTGTAAGGGTTAAGGCTAGGGTTAGGGTTAGGTTTAGGTTTAGGGAATGGGTACTGTTTAGGGTCAGCTTAGGGTACGACAACGGGTTAGGGATAGGCTATGTGTTAGGATAAGGGTTAGTGTTACTGTACGGTTTAGGATTAGGGTATGGGTTAGGTTAAGGTTTAGGGTTAGTGTTAGGGTGAGGGTTAGGGTTAGAGTTAGGGAATGCGTACGGTTTAGGGTACAGTTTAGGGTATGACAACGGGTTAGGGTTAGTGGACCTGTTATTGTATGGGTTAGTGTTAGTGCACAGCTTAGGATTAGGGTACAGTTTAGTGTAAGGGCTAGGGTTAGGGTTAGGGATCGGGTACTGTTTAGGGTACAGTTTAGGGTACTACAATGGGTTAGGATTAGGGTACGGGTTAGGGTAAGGGTTAGGGCTAGGGTTAGGGTTAGGTTTAGGGTTAGGGAACGAGTATGGTTTAGGGTACATCTTAGTGTACGACAACGGGTTAGGGTTAGGGTATGTGTTAGGATTAGGATTTGGGTTAGCATAAGGGTTAGGGTTAGGCTTAGGGAACGGGTACGGTTTAGGGTACATGTTAGGGTATGACTTAGGGTTAGGGTACCTATTAGGCTACGGGTTAGTGTTAGTGTATAGTTTAGGATTAGGGTATGGCTTAGGGTAAGGGTTAGGGTTAGATTTAGGGAACGGGTACAGTTTGGGGTACAGATTAGTGTACTACAACGGGTTAAGTTTAGGGTACGGGTTAGGATTAGGGTACAGGTTAGTGTAAGCATAAGGGTTAGGGTTAAGGTTAGGTTTAGGGTTAGGGTTAGGCAATGGGTACGGTTTAGGGTACAGGTTAGTGTATGACAATGGGTAAGGGTTAGGGTACGTGTTAGGGTACAGGTTAGTGTTAGTGTATGGGTTAGTATTGGGGTACGGGTAGGGTAAGGGTTAGGGTAAGGTTTAGGTTTCGGGTTAGCTTTAGGGAACTGGTACGGTTAAGGGTACAGTTTAGGGTACGACAGCAGGTTAGGATTTGGGTACGTGTTAGGGCATGGGTTAGTGTTAGTGTATGGGTTAGGATTAGGGTATGGTTTAGTGTAAGGGTTACAGTAAGGGTTAGGTTTAGGGTTAGGCTTAGGGTTAAGTTTAGGGAACGGGTATGGTTTAGGGTACAGGTTACAGTACAACAACTGGTTAGGGTTAGGGTACCTGTTAGGGTACGGGTTAGTGTTAGTGTATGGGTTAGGATTAAGGTATGGGTTAGAGTAAGGCTTCGGGTAAGAGTTACGGTTATGGTTACGGTTAGGGTTAGGGTTAGGGAACGGGTACGGTTTAGGGTACCGGTTAGGGTACGACAACGGGTAAGTGTATCCTTTTTCCTTTCAATGTTTCATATATAGGCCCAGCTATTAGACTGTAGTTAGAGATCCAGATGCAGCAAACCCCGGCCTCCCCAAGAATCTCTAAGCTGTCTTCTAGTTTTCGAAGTGGTATGGCTGCAAATGGCTTCTTCCCTTTCCTGCAATGGGCTTCTCCGACCTTCTGTGAGAATGAAGCCCAGGCAGGTCACCTTAGTCTTTGATATTTGAGCCTTTTTATTGGACACCTTCTATCCTTTATTGTCTAGGTAGTTCAGAGGCCTCCTTAGTAGGGCTGGCGATCAGAATGTCGTCTGAATATTGAAGGAGGGTTCCCTTTTCCAGAGGTAGAACTCTTAGGTCTTTAGCTAACGTTTCCCCAAAGATGGTGTGGGAATTTTTGAACTGTTGGGGCAGGACAGCCCAGCAGTATTGGGTTTTGTTTTGTTTCGTTTTGTTTTGTTTTTGTGGTACGCGGGCTTCTCACTGTTGTGGCCTTTCCCGTTGCGGAGCACAGGCTCCAGATGCACAGGCTCAGTGGCCATGGCTCACAGGCCCAGCCGCTCTGTGGCATGTGGGATCTTCCCGGACCGGGGCACGAACCCGTGTCCCCTGCATTGGCAGGCAGACTCTCAACCACTGCGCCACCAGGGAAGCCCAGCAGTATTGTTTTTGTTGTATGTTGAGTTCTGCCACTCACAAGCCAAAATTTCTTGTGACTCTTGGACTAATGTAATACAGAAGAAGGCATCATTGAAGTCTAATACAGAATACCATGTCCTGGTGGATGGTAGAATGACCAGCAGGGTGTAGGAATTAGAAACTACTGGATGTATAACCTCGGTGGCTTCACTGACTGCCCTGACATCCTTTACCAGGTACCCAGCAGCTCACGGGGCTCTCATGGTCAGGCACCTCCAAGGATATGGGGCTCACCTGGGCAGGTCCACAGTAGCCCATGGGGCTCTCATGGGCAGGTCCCTCCCAGGGTATGGAGCTCACCTGTGCAGCTATCCAGTGGCCCATGGGGCTCTCATGGTCAGGCCCCTCCCAGGATACAGAGCTCCCCTGGGCAGGTACCCCGGCAGGGCTGGGCACACAGGAACCGTGCACATAGCCCTCATTGCTGAGAACCCCCAGCTCACCTGTCACTCAGAGCTGACACAGAGCACCTCAGAGCAGGACTTGAACTAACAAACAGCAGCTCTGACAGGTCTGTGACCCTGGGCGTAACTCTGTGCGGCCTCCCTCCTCCTGGTCTTCCACTGCAGCCAGGGCACCAGGCCTCTGTCTCCACCCACCATGCCTCCTCTCCCTGACTCCTGGGTTCCTCTCATTAGGATAGGGTCTTCTTGAAGTTGTCTCCCACTCATGGGCCAGATAAAATTATTAGAAAACAAGCCAGAGCTTCAGCCCTTTGTGTATCCTGACTCTCAGGAGCCCACGCCTGTTCCTTGGACCTGGCCGGTTCATCAAGGTCTATTCTGCAACTGTGGGCCCATGAGGGGTGAGGATTGGCTGACCTGGGCAGCCTGACCCTGCCGGCCAGCTCTCCCCAGGTGTGCCTGGGTTGAGGTCAATATAAACACCGCTCCAGGCAGCAAGAGCCCCTGCAGCTGTGCCTGACGCCATATTCTCTGCCCCGTCAGCAGTGTCGGGGCTGGGCTGGTGGGTGGGAGTGAGGGGCCATGGCTTTGTGGGTGGCCCGGTGTGAGTGGGGCTCTGCTGGACTTTCTGCAGGAGTTGCCAGGCTGCCACCTGCTAAAGAAGAGGATGTGTCACCCATACCTGCCACTGGAATTTCTCCCCGGGCAGAGGTGAGGAAGGAGAAAAGCAGTGGGGGCCGGGACAGGAGGGGTATCTCAGTCAGGGAAATGGAAAGCTTCCAGAAGAGCACCCAAGGCCAGGGCCATCCTGGCTGGCCTGCAGGCACCAAGTCAGACGGCGTGCTGTCGCTGGTACGGCTCCACGGCCCTTCCTGTAGGCTTTCAAGTCCTTGTACATATTCAGGTGCTTTACATGGGAAGGGTGGGAACAGTTCAGCAGCAGCTGGCCTGGGGCTCAGCTCACGTTTACTCACAGACGCCTCGGCATGGTCCCCCAGCTTTGCGATGAGGATGCTCCTTGCAGGGGGGCTGCTGGCTGCATGGGAGATGATTCCCCACCTCTGACCAACTTCAGAGTTGTTTACCACTGGAGCAAGTGCCCTGATAGGCTTTTCCTCTGTATAACTGGTAGGGTCTTTTTTTTTTTCTTTCTTTCTTTTTTGGTTCAAGGTAGATTTTATTCCTCTTTTTTGTATTTATAGATATAAGCATGGAAATAATTCATTCATATAAATACATCTATGTGAAGGGAAGAACTTTTTTTCTGTTTTATTTTTTAAATTTTATTTATGTATTTAAATTTTTGAATTTTATTTATTATTTTATACAGCAGGTTCTTATTGGTTATCTATTTAATACATATAAATGTATACATGTCAATCCCAATCTCCCAACTCATCCCACACCCCCCACGACTTTCCCCCCTTGGTGTCCATACATTTGTTCTCTACATCTGTGTCTCTATTTCTGCCCTGCAAACTGGTTCATCTGTACCATTTTTCTAGGTTCCACATATATGCATTAATATACAATATTTGTTTTTCTAACTTACTTCACTCTGTATGACAGTCTCTAGATCCATCGACGTCTCTACAAATGACCCAATTTCATTCCTTTTTATGGCTGAGTAATATTCCATTTTATATATGTACAACATCTTTATCCATTCATCTGTCTGTGGGCATTTAGGTTGCTTTCATTACCTGGCTATTGTAAATAGTGCTGCAATGAACATTGTGGTGAATGTGTCTTTTTGATTTATGGTTTTCTCTGGGTATATGCCCAGTAGTGGGATTTCTGGATTATATGGTAATTCTAATTTTAGTTTTTAAAGGGACCTCCATACTGTTCTCCATAGTGACTGTATCAACTTACATTCCCACCAATAGTGGAAGAGGGTTCCTTTTCTCCACACCCTCTCCAGCATTTGTTCTTTGTAGATTTTCTGATGATGCCCATTCTAACAGGTGTGAGACGATACCTCATTGTAGTTTGATTTGCATTTCTCTAATAATTAGTGATGTTGAGCAGCTTTTCATGTGTGTCTTGGCCATCTCTATGTCTTCTTGGAAGAAATGTCTATTTAGATCTTCTGCCCATTTTTGTATTTGGTTGTTTGTTTTTCTAATATTGAGCTGCATGAGCTGTTTATATATATTGGAGATTAATCCTTTGTCCATTGATTCGTTTGCAAATATTTTCTCCCATTCTGAGGGTTGTCTTTTCGTCTTGTTTGTAGTTTCCTTTGCTTTGCAAAAGCTTTTACATTTCATTAGGTCCCATTTGTTTAGTTTTCTTTTTTATGGCATTACTCTAGGAGGTGGATCAAAAAAGATCTTGCTGTGATTTATGTCAGAGTATTCTTCCTATGTTTTCCTCTAAGAGTTTTATACTGTCTGGTCTTACATTAAGGTCTCTAATCCATTTTGAATTTATTTTTGTGTATGGTGTTAGGGAGTGTTCTAATTTCATTCTTTTACATGTAGCTGCCCATTTTTCCCAGCACCACTGATTGAAGAGACTGTTTTTTCTCCATTGTATAGTCTTGCCTCCTTTGTCATAGATTAGTTGACCATAGGTGTGTAGGTTTATCTCTGGGCTTTCTTTTTTTTTTCCTTTTACACCTTTATTGGAGTATAATTGCTTTACAATGGAGTGTTAGTTTCTGCTGTATAACAAAGTGAATCAGCTATACATATACATATATCACCATATCCCCTCCCTCTTGCATCTCCCTCCCACCCTCCGTATCCCACCCCTTTAGGTGGTCACAAAGCACCGAGCTGATCTCCCTGTGCTATGTGGCTGCTTACCAGTAGCTATCAATGTTACGTTTGGTAATGTATATATGTCCATGCCACTCTCTCACTTCGTCCCAGCTTACCCTTCTCCCTCCCTGTGTCCTCAAGTCCTTTCTCTACGTCTGTGTCCTTAATCCTGTCTTGCCCCTAGGTTCTTCATAAACTTTTTTTTTCTTTAGATTCCACATATCTCTGTTAGCCTACGGTATTTGTCTTTCCCTTTCTGACTTACTTCACTGTGTAGGACAGACTCTAAGTCCATCCACCTCACTACAAGTAACTCAGTTTTGTTTGTTTTTATGGCTGAGTAATATTCCATTGTGTATACGTGCCAGATCTTCTTTAGCCATTCATCTGTCGATGGACACTTAGGTTGCTTCCATGTCCTGGTTATTGTAAATAGAGCTGCAATGAACATTGTTGTACATAACTCTTTTTGAATTATGGTTTTCTCAGGGTAAATGCCCAGTAGTTGGATTGCTGGTCGTATGGTACTTCTATTTTTAGTTTTTTAAGGAACCTCCATACTGTTCTCCCTAGTGGCTTTATCAATTTACATTCCCACCAACAGTGCAAGAGCATTCCCTTTTCTCCAATAAATCTCTCTCCAGCATTTATTGTTTGTAGATTTTTTTTTTTTTTTTTTTTTTTTGGTGGTACGCGGGCCTCTCACTGTTGTGGCCTCTCCCGTTGCGGAGCACAGGCTCCGGATGCGCGGCCATGGCTCACAAGCCTAGTCGCTCTGCGGCATGTGGGATCTTCCCGGACCGAGGCACGAACCCGTGTCCCCTGCATCGGCAAGCGGACTCTCAACCACTGCGCCACCAGGGAAGCCCCTGTAGATTTTTTGATGATTGCCATTCTGACTGCTGGGAGGTCATACCTCACTATAGTTTTGATTTGCATTTCTCTAATGATCAGTGATGTTCAGCATCCTTTCATGTGTTTGTTGGCAATCTGTATATCTTCTTTGGAGAAATGTCTGTTTAGGTCTTCTGCCCATTTTTGGATTGGGTTGTTTGTTTTTGTGATATTGAGCTACATGAGCTGCTTGTAAATTTTGGAGATTAATCCTTTGTCATTTGCTTCATTTGAAAATATTTTCTCCCATTCTGAGGGTTGTCTTTTCGTCTTGTTTATGTTTTCCTTTTCTGTGCAAAAGCTTTTAAGTTTCATTAGGTCCCATTTGTTTATTTTTGTTTTTATTTCCATTTCTGTAGGAGGTGGGTCAAAAAGGATCTTGCTGTGATTTATGTCATAGAGTGTTCTGCCTATGTTTTCCTCTAAGAGTTTTATAGTGTCTGGTCTTACATTTACCTCTCTAATCCATTTTGAGTTTATTTTTGTGTATGGTGTTATGGAGTTTTCTAATTTCATTCTTTTACATGTAGCTGTCCAGTTTTCCCAGCACCACTTACTGAAGAGACTGTCTTTTCTCCATTTTATATTCTTGCCTCCTTTGTCATAGATGAGTTAGCCATAGGTACGTAGGTTTATCTCTGGGCTTTCTATCCTGTTCCATTGATCTATATTTCTGTTTTTGTGCCAGTACCATATAGTCTTGATTACTGTAGCTTTGTAGTATAGTCTGAAGTCAGGAAGTCTGATTCCTCCAGCTCTTTTAATTTCCCTCAAGACTGCTTTGGCTATTTGGGGTCTTTTGTGTCTCCATATAAATTTTAAGATTTTTTTGTTCTAGTTCTGTAGAAAATGCCACTGGTAATTTGATAGGGATTGCATTGAATCTGTAGATTGCTTTGGGTAGTATAGTCATTTTCACAATATTGATTCTTCTAATCCAAGAACATGGTTTATACCTCCATCTGTTTATATCATCTTTGATTTCTTTCAGCAGTGTCTTATAGTTTTCTGAGTACAGGTCTTTTACCTCCTTAGGTAGGTTCATTCCTACGTATTTTATTCTTCTTGTTGCAATGGTGAATGGGATTGTTTCTTTAATTTCTCTTTCTCATCTTTCATTGTTAGTGTATAGGAATGCAAGAGATTTCTGTGCATTAATTTTGTATCCTGCAATTTTACCAAATTCATTGATTAGCTCTAGAAGTTTTCTGGTGACATCTTTAGGATTCACTATGTGTAATATTGTGTCATTTGCAAACAGTGACAATTTTACTTCCTCTTTTCCAATTTGTATTCCTTTTATTTCTTTTTCTTCTCTTATTGCTGTGTCTAGGACTTCCAAAACTATGTTGAATAATAGTGGTGAGAGTGGAAATCCTTGTCTTGTTCCTGATCTTAGAGGAAATCCTTTTAGTTTTTCACCATTGAGAATGTTTGCTGTGGGTTTGTCATATACAACCTTTACTATGTTGAGGTAGATTCCCTCCATGCCCACTTTTTGGAGACTTTTTATCATAAATGGGTGTTGAATTTTGTCAAAATCTTTTCCTGCATCTATTGGGATGATCATATTTTTATTCTACAATTTGTTAATATGGTGTATCACATTGATTGCTTTGTGTATATTGAAGAATCCTTGCATCCCTGGGATAAACCCCACCTGATCATGGTGTATGATCCTTTTCATGTGTTGTTCAATTCTGTTTCCTAGTATTTTGTTGAGGATTTTTACATCTATATTCATCAGTGATATTGGTCTCTAATTTTCTTTTTCTGTAGGATCTTTGTCTGCTTTTGGTATCAGGGTGATGGTGGTCTCATAGAATGAGTTTGGGAGTGTTCCTTCCCCTGAAAATTTCTGAAGAGTTTGAGAAGGTTGGGTGTTAGCTCTTGTCTAAATGTCTGATAGAATTCACATCTGATGCCATTTGGTTCTGAACTTTTTGTTGGAAGATTTTTAATCACGGTTTCAATTTCATTACTTGTGATTGGTCTGTTGGTATTTTCTATTTCTTCCTGGTTCATTCTTGGAAGGTTATACCTTTCTAAGAATTTGCCCATTTCTTCCAGGTTGTTCATTTTATTGGCATAGAGTTGCTTGTAGTAGTCTCTTAGGATGCTTTGTATTTCTCTGGTGTCTGTTACAACTTCTCCTTTTTCATTTCTAATTTTATTGATTTGAGTCCTCTCCCTCTTTTTCTTGAGTCTGGCTAAAGGTTTATCATTTTTATTTATCTTCTCAAAGAACCAGCATTTAGTTTTATTGATCTTTGCTATTGTTTTTATTTCATTTATTTATGCTCTGATCTTTATGATTTCTTTCCTTCTACTAACTTTGGGTTTTGTTCTTCTTTCTCTAGTTCCTTTAGGTGTAAGGTTAGATTGTTTATTTGAGATTTTTCTGGTTTCTTGAGGTAGGCTTGTATTGCTATAAACTTCCCTGTTAGAACTGCTTTTACTGCATCCCATAGGTTTTGGATCATCGTGTTTTTGTTGTCATTTGTCTCTAGGTAGTTTTATGATTTCCTCTTTTATTTCTTCAGTGATCTCTTGGTTATTTAGTAACGTATTGTTTAGCCTCCATGTGTTTGTGTTTTCTACGGTTTTTTCCCTGTAATTGATTTCAAATCTCATAGCATTGTGGTCGGAACAGCTGCTTGATATGATTTCAGTTTTCTTAAATTCACTGAGGCTTTATTTGTGACCCAAGATGTGATCTATCCCAGAGAGTGTTCCGTGTGCCATTGAGAAGAATGTGTAATCTGCTGTTTTTGGATGGAATGTCCTATAAATATCCATTAAATCTATCTGGTCTATTGTGTCATTTAAACCTTGTGTTTCCTTATTAATTTTCTGTCTGGATGATCTCCATTGGTGTAAGTGAGGTGTTAAAGTCCCCTGCTATTATTGTGTTGCTGTCGATTTCCTCTTTTATAGCTGTTAGCAGTTGCCTTATATATTGAGGTGCTCCTATGTTAGGTACAAATATATTTATAATTGTTATATCTTCTTGGATTGATCCCTTGATCATTATGTAGTGTCCTTCCTTGTCTCTTGTAACATTCTTTATTTTAAAGTCTATTTTATCTGATATGAGTATTGCTACTCCAGCTTTCTTTTGATTTTCATTTGCATGGAATATATTTTTCCATCCCCTCACTTTCAGTCTGCATGTGTCCCCAGGTCTGAAATGGGTCTCTTGTAGACAGCATATATATGGGTCTTGTTTTTGTATCCATTCAAGGAGCCTGTGTCTTTCGGTTGGAGCATTTAATCCATTCACGTTTAAGGTAATTATCGATATGTGTGTTCCTATTACTATTTTCTTAATTGTTATGGGTTTGTCTTGGTGGGTCCTTTTCTTCTCTTGTGTTTCCCACTTAGAGAAGTTCCTTTAGCATTTGTTGTAGAGCTGGTTTCGTGGTGCTGAATTCTCTTAGCTTTTGCTTGTCTGTAAAGCTTTTGATTTCTCCATCAAATCTGAATGAGATCCTTGCTGGTTGGAGTACTCTTGGTGGTAGGTTCTTCCCTTTCATCACTTTAAATTTATCATGTCACTCCCTTCTGGCTTGTAGATTTTCTGCTGAGAAATCAGTTGTTAACCTTATGGGAGTTCCATTGTATGTCATTTGTCATTTTTCCCTTGTTGCTTTCAATAATTTTTCTTTGTCTTTAATTTTTCTCAATTTGATTACTGTGTGTCTTGGCATTTTTCTCCTTTGGTTTATCCTGCCTGGGACTCTCTGTGCTTTGTGGACTTCGGTGGCTATTTCTTTTCCCATGCTAGGGAAGTTTTCGACTATAATCTCTTCAAATATTTTCTCGGGTCCTTTCTCTCTCTCTTCTCCATCTGGGACCCCTATAATGCGAATGTTGTTGCATTTAATGTTGTCCCAGAGGTCTCTTAGGGTGTCTTCATTTATTTTCAGTCTTTTTCTTTATTCTGTTCCACGGCAGTGATTTCCACCTTTCTGTCTTCCAGATCACTTATCCGTTCTTCTGCCACAGTTATTCTGCTACTGATTCCTTTTAGTGTATTTTTATTTCAGTTATTGTATTGCTCATCTCTATTTGTTTGTTTTTTAATTCTTCTAGGTGTTTCTTCCTTAATTCTTCTAGGTCTTTGTTAAGCATTTCTTGCCTCTTCTCGATCTTTGCCTCCATTCTTTTTCCAAGGTCTTGGATCATCTTCACTATCATTATTCTGAATTCTTTTACTGGAAGTTTGCCTATCCCCACCTCATTTCATTGTTTTTCTAGGGATTTATCTTGTTCCTTGATCTGGTATAAAGTCCTCTGCCTTTTCATTTTCTCTATCTTTCTGTGAATGTGGTTTTCCTTCTACAGGCTGCTGTAGTTCTTCTTGCTTCTGCTGTCTGCTCTCCAGTGATTGAGTCTATCTTAGAGGCTTGTGCAAGCTTCCTTATGGGAGGGACTGGTGGTGGGTTGAGCCAGGTGTTGCTCTGGTGGGCAGAGTTTTAATCTGCTTGTCTGTGGATTAAATAAAATTTAATAAAAAGTTTAATCCGCTTGTCTGCTGATGCATGCGGCTGGGTTCCCTCCCTGTTGGTCGTTTGGCCTGAGGCGACCCAGCACTGGAGCCTACCTTGCTCTTGGTGGGGCTAATGGTGGACTCTGGGAGGGCTCACGCCAAGGAGTATTCCCCAGAACTTCTGCTGCCAGTGTCGTTGTCCCCATGGTGAGACACAGCCACTCCCCGCCTTTGCAGGAGACCCTCTAAAATTAGCAGGTATGTATGGTCATTCACCTACGGGGTGACTGCTCCTTCCTCTGGGTCCTGATGTGCAAACTACTTTGTGTGTGCCCCCCCCCCCAGAGTGGAGTCTCTGTTGAGACTCTGAGTCTCTTAGTGCAGTTGAGACTCTGAGACTCGGAGTGGAGTCGCACAGACTCTGGGTCCTGTGAAGCTTCGATGCTTTGTGGTTCTAGAAATCCTATAGGAGACGGTCCACAGCAGGTGAAGCTAATGCTGTCAGTAGAGATGGTGAAGCCAAAGATCTGCAG
The DNA here is from genome assembly GCF_005190385.1 of Monodon monoceros. Lineage (NCBI taxonomy): Eukaryota > Metazoa > Chordata > Mammalia > Artiodactyla > Monodontidae > Monodon > Monodon monoceros. The sequence goes on from NW_021703775.1 coordinate 87,983,457, forward strand.
TTCTGACTAGAGGTGCCGATGTATATACAGGACAAAATTATCTCGTGTGAATGTAGTTCAGGCACGTTTAAGATGAATGCAGTCATGTTAATGCCTAACATCTTCTATCTTGTGCCTCTCCTCAGGGACCCCCTCCTCAGTTCCTGAGGCTCCAGTAGGTCATCTACAGGGGAATGGAGAGTGAGCTCTGTCCAGTCTGAGCCCTGAGTTACCCTGTGTGTATCTTAGGATACTTTGTATTTCTGTGGTGGCTGTTGTAACATCATCTCTTTCATTTCTGATTTATTTGGGCCCTCTCTTTTTTTAAAAAAACGTACTACTATTGTCTTTTATTCTTTACAGAAGTTTAATAAGTGTTTGATCTACTACCCTTACTCTATGTATACTTTTTGCAGTGAGATTTTTACTTTTGTTTGTTTGCTTGTTACTATCAATAATTAGTGAGACTTCTTTTAAGCTACTTTCAACATTGCTTATAAAGCTGCTTTATTAGTGATGACAGAGCTTTAATGGAAGTCGTGTTCTGGTTGTAAATTAGAATGCAATGTGCCAGCAAAAAGCCCCTTAAGTTTATATCTCATTACTTCTTGTTCTTTTTTTAATTTAATTTTTATTTTTTATCGCAGAAAGTTTGATTACAATGTTTTGTTTGTTCTAGGTGTGCAAGATGTGGTTCTTTTACACATATACATGTATCTATACTTCTTCAGATCGTTTTCTCATGTAGGTTATGACACAATGTTGAGTAGTCTTCTCTTGGTATTCCGTAGGTCTTTGGTGATTATATATTTCACATGTGTTTCTATATCTATGTTAACCCCAATATCGTAATGTATCCAATCCTCACACCTTTCCATTTGGCGAACCATAACTTTGTTTAATGAATTTGTGATTGCCTTTCTCTGTGGAAACATCTTCATTGGTATCAATTTTTAGCTGACACCTACAAGTGATATTATAGGATATGTGTCTTTTGCTGTCTGACTTAGTACAATTTGTCTGATTACCTCTGGAATCATCTACGGTGCTGCAAATGGTATTGTTTCATTTTTTTCCTTGGCTAATATTCCATCTGTACATGTACCAGTTCTTCTTTGTCCACTCACCTCTTGATGGACTTTTTGGTTGCCTCCATGTCTTGGCTATTGTAATAGTGCTGCAATGCACATTTGCCTGCCTGTGTCTTTCCAATTCTGTCTTCTTATGTTATAGGCCCAGGAGTGGGCCTCCTGTATCATATGGTATCTTAGGGTTTACCTTTTAAATGCACCATGATTCTGTTCTCATTAGTGGCTGTTTCCAGGTTGCATCTCATTTAAACTTGAGGGTATGCATTTCTCCACAACAGCTTCAGCATTTATTGCTTGTAATTTTCTTGCTGATGGATATTCTGACTGGTGTGAGCTGATACCTCTTTGTGGTTGAATTTGCATGTGACTCATAATCCATTGAAATTGAGCTTTAATGCATGTCCTTTTTATTTTTCAAACAGTGATTACAGCTTAGTTCTTCAAAGTGTTTTCTTAAAGTATGTGTCACATTTGAAATTTATTGGCCATTACCTCCCTCAAGACATTTTGAGGGCAGGTTTCATTTACAGCCCTGCAGTACTTGTTCACATGAAGTGACCATTAGCACAGGCTTTAAAGCTGCTTTTGCAGGTAACGGCCAGAGTGAAGCAGGCTTTCTTCGTTCCCCATGCTTGTACTAGGGAAACAGACCTTCCAGCCAGTGGTCTTCCTCGGTTATAAATTAGAGTGGAATGTGCCCGGATAAACCCCCAAAAGCTGATGTCTCCTTACTTTTGTTTGTTTTTTAAATTTAATTTATATTTTTACTGGAGTAATATTCCATTGTATATATGGGCCACTTCTTGGTGCATTCCTCTGTTGATGGACATTTTCGTTGCTTCCAAGTATTGGCTATATTAAATATTGCTGGAGTGCAAGATTGCCAGCCTGTGACTTTTTGATTCTCATTTTCTCAGGTGATAGGCCCAGAAGTGGGTGTGACCGATTGACTAGTAGCTCAATGTTTACCTTTTCAAAGCACCTCCATTGTGTTTTCATTAGTGGCTCTTACCACGTCCCCCTTAGAAACGAGGGTACGAATTTCTCCACAATCCCTTCACCATTTATAGTTTGCAGCATTTTTGCTAATGGCCATTCTGACTGCTGTGACCTGATAGGGTTTTGTAATTTGCGTTTGCATGTCTTTAAAAATTCCTAAAATTCATCATTGTTCCATGCCTTTTTCTTTTCTGTTAAAAAAAAAAGTGTGAGTACAATATATCACTTGAAATTGTCTTCTTGGAATGTTGCCCTCTTTTGAATTTCTGGTCGATATTCGACCCCAGGATTTTTTTGGAGGGCAGGTGTCCTTACAGAACTGCAAGTTTGGTGAATATTTAGTGACCTTTAGCACTGGGTTTAAAGCTGCTGTTGTGGGAAACGGTGACAGTGAGGCAGCATTTCTCCATTCCCAAATCTGGGTACTAGGGCAGGAGAGCCTTTCTGGAAGTTGTGTTCCTAGTTTGTAAGATAGAATGGAATGTGCCAGGAGGAACACCCATAAGTTTATGTCTCATTACTTCTTGGTTTTTAAAATTTATTTAATCGGGGTAATGATTAGATATTGTTTGGCCAGGTGTACACAATCTGGTTCATTTGTACAATATATATGTCTATTCATGTTCAGATCCTCTTCCCATGTAAAATATTACAGAGTGTTCCGTAGACCTCCCTTGCTATATGGTCAGTCTTTTTGATATATGTATTTAATAGGTATTTGTACACTTATGGTAACCCTAATCTTAATTTTCCATTCCCTCCACCTTTCCTTTTAGATAATAGTTTGTTTTCTGAGTCTGTGAGTGTCTTTCTCTGTGGAAATATGTTCATTTGTGTTAGTTATTAGATAACGCCTATAAGTGATATCAGGATAGAGGTCTTTTGCTTTCTGACTTACCTCATATTCTGTGATTATCTCCAAGCTCATCTATGGCGCCTCAAATAGCAGTGTTTCATTGTTTTCCATGGCTAATATTCTATTGTGTACGTGGACCACTTCTTCTTTATCCATTCATCTGTTGATGGACATTTTGGTTGCTTCACTGTCTTGGCTATTGTGAATAAGGCTGCAGTGCAGCTTTTGCAGCCTCTGTCTTCTGGATGCTGGTCTTCCCAGGGGAGAGGCCCAGCGGTGTGACTGCTGGATTGAATGGTACCTCAATTTTCGCTTTTAATTGCAGCTCCTTTCTGTTCTCATTATTGGCTGTTACCACTTTACATCTCACCAGCAGCTAGAGGGTACACAGTTCTCTAAAACCCCTTCAGAAATTATTGTTTGTAGACTTTTTGCTGATGGTCAGTTGACTGGTGTGAGTTGAAACCTTTTTGTAGATTAGATTTGCATGAGTCTAATAATTCCTGAGGTTGAGCTTTTACCCATTTTCCTTTTTTTTTTAAAGAGAGTGAGTCAAACTTACCTCTTCATGAAAAATTTGCCAGTTTTGAATTTTATTGTCCATCCCCTGCCTCAGCACAATTGTTTAGGGCAGGTGTCCTTTACAGCTCTGAGTCCTTGTGAATGTTAAGAGACCATGAGCTGTGGGCTTAAAGCCGCTCTTGCGGTAAACGGCCATAAGGCGGCAGAATTTCTACATTTCCAACTCTGGGATTTTGGGCAGCAGAGCCTTCCTGGAAATCGTGTTAGTAGGCTGCAAATTAGATTGGAATGTGCCAGGGCACATCCCCAAGAGCTTATATCTCCTTACTTCTTGTTTGTTTTTTAAGTTTAAGTTTTATTAATTATCAGAGCAAATTTGATAAAAATATTTTGTTTCTCCTAGATGTACAGAATCTGGTTCATTATATCTATGTATCTGTCTATTTATCTTTGGATCCTTTACAGTGTAGGTTATTACAGAGTGTTGAGTAGACCTCTCTTGGTATTCCATAGGTATTTTGTGATTATATATTTCATATGTATTAGTACATGTCTGTTAACCCCCATATCGTAATTCATACATTCCTTACACTTTTCCATTTGGTTAAACCTAACTTTTCTTTTCTTAATCCATGCTCTTCCTTCTCTTGTAAATAAGTTCATGGGTATCAATTTTTAGGTAACACCTATAAGTGATGTCATAGGATATCTGTCTTTCACTTTCTTTCTTTAATTTGAGTGATTATCTCTAGGTCCTTATATAGTGGTGCAAACGGCACTGCTTCATTGTTTTCCATGGCTAATATTCCATTGCTTACATGGACCACTTGCTCTTTGTGCATTTTTCTGTTGATGGACATTTTGGTTTCTTCCAAATTTTAGCTATGTTAAATGTTCCTGCAGTGCAGGATTGCCAGCCTGTGTCTTTTCCATTCTGCTCTGCTCAGGTGATAGGCACATCAAAGGACCTACCAGATCACATGGTAGCCCAATTTTTAACACTTAAACGCACCTCCATTATGTTCTCACTACTGGCTGTTACCAGTTTACATCCCCCCAGCAGCCAGAGGGTACACAGTTCTCTGAAACCCCTTCAGCATTTATTCTTTGTAGACTTTTTGCTGAAGAACATTCTGACGGCTGTGAGGTGAACATTTCTGTAATTGGATTTGCATGGCTTTATTAGTTGCTGATGTTGCACATTTTTCAATTCCTTTTTATTTTAAAGAAAAAAAAAGAAAAGACAAAATGTGCATAAAATATGCCTCTTGAAATTGTCTTCTTGAAATGTTGACGTCTTTTGAATTTTCTTGTCGATTTACGACCCCAGGATTTTTTTTGATGGCAGGTGTCATTTACAGGCCTGCAATTATTTTGAATATTAAGTGACCATTACCGCTGTTGTGTGAAACGACCAGAAGGCGGCAGCACTTCTCCTTACCGAATCTGCTTACTAGGGCAACAGAGCCATAATGGAAGTTGTGTCGCAGGTTGTAAATTAGAACGGAATGTGCCAGGAAAAGCCCCTTAAGATTATGTCTCATTACTTCTTGTTCGTTTTTTTAATTTAATTTTTATTCTTTATCACAGCAAATTAGATTGCAATGTTTTGTTTGTTCTAGGTGTGCAAGATGTGGTTCTTTTACACATATACATATATCTATTCTTCTTCAGATCCTTTTCCCATGTAGGTTATGACACAATGTTGAGTAGTCTTCTCTTGGTATGCCATAGGTTTTTGGTGATTATATATTTCACATGTGTTTGAATTGTTAACCCCAATATTGTAATTTTTAACCCCAACTGTTAACCCCAATATTATAACCCCAATATTAACCCCAATATTCACCCCAATATTTTAACTCCAATTGTTAACCCCAATATTATATATTTCACATGTGTTTGAACTGTTAACCCCAATATTGTAATGTATCCAATCCTCACACCTTTCCATTTGGTGAACCCGAAGTTGGTTTAATGAATCTGTGATTGCCTTTCTCTCTGGAAATATCTTCATTGGTATCAATTTTTAGGTAACACCCATAAGTGATATGGTAGGATATGTGTCTTTCACTTTCTTACTTACTACCAGTTGCATGATTACCTCTAGATTCCTCTATGGTCCTGCAAATGTCATTGTTTCATCTTTTTCCTTGGCTAATATTCCATCTCTACATGTACCAGTTCTTCTTTGTCCACTCATCTCTTGATGGACGTTTTGGTTGCTTCCATGTCTTGGCTATTGTAATACTTCTACAGTGCAGATTTACCTGCCTGTGTCTTTCCAATTCTGTCTTCTTAGGATATAGCCCGAGAAGTGGGCCTGCTGGATCATATAGTAGCTCAAGGTTTACCTTTTAAAGGCACCTCCATTCTGCTCCCATTAGTGGCTTTTAGCAGGTTACGTCCCACTTCAAATTGAGGGTATGCATTTCTCCAAAACCTCTTCAGCATTGATCGTTTGTAGTTTTCCTGCTGATGGTTATTCTGAGTGATGTGAGCTGATACCTCTTTGTGGTTGGATTTGCATGTGTCTCAAACTCCCTTGAAATTGAGCTTTCAGGCATGTCCTTTTATTTTTCAAACTGTTTTTCATCTGTAATAAAAAACAGATGTATTTTTATTACACACGAAAAATCTGTAATAAAATCTGTAATGATTTTATTATTACATAAAATGTAATAATATTTTACATGATGACTTCTTCAAATTGTTGAAGAATGACTTCTTCAACAGATGACTTCTTGAAATTGTTTTCTTGAAGTATGTGCCACATTTTGAAATGTTTTGGCCTTTACATGCATCAAGACATTTTAAGGGCAGGTTGCATTTGCAGCCCTGCAGTACTTGTGCATATGAAGTGCCCATTAGCACATATTTCAAAGCTGCCGTTGCAGGTATCGGCCAGAGGACGGCAGCATTTCTACGTTCCCCACTCTTGTACCGAGGGAAACAGTCCTTCCTACCAGTGGTGTTCCTCAGTTATAAATTAGAGTGGAATGTGCCCTGATATACCCCCAAAAGCTTACGTCTCCTTACTTATGTTTGTTTTTTAAATTTAATTTCTGTTTTTCTAGTGGAGTAATATTCCATTCTGTACATGGACCACTTCTTCTTTGTGCATTCCTCTGTTGATGGACATGTTCATTGCTTCCAAGTGTTGCCTATGGTAAATATTGCTGGAGTGCAGTATTGCCAACCTGTGACTTTTATTATTATATTTTTTTAGCAGTACGCGGGCCTCTCACTGTTGTGGCCTCTCCAATTGCGGAGCACAGGCTCCGGACACGCAGGCTCAGCGGCCATGGCTCACCGGCCCAGCCACTCCGCACCACGTGGGATCCTCCCAGACCGGGGCACGAGCCCATGTCCCCTGCATCGGCAGGCAGACTTTCAACCACTGCGCCACCAGGGAAGCCCCAGCCTGTTGTGACTTTGGATTCTCATTTTCTCAGGTGATAGGCCCAACAGTGGGTATGATTCATTGACTCGTAGCTCAATGTTTATCTTTTCAAAGCACGTGCATTGTGTTTTCATTAGTGGCTCTTACCGTGTCCCAATTAACACCGAGGGTATGCATTTTTCCACAACCCCTTCAGCACTTATTGTTTGCAGAATGTTTGCTCATGGCCATTCTGACTGGTGTGAGCTGATAGGTTTTTGTAATTTGGATTTGCATGTCTTTAATAATTCCTAATATTCAGCATTTTCCGACACCTTTCTCTTTTATTTAGAATTAAAAAGTGTGAGTACAATATATCTCTTGAAATTGTCTTGTTGGAAGGTTGCCCTCTTTTGAATTTTGTGGTCGATTTTCGACTCCAGGATTTTTTTGAGGGCAGGTGTCATTTACAGGCCTGCAACGAGTGTGAATATTTAGTGACCATTAGCACTGGGTTTAACGCTGCTGTGGTGGGAAATGGCCACAAGGCGGCAGCATTTCTCCATTCCCAAATCTGGTTTCTAGGGCAGCAAAGCCTTTCTGAAGTAAGTTAGAATGGAATGTTGTAAATTAGAATGGAATGTGCCAGGAAAAAGCCCCTGAAGTTTATGTCTCATTATTTCTTGTTCGTTGTTTTAATTGTTTTAATCGGGGTAATGAGTAGAATACAGTTTGTCCAAGGTGTACACAATCTGGTTCATTCATACATCATATATATCTATTCATGTACAGATCCTTTTCCCATGTAAAGGATTACAGAGTGTTCTGTACACCTCCCTTTCTATGTGCTCGGGCTTTTTGATATGTGCACTTAATCTGTATTTGTATAGGTATGGTAAACCTAATCTTAATTTATACATTGCCACCACCTTTCCTTTTAGATACTCACAGTTTGTTTTTTAAGTCTGTGTGTGTCTTTCTCTGTGGAAATATGTCCATTTTTGTCAGTTGTTAGGTAACACCTATAAGTGATATCATAGGATATATGTCTTTTTCTTTCCAACTTACCTCATGTTCTGTGATTATCTCTAGGCTCATCTATGGTACCTCAAAGAGCAGTGTTTCATTGTTTTCCATGGCTAAAGTTCCATTATGTACATGGACCACTTCTTTATCCTTTCATCTGTTGATGGACATTTAGGTTGCTTGCATGTCTTGGCTATTGTGAGTAAGGCTGCAGTGCAGCTTTTGCAGCCTCTGTCTTCTGGGTTCTGGTCATCCCAGGTGAGAGGCCCAGCAGTGGGCCTGCTGCATCAAATGGTAGCTCAATATTTACTTTTAAAGGCAGCTCCTTTCCGTTCTCATTATTGGCTGTTACCACTTTATATCTCACCAGCAGCTAGAGGGTACGCAGTTCTCAAAAATCACTTCAGCATTTATTATTTGCAGACATTTTGTTGATGGTCAGTCGACCTGTGTGAGTTGAAACCTTTTTGCAGGTTAGATTTGCGTGAGTGTAATAATTCCTGAGGTTGAGCTTTTATCCGTTTTCCTTTTTTTTTAAAGACAGTGAGTAAAACTTACATCTTCATACTATCTTCTTGAAAAATTTGCCTGTTTTGAATTTCGTTGGCCATTCCCTACCTCAGGACATTTTTTGAGGGCAGGTGTCCTTTACCGCCCTGAGTCCTTGTGAATGTTAAGTGACCATTAGCTGTGGGTTTAAGGCCGCTCTTGCGGGAAACGACCACAAGGCGGCAGCATTTCTACATTTCCAACTCTGGGTTTTTGGGCAACAGAGCCTTCCTGGAAATCATATTAGTAGGCTTCAAATTAGAGTGGAATGTGCCAGCGCAAACCCCCAAAAGCTTATATCTCCTTACTTGTTTTTTGTTTTTTAGTTTAATTTTTATTAGGTATCAGAGCAAATTTGATAAAAATGTTGTTTCTCCTAGGTGTACAGAATCTGGTTCATCATATCAATGTATCTGCGTATTCATCATTGGATCCTTTCCCGTGTAGGTTATTAGAGTGTTGAGTAGACCTCTCTTGGTATTCCATACGTGTTTTGTGATTATATATTTCATATGTGCTAGTACATGTCTGTTAACCCCCATATCGTAATTCATTCATTCCTTACACCTTTCCAATTTGTTAAACGTAATTTTATTTTCTTAGTCCATGTTTTTCCTTCTCTTGGAAATAAGTTCATGGGTATCAATTTTTAGGTAACACCTAGAAGTGATGTTATAGGATATCTGTCTTTCAGTTTCTTTCTTACTTCAAGTTGGGTGATTATCTCTAGGTCTTTATATGGTGGTGCAAACGGCACTGTTTCATTGTTTTCCGTGGCTAATATTCCATTGTGTACATGGACCATTTCTTCGTTGTGCATTTTTCTGTTCATGGACAGTTTTGTTTCTTCCAAGTCTTGGCTATGTTAAATGTTCCTGCAGTGCAGCTTTGCCAGCCTGTGTCGTTTTCATTCTGGTCTGCTCAGGTCATAGGCGCATCAGAGGAACTACCAGATCACATGGGAGCTCAATTTTTACCTTTAAACGCACCTCCATTATGTTCTCACTACTGGCTGTTACCAGTTTGCATCCCCCCAGCAGCCAGAGGGTACACAGTTCTCTCAAACCACATCAGCATTTATTCTTTGTAGACTTTTTGCTGATGGTCAGTCGACTGGTGTGAGTTGAAACCTTTTTGAAGATTAGATTTGCATGAGTCTAGTAATTCCTGAGGTTGAGCTTCTATCCATTTTCCTTTTTATAACAAGAGAGTAAGTCAAACTTAGCGCTTCATACTACCTTCTTGAAAATGTTGCCTTTCTTGAATTTTTTTTTTCCATTCCTCACCTCAGGACACTTTGTGAGGGCAGGTGTGCTTTACAGCCCTGAGTCCTTGTGAATGTTAAGTGACCATTAGCTGTGGGTTTAAAGCCGCTCTTGCGGGAAACGGCCACAAGGCGGCAGCATTTCTACATTTCCACCTCTGGGTTTTTGGGCAACAGAGCCTTCCTGGAAATCCTGTTAGTAGGCTGCAAATTAGAGTGGAATGTGCCAGGGCACACCCCCCAAGAGCTTATATCTCCTTACCTCTTGTTTGTTTTTTAAATTTAATTTTTATTTATTATCAGAGCAAATTTGATAAAAATGTTGTGCTTGCTCGAGGTGTACAGAATCTGGTTCATTATATCTATTCATTTTTGGTTCCTTTCCCGTGTAGGTTATTACAGAGTGATGAGCTCAATTTTTAACCTTAAACGCACCACCATTCTCTTCTCACTACTGGCTGTTACCAGTTTACGTCCCAGCAGCAGCTAGAGGGTACACAGTTCTCTAAAACCCTTTTAGCATTCATGTTTTGTAGACTATTTTGCTGATGATCATTCTGACGGTGGTAAGGTGAACGTTTTTGTAGATTGGATTTGCATGGCTTTATTAGTTCCTGGTATTGAGCATTATTCCATGCAACTTTTTAAAACAAAAAGAAAAAGAAAGAAAAGACAAAATGTGCGCAAAATATGCCTCTTGACGCTGTCTTTTTGAAATGTTGACGTCTTTTGAATTTTCTTGTCGATTTACGACCCCAGGAATTTTTTGAGGCCCGGTGTCCTTTACAGTCCTGCACATATTTTGAATATTAAGTGACCATTAGCGCTTGGTTTAAAGCTGCTGTTGTGTGAAACAGCCACAAGGCGGCAGCATTTCTCCTTTACCAAATCTGGTTACCGGGGCAACAGAGCCTTAATGGAAGTCCTGTTCTAGGTTGAAAATTAGAATGGAATGTGCCAGGAAAAATTCCTTTCAGTTTATGTCTCATTATTTCTTGTTCCTATTTTTAATTTAATTTTTATTTTTTATCGCAGCAAATTTGATTACAATGTTTTTTTTTGTTCTAGGTGTGCAAGATGTGGTTCTTTCACACATATACATATATCTATTCTTCTTCGGAACCTTTTCCCAGGTTGGTTATGACACAATGTTGAGTAGTCTTCTCTTGGTATTCCGTAGGTCTTTGGTGATTATATATTTCACATGTGTTTGCATATCTCTGTTAACCCCAATACCGTAATGTATCCAATCCTCACACCTTTCGATTTGGGGAACCATAAGTTTGTTTAATGAATCTGTGATTGCCTTTCTCTGTGGAAATATCTTCATTGGTATCAGTTTTTAGGTAACACCTATAAGTGATATACGTTAGGTGTCTTTCACTTTCTCACTTACTACAAGTTGCATGATTACCTCTAGACTCATCTATAGTGCTGCAAATGGCATTGTTTCATTTTTTTCCCGAGCTAATATTCCGTCTCTACATGTAACAGTTCCTCTTTGTCCACTCATCTGTTGATGGACTTTTGGTTGCTTCCATGTCTTGGCTATTGTAATACTGCTGCAGTGCAGATTTGCCTGCCTGTGTCTTTCCAATTCTGTCTTCTTATGTTATAGGCCCAGGAGTGGGCCTGCTGGATCATATAGTAGCTCAATGTTTACCTTTTAAAGGCACCTCCACTCTGTTCCCATTAGTGGCTCTTACCAGGTTACGTCCCACTTCAAATTAAGGGTATGCATTTCTCCACAACCTCTTCAACATTGATCATTTGTAGTTTCTTTCCTGATGGTTATTCTGAATGGTGTGAGCTGATACCTCTGTGTGGTTGGATTTGCATGTGTCTCATAATCCTTTGAAATTGAGCTTTCAGGCATGTCCTTTTATTTTTCAAATGGTTATTACAGCTTAGTTCTTCAAATGGTTTTCTTGAAATATGTGCCACATTTTGAAATACTTTGGCCTTTACCTCCCTCAAGACATGATGAGGGCAGGTTTCCTTTACAGCCCTGCAGGACTTGTTCATATGAAGTGACAATTAGCATAGGTTTTAAAGCTGCTTTTGCAGGTAATGGCCAGAGGGTGGGGCATTTCATAATTCTATGAAATGTAACTGAACACACAATATATATTTTTTCTTTTAAATTTCCATTTTTACTTTTTAAAATTACAATTATATTTGAAGTTCTTTGTAACAAGTGAAATTTAAAAAATTAAAGGAAAAGATAATATTTTACCACTTGCCATCCTTTCCCATTTACTGAAACGACCAGCATAATGTGTAGATTTCTCATTTTATCCAGGTGTTCTATACATCTGGAATATCATGCTTCTCACTGTAGAAAAACAGATTTAGCTCTCACACTTTTTATAGGCTACATAACAGTCCATAGAACAGAAGTACCAACTATTTCAGACTTAGCTTTTTGAGGGACACTCAGGTTACTTTCTGTTTTATTTTGTTGTTCTTTTTTTTTGGGGGGGGTAGGAGTTTATTATTTATTTATTTATTTTTGTTGTGTTGGGTCTGAGTTTCCGTGTGAGGGCTTTCTCTAGTTGTGGCAAGTGGGGGGCCACTCTTCATCTTGGTGTGCGGGCCTCTCACTATCGCGGCCTCTCTTGTTGCGGAGCACAGGCTCCAGATGCGAGGGCTCACTGGTTGTGGCTTATAGGCCTAGTTGCTCCACGGCATGTGGGATCCTCCCAGACCAGGGCTCGAACCTGTGTCCCCTGCATTAGCAGGCAGATTCTAACCACTGCACCACCAGGGAAGCCTTCTATTTTGTTGTTCTGCTAGTTTGTTTTAACCCAAGAAAATATTTTTTTAAATACAAAAAAACAAAATTAAGCTAGGGGTAAGGATTAGGGTTCAGGGTAAGGTTTAGGGTTAGGATACGGGTTAGGATTATTGTATGGCTTAGAGTATGGTTTAGGGTTAGGGTTATGGTACGGGTTAGTGTTAGGGTACAGTTTAGGGTATGGCTATGGTTTAGTGTTAGGGTACGGGTTAGGGTATGGGTTAGGATTAGGGTACGGTTTATGTTCAGGGTTATGGTTAGGTTTAGTGTATGGGTTAGTGTTAGGTACGGGTTAGGGTAAGGGTTAGGGTTAGGTTTAGTGTTAAGGAACGGGTACAGTTTAGGGTACAGGATAGGGAACAACAAAGGGTTAGGGTTAGGGTACGTGTTAGGGTACAGTTTAGTGTTAGTGAACGGGTTAGGATTAGGGTACGGTTTAGGGTAAGGTTTAGGTTTAGGGTTAGGGAACGGGTATGGTTTAGGGTACAGTTTAGGGTATGACCACGGGTTAGGAATAGGGTAAGTGTTAGGGTACGGTTTAGTGTCAGTGTACAGGTTAGGATTATGGTACGGGATAGTGTAAGGGTTAGGGTTAGGGTTAGGGAATGGGTACGGATTAGGTTACAGGTTAGGGTATGACAACGGGTTAGGGTTAGGGTATGTGTTAGTGTATGGGTTAGGATTAGGGTACGGGTTAGGTTATGGGTTAGTGTTAGGGGGTGGGTTAGGATTAGGGTACGGGTTATGGTACGGTTTAGGGAAAGGATTAGGATACGGGGTAGGATTAGGATAAAGTTTAGTGTATGGCTATGTGTTACTGTTAGGGTACATGTTAGCGTACGGGTTAGTGTTCGTGTACAGCTTAGGGTAAGGGTTAGGGAACGGGTACGGTCTCAGGTACAGGTTAGGGTACGGTAGCGGGATAGGGTTAGGGTACGTGTTAGGATGAGACTTCTTTGTAGTGCAGATTTGAATTTCCTGCTTGCTTGATTGGACAAAAAGTGCATATGTGTTTTATGCTGAATATATTCAGGAAAAAACGCATATGCACTTTTTGGCCAACTGCATCACTGTCGAAGTTCTGCTGCTTTTCATGTGATTTAAAGGCGACTCCAACCGACCTCTCGAAATCAGTTTCCTGCAATTCTGCCTTGCTTTCGAATCCTCTTCTTTGCCTTAACTCAATGTATTTTTAACCGATAGCTGTTGTTTATGACTCTGCAGGTTTGTGAACTGCAGTGCCCCTGAGCTCCATTTTTCAACTCCCTTTTCTGTGAGCTGGCCACAAAACTGCAGGATTGCTTCAGGCCCTATTCTAGTTCTGGGGTGGCAGGCTAAGCCTTTGGTTAATTCTTCTTCCCGATGGGAAATTAGAGTGAAATGTGCCCGACCAGACACCTACACCGAATCTCTCATTTGCTCCCCCTGTTTCCTTTCATTCTCCGCACAACTTGCACACTGTGAGAAATAGGAAGTTAAAGGCGCTGACTCTCCAAGTGGTGAGGTTGTTAGTAAAGAGGCTGGAATGGTGAACCCGAGCACCAGGAGAGGAAAAATGACGTGCATTTTAGAAACCTTTCCCGTTCACACGGTGGACCATCCTCTGGCTTTCCCATGTATGTTTTAGCTGTAGGAAGATTCCCTTAAACCTGGAGAGTTGAGACCCATGGAATGGGTAGCACGCAGTATTACTTTAAAGGGTCTGCATTCGCTCATCCAGCCGCACCAATCCTCTCAGTCCCAAGTGTCCAGCCTTATGTCTCACTTGGCTGTGGGTGTAGATGTGGTCGATCCAGGTTGCATCACAACCCCTGAACGAATTTTGTAAGAATTTCTCTCTCTTTTGCTGTCTTTGTTTTTTTTTTTTTTTTTTTTTGTGATACGCGGCCCTCTCACTGCTGCGGCCTCTCCCGTTGTGGAGCACAGGCTCCGGATGCGCAGGCCCAGCGGCCATGGCTCACGGGCCCAGCCGCTCCACGGCACGTGGGATCTTCCCGGACCGGGGCACGAACCCGCGTCCCCCTCATTGGCAGGCGGACTCTCAACCACTGCGCCACAAGGGAAGCCCCTGTGTTTTGTTTTTGAAATTTATTTTTATCATGGGGTTTAGCTGATTTTCAGTGCTGCGTTTATGCCGCTCTACACACCCTTGATTCCCTTACGAAGACATATGAATACATAGGTTTTAAGTTTCTTACTAGTCAGATATATTCCTCTGCAGTGAATAGGGAGTGTTGAGTCCACTTCGTTGAGCCAGGAGTAGGTCTTGTCTATTACATATTTGGCTTATGGAACAGTATCTGTGCTAATTTCAATCTCTGGTTTTATGCAGCACCGAAACTCACCTTTCCGCTTAAGCAAACATAAGTTTGTTTTCTAAATGTGAGACTCTGTTCTGTTTTGTAATTCAGTTCATGTGTAGCCAAGTTTACATCCCGTGTATTAGTGATATCTTATGATAAGTTTCTTTTTCTGTGTGACTTATTTCACTTAGAATCATCGTACCTAAATCCATTCATTAAGCAGCTACGGGCCTGATGACATTGATTTCATTGCTGAGTGATATTCCATTGTTCGTAAGTACCACACTTCTTTATCCGTTTTTCTCTTTCTGGGATATTTAAGTTGTACCATAGTCGAGATCCTTGTATACACAGCAGCCCTAAATTTTGGGGTGGCTGTGTCTTGTTGATTTTAATTTTCCTAAGCTATAGGGCCATAAGTGGAAGTGCCCTAGGCTCTGTTGCTTTGTCTTTTAGATGTTTCAAGAAACACCACACACTTCTCCAGAGGGGCTGTTGGCAATTTACATCCCGCCCATCAGCACAAGGCTCCCTGTTCTCCATGGCCTGCCTGTCCTGCGTTTCTGGTGTTTACACTTTTTTCTGATGGCCTTTTTGACCGGTGGGAAGTGAGACTTCATTGTAGTGCGGATTTCCATTGCACGCTTCCTTGGTTGGCAAAAAAGAGCGTATGCGTTTTTTCCTGCATATATTCAGGAAAAAACGCATACGCACTTTTTGGCCAAGTGCATCATTGTCGAAGTTCTGCCACTTTTCATACGCTTTAAATGCAATTCCAATCTACCTCCTGAAATCTGTTTCTTGCAATTGTGCCTTGCTTTCAAGTCCTCTTCGCAGCCTTACCTCAATGTATTTTTGGACGATAGTTGTCCTTTATAACTCTGCAGGTTTGTGAATTGCAGTGACCCTGAGCTCCTTTTTTCAACTCGCTTTTTTGTGAGCTGGACGCAAAACCGCAGGATTGCTTCAGGCCCTAATCTGGTTCCAGCGTGGCACGCTGAGCCTTTGGTTAATTATTCTTTCTGGTGGGAAATTAGAGTGAAATGTGCCCGTCCAAACAACTACAGCTAGTCTCTCATTGGTTCTCCCTATTCCCGTTCATCCTCCACAGAAACTGCAAACTGTGCCAAACAGGAGTTTAAATGCAATGACTCTCCAAGTGGGGAGATTGTTAGTAAAACGTCTGGAATGGCGAACCCGAGTACAAGGTGACGAAAAATGAGATGCGTTTAAGAAACTTTGCCGGATCACACGGTGGACCATTCTCTGGGTTTCCCATGAATGTTTTAGCTTTAGGAATAATCCCTTAAACCTGGAGAGTTTTGACCAGTGGAATGGGTAACATGCAGGATTACTTCAAAGGGTCTGCATTTGCTCACCGAACCTCACCAATTCTCTCAGCCCCAAGTGTCCAGCCTTATGTCTCACCCAGCTCTGGGTGTAGATGTGGTAAATCCAGGTTTCATCAGAAGCCCTGAATGAATTATTTAAGAATTTCTCTCTCTTTCACTGTCTTTGTGTTATGTTTTTGAAATTTATTCTTATAATGGGGTTTAGCTGATTTTCACTGCTGTGTTTATGCGTCTCTACACACACTTGATTCTCTTACGGAGACATATAAATACATAGATTTTAAGATTCTTACTAGTCAGATATATTCCTCTGCAGTGAATAGGGGGTGTTGAGTCCACTTCGGTGAGCAAGGAGTAGGTGTTGTCTATTACATACCTGGCTTATGGAATGGTATCTGTGCTAATTTCAATCTCTGGTTTTACGCAGCACCCCAACTCATCTTTCCCCTTAAGCAAGCATAAGTTTGTTTTCTAAATGTGAGACTCTGTTCTGTTTTGTAATTCAGTTCATGTGTAGCCAAGTTTACATTCCCTCTATAAGTGATATCATAAGTTTATTTTTCTGTGTGACTTATTGCCTTAGAATCATCCTACCTAAATCCATTCATTATGCAACTACGGGCCTGATGACATTGATTTCATTGCTGAGTGATATTCCATTGTACGTAAGTATGAAAACTTCTTTATCCATTTTACTCTTTCTAGGATATTTAATTTGTACCGTAGTCGAGGTTCTTGTAAACAGAGCTGCCCTAAACTTTGGGGTGGTGGTTTCTTGTTATTTTAATTTTCCTGAGATATAGGGCTATAAGTGGGTTTAGGGTTAGGGTTAGGGGACGGGGATGGTTTAGGGTACAGGTTAGGGTACGACAATGGTTTAGGGTTAGCGTACGTGTTAGGGTACGGGTTAGTGTTAGTGTACGGCATAGGATTAGGGTACGGGTTAGGGTAAGGCTTTGGGTTAGGGTTACGGATAGGGAACGGGTATGGTTTAGGGTACCACAACTTTTTAGTGTTAGCGTAAGTGTTAGGGTACGGGTTAGTGTATGGGTTAGAATTAGGGTACTTGTTAGGGTAAGGCTTTGGGTTAGGGTTAGGCTAAGGAATGGGTACGGTTTAGGGTACAGGTTAACGAACAATGGTTTAGGGATAGCGTATGTGTTAGGGTATGGGTTAGTATTAGTGTAGGGGTTAGGATGAGGGTACAGGCTAGGGTAAGGCTTGGGGTAAGGGTTAGGGTTAGGGTTTAGGGTTAGGGTTAGGGTTTAGGGGTTAGGGGTTAGGGTTAGGGTTAGGGGTTAGCGGTTAGGGTTAGGGTTAGGGTTTAGGGTTAGGGTTTACGGTTAGGGTTAGGGTTAGGGTTTAGAGTTAGGGTTTAGGGTTAGGGTTTAGGGTTAGGGTTAGGG